>NW_026267157.1:585603-600278 GCF_000697945.3 Frankliniella occidentalis | reverse complement strand
GGGGGGGGGAGATCGAACCGAGCCCTGGTCGAACCACACGAACAATTATCAGCCTCTTTCTCACCATGCCTCCGCCGAACATCTACGTGGACCACCTCGGCTACCTGGTGGACACGAAGATGACGACGACGAGGACGTGCAAGTCTTTTACGAAGGCCAGCGGCAAAGCAGGAAAATATATCGGTGTGACGACTTCTGGTTTTGGAGTGACCATAAGGAAGCTAGCACTGGTGAAACCTTTTTCAATAATTGCATCGAATCGACGAATGAGACACAGAAATGCGATGCCCGTGCTCGGAGCATACTTTGCCGTAAGGGGCTGGTGCACACACAAGGGGAGCACAACCACCCCTCCAACCCCTTTTATGGCACATACCTGGAGAAAGAGAGGGAGCTCATTGGGTTGTGTGCTGGAGAAGAGCATGGCCCCAGACTGATATTTTTGTTAACTACGTCACTGAGTAAGTCCTAAATCACCGCAAACTGGTACAGGTTATGTTTGTGCTCGAGAGCTTCCTGGTGTCGCGTCCACGTAATTCACTAACAATTTTCTAATAAGGTCTTCTTTTTCAGGTTAAAAACGTTCGTTTCTGAAGTTGAAGCACATCTTGGACGGGGTCAGGTACATCAGAAGGAAGAATACGCCATCCAGCCCAACCACATTCCATGAGGCAGATGCCATGCTCCGGGATCCGGACTACTCCCACCTGGGTAAATTTGCCTAACACCCCTGGACGGTAAGTTAGTGCATTGTCTATTTAAAATTAACATTTTCTTCCACTACTTGCAGGACGAACAATCGACGGGGAGGAGACCTTTTATCAAGGGCTGGTCGGCGAGGATACGGAAGAAAGACTGATTTTCTGTTCGAATAGGTGCCTAAACATGGTCCATTCGATTGACGTGGTAGCCTCGGACCCAACTTTCCGGGTAACTCCAAGGTTGGCCGGGGCAATGCACGTCATGATCCTGGCAGTTTTTGCTTTTGGCGCTGTGAGTACATGTAACAAATTACTTTGTAACTTTTAGGAGGCAAAGCATTACTTACTGATCCTGATATTTAATCTGAGAAAAATTGCAAGCTCTAAGTTTTGTTATATTAATTTCCAATAGGTATTTCCAATAGGCGTTGCCATCATGCGGTCCAAAAGTACTGAGGCCTACGAGGCGGTCTTTCGCAAGTTGAACGATCTTGGTTTGGACGCCCGGACCGTCATCACTGACTGGGAAGCAGCAGAGCGCAAGGGGTGGCGGAATGCCTACCCGAAGTGCAAAATTTATGGGTGTGTGTGGCACTTTGCAAGGGTGAGTATTCAGACGCATTCGCAAATGTATACCCAATTTTGTTGCGGCTGCTTATCGATACGTGTTTACGAAGGAAAACGTTTAGGGGTTTAGTGCAGCGCACTTATACATTTATATTTTCGAATTGTAATTGTTGAACATTTCCCATAGGAGATTTTCGTAGACTATCTTTAACTTGTGGTCATTTCCATTAAATGCAGTAAAATTTCAATGCCTTTCAGTGACAATTTTTTTGAATTTTCCCTGGCTTTGTTTTGCTCTGTTTTTAATATATCCTTAATTGAATCATCTTTTTTTTATATTACAGTGTTTGCATAGAAAGGCCAAAAAGTTTGGACTTTCAACGTATTGGACCACCTTAAAAACTACTGCAAACACCTGCAAAGTGTCACATTTCCTACGTCTCTGCACCCTGCTTACACGCCTTCCTGCTAAGGCCGTTCTGGAAGGTTATAACTACGTAACGGAACTGGCAAAGCAGCTACCAGACAAGGCCATCAGGGAGAAGTGTCACAAGTTCAGGCGATACCTGTTTAGGCAGTGGATAAACAGGACATGAAGGATCTGGAAGAGTGGTCGGTGTACGACCGGCAGGTCTACGTTACCAGTTGCCTGGAAAGCATAAGCCGTAAGGTCAACACCCGGGTGAGGACTGCCCGCCCAGTCTTCCTGAACACCCTCCGTAAGTGTGTTAAGTTGAATGTGCAAAATAACTTTGTACAATTACGGCGGTTTTCTACAATTTATTTTGTAATATGTTGCAGGAGTCATCAGAGACCTGGGAAAGGACTCCTCCAGTGCTCTTGTTTACTGTGGGTTGAACGCGAGTTCAAAATGGAGCCTTGCGTAGAGGCTCAATAGCTGCGGTATGAAAAATAAAACGCACAAAAACGCAGATCGAACCGTTGGCCAGAGATACCTAATCATATCCATTTGTTTCGCAGCAAAATGTCACAAAATGCTATTTTAAACCACAATTCAATTTTGGTGGGTTAAAATAATGCATATCGACACCTGAGAAGAACAGCCGCTTACCTCTGCGGACTGGAAACAAACCCGCTTACCTCTGCAACCCTCAAACAAAACCGCTCACCTCTGGGACATGCAAACAAAGCCGCTTAAATGAATTTTTCACACATTTTGAGATACGGGCATCAAAATGATCACGGAAAAATTCTCTTTCGAAAGATACCAATGTTAATGTCTGCATCAGGCTGACAGCAAATGTAACCGAGATTGATGTTCAAGTAAAGTTTAAGTTTTGGGGCGGTGAAGATTTGCACTTTTCACGTGTTAAACCTTGGCTACATTGGTGATTCTGTAAAGAGCGGCAGTGAGACTTCTGGTGAGACACTTTGCTTCGCTTGGACACCGAATATAACCAAGGGTTGGTGCTGGTGAAACGTCAGCGTTACATAGCGCCGCCGAGCCGTCTCCCAGTGTTCATCCGCTCTAGTCAGAGCCTGCACTGTTAAAAAAAATCTCATAACTTAACAAGAAATTCTTTCTTAATTTTTATAGCAAGAGGGTTTATCAGGTGATGACGTGCGCCATCTTCAAACGACATTTCACACGATGGAATACGCATCTCTGAACTATACTTTTTGTTATTTTATTTTGATGAACAGTACCATCTACAAATAAGAAAATCATCCTCAAACAAGCCGACTGTTTCTTCAACTCACTTTGTAGAATTTGTTCCCGTGACTGCTTAATCTGCCATCTCAAGAAAAGTCAAAATCATCAAAACACAAAAGTTTATCTCGGAACAAGAAAATTCATCTGCAAACAAAAAGTTCATCTTGGAACAAAAAGTTCATCTCCAAACAAGTAAATAATTCTGGATGATAACAAAAAAATTCATCCCCAAACACACCATTTGTTTTGAAACAAAGAACTCGTCGTCGAACAAAATAGTTCACCCTAAACTACCAGTTAATTTAAAAACAAAACAAAAATCATCTTCAAACGACAAATTAGTTTTGAAACAAAAAGTTCATCTCCAAACAAAACTTTGTTGTAAAACAATGAGGGAGATGATGAGACTTATCATCGGTAGACAGTATTTTTGTTATATAAATTAACGAGATATTTTCTGTTTGAGTACAACACCTCGTCTTGCATGCAAAACAGCAGACTCGTTTAAGAATGAGCTCCACATCATCCTCTTTAATGAAGTGTGTCAGCGTCCCTATCTTTCATCTAATTAATTAATAATTTAAATTTCTTTCTGTTGCGACAGATTGTTCAACGTCCTGGTGACATTGTATACCTTCTGCCCAATACCATCCATTGGGGTTTTAATGTAAACTTCAATGTAAATGCAGGCGTCCGTAACTTATCGAATAAGTGAATTTTAGGTATCCGTATCTCGTAAACAGCTTGCGTTATTGGCGTTATGCATCTTTTGACTTGTTTTCCTGCGCATTTCTGCAATTCGTCAGTATATGCACGCTTTTAACCACTCAATAACGCGAGAAAATGATCAAACGTTTAGCTTAAACGATAAGTTACGGACCACTGTGTAAATGAGGCAATCAACTATGATGTCCAATTTGGGTTCTTCCCGGCATGCTGGCACACCAGAGGTGCCCATGATAAGGTTCAACGCTTATGATCTTCAGTAACTTACTAAAATTCATGTCATGGTCTGATGTTAATTGCTTGCCGTACCTGGTCTTTCTCTCTATGTTATAGCCATAAGAAATGGGCTGGCCACTTCGAAATCAGAGATGTGTTGGCTGCTCATGGCGCTTCAGCAACACATCTGAAGATGTGGTCTGCAGGTCACACCTTGGCCATTGTCCAGGAGTTAAAAGCCTCTCATCCTCTGTTGTATACCAGATTCAAGGATGTGTACGACCAATGTTTGGATGAAGAAGCTATGGCCTCTGGTGTTGTGAAAGCTGTGTCTCCAACTGTGAATCCTGAAGATCTACCTATTTACCCATCATGCACACTCTGTTTCTACTGACCCAGGAGGTGTAGGTAGGATGCCTACGACCGAATAGGAAAACATGTTGTTAGGTTGCATGGAGCTGCACATATGGATGAAGTGATATCGTCAGCCAGGGACAGGTATGAGAAGGTAAAGCAGATGCAGATTGAGAAGAAAACCTTCAAGACCCCTGCCATTTTCTGCACTAAATGCGAAAAGACTGTGCATGGTAGTGCGACCCGTCTTAGGGAGCACCAAGCAAGTAAGAGATGCGTCCCTAAAGGAAATGTTGCAGTGGAAGATGTTGACAATCCGGACCCAGCAGCGCCGGGCCCTTCTTCTCGAAGTAAGACCAAAAGACGCAGGACGTCATCCAGGAATAATTGAGATCATCATCATCAGCGACATCGTCATTCTCTTCCTCCTCATTTGATCCTGAATGCCTATCATTACCGAACCTTAGTCATGTTTTGCCAATGGTCCTTGTCTACTGTATTTGAAATCTCCTCTGCCATCTCCTTGTTAGAATGTGCAGGATCAATTCCTCCTTCATTTAAAAAAAAAATAACATTTATTCAGCAGTGCAATGTTTCAAACCAGCTTTCTTCAGTACAAGCAGGAGTCGAAAATATTAAAGAAGATCTAAAAGAGCAAAGATCATACCAAAGGAGAAATAACATTGAGATCATTGGAGTTACAGAAAACAAAACTGAAAATGTCTACGAATAGTACCAAAAGTGGAAGCGGTCCTAAAGGTGAGCCTTAGCTACATTGACATTGATGTTGCCGACAGACTCCCAACTAGAGGGAAAGGCGAACCAAAACCCATCATAGTAAACACTTGTAAATAGATACGCAAAAGAAGCCACAATCAAAGCAAAAACAAAAACACAAATAAAAAACAAGATAAACCTATGCGTGGATGATCTGGACCCCAAATTTAATCTTTCAACTGTATCGGGGGACAACACCATTTGTGGCAGGATCTCCATAAATAAACATCTTACTGCTCATGCCCAGGCACTCTACAAGAGAGCAAGATACTTCAATGCTAAAAACCACTGCAAGTATGCCTGGACCAGGGAGGGCAAAATCTTTCTCAGGAAGACAGACAACTCTCCTGCACTCTAAAAATTAGTTGTTAAAAAAAACAGCTCAGTTGTTGACCAACAGCTCAGTTGTTCGAGAACAATAAAAGGTGTTGAAAAACAACTACGTTTGTTGTCAATGCATTGTTAATATTGGACTATTGGGCACCATTTTATTGCTGATTTTATTACTGTTAAGGTGGATACAGAGTTCCTAAACCGCGATCGTGATCTTCACGCTAGGCGTGATTTTCACGCCAGACGTGATGAAAGTCAGTTCCTGATAAGCTGTGTGAAGCTTACGAAGCGTGAAAAATCACGCCTGGAGTGTAAAATCACGCCGTGCGTGAAAATCACGCTTACGTTTCGCGAACTCTGTATCCAACTTACTGGACAACTTTTGCTGTTATTTGCGAACGAAGCTGTTGTACAACAACACGAGTCAATGAAAAACTTAACAACAAATTTGCTGTTAAGTGATAGCAATTTTCTTTACAGTGGGTGCTATTCGTCTCAAATGAAAGAATAATGGCTTGCCTCGAAAAAGAGGCTAATGTGGAGGTGAAAACCTACAATGATTAAGGTCCGTAATAACTAAACAATCTGTGATAAAAGTGACATTTTCTCCTACAGAGGATCCCACCTGTTTCCGAAGCGGAAGAAAATACTGGTAAGAAAGGTACATCAGTGGTACAAGGTGTACTTTTCTCATGGTCTCCGGAGCTTAGGCGCTCGCTCCGCGCTCCGAGAGTAGGATTTCTGGTACAGCCTCTGTCCCAGGCCTCCCCAAAATGAGTGGTACAAAAAGTACAGAGCTGCAATCCTGGGCTGGCCCGGGGTGGCGGCGCGTGGCGGGGCGTGCCCCCCTCCCTTCCCACCGCACTCTCTCCCAATACTACAGCTGAGATGAAATCAAGGACCATTAAGTAGATGGACTACGCATCCTGGACGCCGCTGTGTAGCATTTACAACCGGGCATGTCAACACGCTGCTGACAGGCCGGGACCCACTTCGGCTCTCTTCGGCCGTGCTCGTGGCCGATTCGGGTCCCAGCTCGAGCCGAGCGAGCGAGGCCCCGCTGGCCCCCACCTCCAGCCCGGGTCGGGGCACTGCTCGCTCGGCTCGAGCCGGGACCCGAAGTCTCGGGTGTCTCGGGTGTCAGCGCCGCAGGCCTAGCTATGTGTGAGCCAGGCGCGTAGCGGTGTTTCGTGAGATATCGCGAAGTCTGTTACGCGAAACGTGGTCTGGCGTACATATAGCTAGTTTTGTATGGTTTTCCTTAGGGGTTACTCGTCAGAGTAGAGCCCATATGGCGAAAATTTTGTCCGTTTTGCTCTAGCTCAAACCGTTGAGGCGCTAGAGGGTATTTTGGACGAAAATAAGCAAAAACATGTACAACCCTGCATGCTTAGTCGAGGTAATTGGCCGTTGACGGACCGTAGGCCCGTACCTTTGCATACATTTTCCCACCACCCGACTCGGGTGTCAGTGCCGCAGGCCAAGATAGATGTGTGCCAGGCGCGTCGCAGCGTAAGAGTGTTTCGTGAGATATCGCGAAGCCTGTTACGCAAGACGTGGTCTGGCGTACATCTTTAGAGACGAGCGGGTGTCAGCGCCGCAGGCCTAGCTATATGTGCGCCAGGCGCGTCGCAGCGTAACAGTGTTTCGTGAGATATCGCAAAGCCTGTTACGCGAGATGTGGACTGGCGTACATTTAGCTAGTTGGCTGAGCGATTAGCGAAGCCCATTACTCCACTGACCGTAAAAGTTTCATTCTGTTTGTTTGTCTGACTGTCCGTCTGTCCGCACGATAACTCGAGAAAGAATAGGGTATTTCGGGTAAGCGGAGCGGCGGAAACGGAACTGCCCAGTCCACCGCTGGTTGCATCTCTGCCGCTGATCCGCGGGGGAGAGGGGGAGGCGGCGGGGCGACGCAGCGTCTACTGCGCATGCGAAGTTCGCAGGCTGAGACGGGTCCAGCAGCGGCTCGGCCGTTCCGTTTCCGCTTCTTCCCTTACCCGAAATACCCTATTGAGATATCGATCTGGGAATTTCAGGGTCGTTTTGTATCATAAAAAGACAGATCGAGTTCGGAGATAAGAATTCTAGCTCGAAAATTGACTTAAAAAAAAAATCAAAAACCACAGGTCTCAAAATATATTTTACATTAAATATTTTTGTATGGGCCTCTAAGGAATAACGCGTGAAAGTAGAACCCTTTGGGCAAAAATTTCGTCCGTTTTTCTCTCTCTTGTACCGTTTGGGTGCTAGGGGGCATTTCTTGACAAAACTGAGGTGAAAATGACCAAATAGTCTATTAAATCGTAACAAAAAATACTTAACATCGACAAATTGTAGATTCACTTCTCTTAACTCGTCTCGGGTGTCAGCGCCGCAGGCCTAGCTATATGTGCGCCAGGCGCGTCGCAGCGTAACAGTGTTTCGTGAGATATCGCGAAGCCTGTTACGCGAGACGTGGTCTGGCGTACATATAGCTAGTTTTTAACTCAGGTACATTGTGTGATAGTTTTACACCAAATGGCGAAACAAAGTTGATTCATTCAGCGATTTGTTACAACAGGCAAGCGTCGCAAACTCGATCTAGCCACGAGCATTAAACTAACAGTTTCACATTTAGAGAATTTGTATGAGAACCGAGCGAGAATACCTATGCAATAGACCATTCCGCTGAGCCGAAAAAGAAGAAGAGAAGGAAGAAGCAAAGGTATCGTTTAGGGCTGATAGGGCCGATTTGTGAGTGATTTGTTGTCTTAAAAATATCACATTTGCTTTAAAAAACCATTTTGAACATGTGAGAGTTGTAAAATGCTGTGTTAGAAGGTCCATTAAGTCCCAAAATATAAATTTGCTTCTTCCTTCTCTTCTTCTTTTTCGGCTCAGCGGAATGGTCTATTATCGCTAAATGTTACTAGAAAGGCTAAAAAACAATATGATGAGTGGCGAGGACGCATTTCTGCCGAAGTGGGCCTCACCACAACGGCGAGGGAACAACGGGCGGCCATAAAGCTGCAACAACAGGCACAGCGACAGGAGAGAGAAAACGAGAGGGGTATTTTTTACGGGAGCCTTACAACTTTGAACTTTGTGTCTTTAGTCAGGTTAGGGATGGGGTTAATCTCGATTTTCACCTTCGCGCCTGTGCGTTTAAACACACAGGATAGTGCGTAAAGTTGTCTCGCGGCGGCAGCCGCTAGAGCCTTTGTGGTGGGGAGTAGCGTGGCCGGAGAGGCTCCAAAGGGGGGGGGGGGGGCGGGCGTCTGCGAGTGCTCCGGGCGCTACTGGGGTAACCGCTATAAACCCCGGCGCGGGGGTAAGACGCGTCTGCAAAATCAAAACTGTTCGACTCTTCCACAATATTTTCTAGTTTCTTATTATTACTACGACGATTGGGAAACTATGTTGAGTATAAGTTTAATATTGCACTGATGTGCTCTTTGTTTTTCCTGGCAGTTGCTGCCGCCCAAGCGACCGGTAGCTGTCCTGTGCCAGAGGAATTCAGTGATATATCACTGAATTCCTAATAAGTGCCATTCGAAAGCTATGGGTCCAAGCTACATGCCGGCGCAAACTCCGACCGAAAAAACTTAACGGTACTCGTGCTAGAGTGAAGTACCTAGTTTCAGAGTACTTACGCCTTACGTTCTGAACGGGGGTGGCGCGCGCGGTCGCAACCGCGTCCGATGTGAAGTACTTACCCTAGGTAGTCTCCACGGAAATGGGCGTGGTCGTAGGTGGCACCGTTTCGCCGCAGTGCGGCTTGAAACACGACACTCCTCGTGGTACCCGCCAAAAGCGATGTGAAGCTTTGACCGCGAGGCGCGTATGTGTCGGGAGTCGCAAAATCCCCAGACAACGACTATCATCCTTAGGATTGACTAAATTTTGATTTTAAATGCGTTCAGTTCCGACATGATCGAACTCCTCACCCTCCAAAATGAAACGGCCTACCAAGCGCCCCGGGAGCACCGGCCCGGTCCAGGCCAGGTAGCCTCGTCGCCGCCCTGGACCTTTCCGCCCGCACCTGGTCACCATGATGGAAACCCCCTCGCAGAAGACATTGTAAATTCTGAATCAGTTTACCTTTTGCGTGTAAAGTTGTCTTGGACGGGATGTTGCAACGCACAGCTGCTTAGCGGATCCGGCCCCCATGCCAGTTTCCCATCTTGAGGTGCTTATCCCATAACAGCTCCCACTGCCATTGAAGAGTTTCACAGCCCAAATGTCTTTAAGTCCAATGAACGCTAGGATCTTGTGCTAGCGAAGTATGACGAGACGACTGCTGATGTCTTCTGGATTCACGGAGGTGAGGAGCGTGGCCGACGGTTTGCGGGACACACAGGTGGCGCGCTCTTTCGGGGCGGTTGTGAAGCCTGGAATATTTTGGGCTTCCCTCCGCCCGCAGCAGTCTCCATTCCGGGTGAAAATCTTCCTTTGCGGCTAAGACGGTCCGCGTATTATGAATCACTTCGAATGGCTGTTGCCTTCCTCCGTTCCGAAGCGGCGTCTGGCTCGGACAACGCCACTCTGCTCACAGTGCTCACCCTCACTAGCCCAAACCCGACAATCCGACACTACCGCCTGTGCCAGGTCACGCAGGTTCTTGAATTTTCTTCTTCTCAAGTAAAACTTATCAGTAGAACAGTGCAACAAATTTCTTATGAGGTAGCGAAATGCAACACACCTTTTATTACATCAATTTTATTTCTCAGCCTATTAGACAGCCCTACAAACGATATTGGTGCGTTCACGGACTGCATGGTGAGTACCGATTTATAAGGAATAAAAAAAAGTTTGTTCAATACAGTGTCAGTATGGCACTATTTCTGCTATGGAGGCCAGTCAAAAAAGTTGTGAAATTATGACACACTTTGTGTTCAGTATTTTGTTTAAAAAAACATTTTAAGTTTTCATTGGCATGCAACAATATTACTTATATTTTACCCGTAGTGGTCTACAGTAATACTACTTATCACCATGTTGTAACACAACAAAACCGCTGTAAAGTTTGATGGCAACATATATAGCGTTACAAAACGAACAACTTTGTGTTATTACAAAGTTTTGGCGCTGGCGGAAATAACCAACCACTGTTTTGAATTGAAAACTTTTTACCAACATTTTTGTCGCTATCAAACTAAACATCAAATGTGTTGTAAATTTACAACATAATTTTTAACAGTGCGGGCAGCCTACCGTCTACCATGCGGTTCGGTGATTGACCGTGTCTGGCAGGCCGCTGCCTGGACCATGGACCTCATGCGAGGGACAACTCAGATTGGCAACACTATTTTTAGCAGTTGCACTAGTGTAGGCGGACGCCGATTTCTTCAAACTCTTCGACTCACAGTCGCACCGTACTGAAGATTGTGATTGACGATGAAGGCAAACTCGGCAACGTCGACGTGAGTGATTCAGAGCCACTCTGGGGTGAAGGTTTTTTTAAAGCACTGTTCTAGTCTCGTTTAGAAGAGCACTAACGTCCCGGGAATTTCCCGTAGTCTTTGAATATTTTCTTAACCGCCTTGAACTCAATATTGTTCAGCGTCTCGCTCATAACCGAAAACTTGCTCCTGCACCTCACATAGTTTGTCACAAGTCGACTGGGCCTACAAAAAAAAAAAATACTGAGAAGCATTTGAACCGGTTGCTTGAGAGTCAGCAGTACCGGAAGAATACGCCTCCCTGCGCAAATCTAGTCCATCCTTGACCAAGAGAAGCATCTTCGGGAGCACGTATATCAGATGTCTTTCCATTTGGCATTCGCAGTCGCAAATGCCACTAAAAAGAAACAAAAATTCACGAAAAATCACCTTAAAAATGTATGCGCTGTTCAATATTTTCTGTAATGTACTATTTACAAATTATGTACTTGTACATGAACGCAATATTGCTTGTCAATAAAGGTCAAGTCGACCAACAGTGCTTAGTTAAATTTAATACAGTTTTAAATTGTAATAGAAGCGGTTTCTGCTGTGCGCGTTTCGAGAAAAACAAGAGGGGTCTTGGAGGTCATGAACTAGTACGTTAAGTTTGCTGATTTTTCTCACTTGACAGTAGTGCGGTTCGACGTTAATGACCCGATATGACCACGAGTAACGCTGTAGTAACAGACAAGGTTTATTTGCACTTGTTTTAGACTTTACTTTTTAACTGTCTCCGATGGTGATTTCCTTAACTCTTCTTTAAACGGGCACTGCCGGTACCATCTGCTGTTCGAAACATTTCATTGAAAATTTTCGTGGTCCCGATGCACCATACCAAAATCATTGTGAAAACAGTTGCCAGCAGAATCTACGTGCATTTTCGGTAAATAACAACTTCACTGATTAACTAGTAAGTGTTCAACTGCTCAACACTTGCAAGTGTTTAACTTTGGTAGGTATGCACTTGCAAGTGTACAAGTCCTCGGTTGAGCACTTTCTACACAATGAGCGTTCAATCTAAACAGGAAGTGTTCAACCCAGGAGTTGCACACTTGCAAGTGCACCTGCTGCCAAGTTGAACACTTCCCAGTGTACAACTACGCACTTTGCACACATTGCAGACTTACAAGTGTTCAGCAGTTGAGCACTTAGTTTATCTGTGTTTTCGGCGTTATTGGCTGAGCGAATAGGCAAGCCTATTAGTCCGTCTGGTCGGAAAAACTTTTTCTGTCTGTCTGTGTGTCTGTCCGCACGATAACTCGAGAACAAATTGAGCAAGCGACCTGGGATTCCAGGGTCGTTTGGTGTTATAACAAGCAGGCCCACCCTTCCGCTTCGCTGCGGGCCGGGCCTGCTTGGCCTGCCGGCGGCGACGCTGGGGCCTGCGGCTCGACCGTTTCATTTACTCAATTTTCTAAAGAACATATTCAAATAATGTAGCGGGCCTTCGGCCCGCTAAAACCCGTCGTCACTTAAATTTGCCCCTTAGGTTAGGCATGAGAAAGGAATGTAACAGTGACACACCGTGACTACAACCCTCCCTTCTGCTTAGAAAAACTTCTTTTTTAAGGGGTGGAGTCCCACTTTGCAATTGGAGGCCTTCCTCAACAACTAAATGTTCACTACAGCAATTTTTAGCTTATTTTCGACACAAAAAGACCCTCCAGCGCCCAAACGGTAATAGATTGCGCCAATCGGACAAAATTTTCGCCCGCAGGGCTCTACTTTCACAAGTTACCCCTCACGAGACCATCCAATGTTTTCGAAAATTAATAACTTTATTTATGGGCCACTTTTGTGAGAGAAACATCCTCTAGCGCCCAAACGGTGAGAGATAGAGCCAAACGGACAAAATTTTCGAGCAAAGGGTGCCACTTTCAGAAGCTACCCCTTTCAAGACCATCCAATATTTTCAAATATTAAAATATTTATTTTTGGGCCACTTTCGTGAGAGAAACTCTCTATAGCGCCTAAACGGTGAGAGATAGAGCAAAACGCATGAAATTTTCACCCTAAGAGCTCTACTGTCACGAGTTTACCTGTCGAAGATCATAAAACAAAATTATAACTTTTTTGTCCTTTCCTGTTTTCTTCGGTACCCCCTTTCAGCCCCTTAGGGGTGGTTGTCAGGATTTGCCGCAGGCGTAGGCGTTTTGTTTTGTAGGAGTGAACCTTGAGATCCTCTGAAAATTTGAAGTCTCTAGCACACCTCCTTCTTGTGGAACAGACAGACACACAGACAGACTAGTGGGACAGACAGACAGACACACACGAGGTCGTTTGCATAAGCCCTCTGGATAGCTTTCTCAAAGCAGAAGGGCGGGCTAAAAACTGCAAAATAGAAAGGAAACTCTCCCCCCACCCCCCAAAACGTTTTTTAAGCAAAAGGGTGGGTTGTAGTCGCGGTCAATCCACCTTGGTCGCGGTGCTTCACCGTCACATCCCTTTATCGAGTCTTTGGGGCAAACTCAAAGAGGACGGGTTTAAGCGGGCCGAAGGTCCGCTACATCATTCGATCATGTTCTTCATCAAATCGCGTGACAGAAATGGTCGGGCCGCAGGCCGCCGGCAGGCCAAGCAGGCCCGGCCCCTCCCAAACGGAGTTGCCGGTGGAGCAAAGCGGAGCTGGCAAATTCGTTTCGCGGAAGGGCGGGCCTGCTTGTTTACAAAGTAGAGCCCACTGGGCGAAAATTTTGTCCGTTTTGCTCTAGCTCAAACCGTTGAGGCGCTAGACGGCATTTTTCACCAATATAAGCAAAAAAAAAAATGTACCAACCTGCTTTCTCAGTCGAAGTGACGGGCCGTTGACGTAACGGGCCGGAGGCCCGTCTCTTTATGTACATTTTGGCACTTCCCGACTCGGGTGTTAATGCCGCAGGCCAAGGTAGATGTATGCCAGGCGCGTTGCAGCGAAGCGTAACAGTGTTTCGTGAGATATCGCGAAGCCTGTTGCGCGATACGTGGTCTGGAGTACATCTACCTTGTCAATAAATAATGAACTTCAGAAGTACTATTGGCTAAGCCAGGGGTCTCAAACTCGCGGCTCGCGAGCCAAGCGCGGCTCGCCTAGCCCGGTAGCGCGGCTCGCCGAGAGCCGCGCACCTCTTTCGTTCGGGTGGATCCGAGCCCCCGATAGCCGCGCTCGGGTTGCTCGAAGATGAGCTGGACCCAGCCATCGTCGTCTGTCGCTCGACACACGCCGCTCGCTCGGTGGCCCAGTGTGTGTGTCTGTCTTTGTCGCACTCATTGAGGCGCCATTGGGAGAGACAATGACAGACACACTGGCCGGCGACAGAGCGCCGAGGGAAGCCAGCCGGCGGCGACAGCAGTGCGGCCGGGCTCGGGTCAGTCGCTGAGGCACCACTACATCTGTCTCTCTCACTCTTCTTGCCGAAGAGCTTGTAATGCGCGTGGCCTATGCAGATGCGGCTCGGCGGATAGCTCGAGTTTGAGATCCCTGGGCTAAGGGATTAGCGAAGCCTATTACTCCATTGATGATCAAAAAGTTTCAAGTCTGTCTGTGTGGCTCACAACAGCGTAACAGTGGTTCGTGAGGTGTGGCGAAGCCTGTTACGCGAGAAATGGTTTGACGAACATCTACCTAGTAACTCGAGTCTACAATTATTACGAATTAACGGCCCTTTTCTTCATCATTTGCAAATTCTAAATTAATGTCATTGCCATCACTTTTAGAACTAGAATCTGAGGAACCAGTCTCACTACTACTCGGGGAACTATGCCCTGGAGATGTATTGCCTGGAGAGCTACTTCCTGGAGGACTTTCATCTTTATTTGAAAATTCTGAATTAAGTCCACTACTGTCACTTTCAGAATTTGAATCTGAGGAATCAGGGGTAGGTGCTGGAGGACCGCCCTCCTGGAGGACCCCCCCTAATATTT
>NW_026267157.1:583058-584673 GCF_000697945.3 Frankliniella occidentalis | reverse complement strand
AATATTCAGGGGGGACCCTCTAGACAGGGGACCCTCCAGATGTTTCCCACTAGTTCAAGATAAATAAAAAATAAATAAAAACAACTTTTTTTATCGTAGGGTGTGATCGTCTGCTGTGAGGAGTTGCACTGAAGCAACAAACGTCATTTCGTAAAGTTTCTAATCGTTCTGCTGGATGTCTCTACACTCCTGGACTTATCGTCCCTAGACTTCAGCCAAGTGCTTTCCTTTTCATTGCTTAACTTACTGCCGTGTAATGACAAAACTAACCTCAGCGTAACTTGAATTAAATTTACCTTTTATCTTAGGTGCGGCAACAGTTCGCTTGGCTGGTCGGAGTCTTCTTTGCCATGCTGTGCTGAACCAGCACATCAATGGAATTATGGAATCCCAATGAGGTTTAACCTGGACCTTGAAATCTCGATGTGAATAGTTCTCTTTGAGTGTACTTTCATCGGACGCATAATAAATTACCTCATACCACATCCTTGTGAATTTTACTCACCCGTGCCAACCAGTAATGTCAACTTTAAATTTTGTATTGAGTAGTGTGTTGTGGTGTGGTGGTATGTAGTGTATGACAGCATGCCATTTCTGATATTTTAGGTGTTTTCAACTCACTTATGCCACACCTTTGATCTCACATGTGTTAAACCAGAGATGTTATTTAATACTCTTGTAATTGCTAATTGAATCGATGGAGCACTTCACTCGTAAGAAGAGCAGGAAGGAGATGGCCGCTGGGACCGGTGGTGGGGGTAGGAACATAACAAACATTCATTTGTTTAGCAGACGAAGCGTGAGACCGACGCGATCTTTCTGCCTAACGCTTTTCGCGCAGTAGTAAAATTAATACAAATTTGAAGTGATTAAAAGATTTCTGCACTTGCGCAACACTGCCTCACTTAAGTTTAGTCAAACAGCGTTGTAACCGAAGCAACATTGGCCAGCGCGCGGAAGAGGTAAAGTAGAAAGATGGCGTCGGTGCTGATAAACAACTGAATGTTTGTTATGTTCCTGCCCCCACCACCGGCACCAGCGGCCATCTTCTTCTTGTTCTTCTTTAGAGTGAAGTTCTCTATACATTCATCTAACTAACTAGCAGAACTAGTATGGGTTTAATTTCTTTTAAATAGCTTCACATTAATGAGACCCTTTTTTCTGTGCCCTCTCCTGTATCATTATTACAAATATGTGAGCTTTGAAGTTCAAAAGATTGTGCTCTGAGCAAGCTGTTGATCCTGGCGTTTTGAAATTGGAGATTTAAACACACAGCCTCTCTATCACTATCTACTCGGTAATAGGTAGAGGTTGAGAATAGTGACTGTCATTTCTGATTTGATCAATGTGCGGTCTAGCCTACTCATATTGTGCAGTAAACCTCATTTACTTCAGAAACGGCATGCTGTCATACACTTCATACCATCGCAATACAGTACTTACGTAATACAAAATTTACATTTGACATTTCTGGTTGGCACGGGTGAGTTGAGTAAAACTCACAAGGATGTGGTATGATGTAATTTATTATGCGTCCAGTGAAAGTACACTCAAAGAGAACTATTCACATCGAGATTTCAAGGTCCAGATTAAACCTCATTGGGAATCCATAATA
>NW_026267157.1:573853-582593 GCF_000697945.3 Frankliniella occidentalis | reverse complement strand
AGAAAATGAAAAGTCAGGTACAGGTACATGGAAGCAGAAGAGGCATAGTAACTAGAGCTAATATATTACATGGTACAGAAGTCATTAAAACAATGAAATTCCTTTTCAATTAAAAATTTCTTAAAAGCTGATTTAAACGCATCCTTTGATGGTTTTTCTGTGATGCACACTGGCAGTTTATTATAGATCTTTATGCATTTATATTTAATTTCACCCTTGCAGTACTTATCGACAAATAGTTTATTTTTGTTACGAGTATTGTAACTATGAATTTTATCACTTGTTAGAGAGATAAAATTAGATTTAGCATACATGGCACAATAATAGATATATAGGGAGGTGAGTGTTAACATTTTGCTTCTTTTAAAAAGACCTCTGCAAGAAATGGTATGGTCTTTTATGCCATGTAGCAAGCGTATAGCTCTTTTTTGTAGTCGGAACAACTTTGAAATTAAAACCTTCTGATTATCTTCATGTCCCCACACTATTATGCCATATGAAAGAAAAGATTGAATAAATGCATTAAAAATTAAGGTACATTCAGATTTATGAAGGGATTGAACCATTTGAGATAAAACAAAAATTCCCTTTTTAACTTGTTTTGAAATTTCTGAGATATGTGTATCCCCTTACTAAGATCTAAAAGTAAGGTCAACACTACTTCACCTTTAGCTCTTGAATTACAGACTATATCATTAAAACGTACAACAGCATCTATGCATGAAATCCCCTTTTTGTAGCCAAATTGCTTGGGTGATATTATATTATTAGAGTTAAGAAAGCCCATTACCCTTCTCAGATATATCTTTTCAGATATTTTGGAAAAAGGTGAAGATAAGGCTATAGGTCAATAATTCTCAGGTAGTGTTTTTTGACCTTTTTTATAAAGAGGCTTAACTATAGTTTTCTTTAGTGCTGTAGGAAAGACTCCTTTATCCATTGATTGGTTAATGATATGAACAAGGGGTACCAGAATGGCTTTTTTCACACTCTTGACAACGTAGTTTGATATTTCATCAGCCCCAAAGGATTTCTTATTACTAAGTTCATTGATCATTTTTTCCACTTCATCAATATTTGTTGGGCTCATAAATACTGAATTGTCAGAACTATACACTAAATTAGGGTTAAAATCAACATTGTCAAGTTTAGAGGCAATTTGCTTAGGAATATTTAAAAAATAGTTGTTAAAAATTTCTGCGTTAGCAGATGGATCCGAAGAGGGCTTCCCCTCAACAGATAATGTAATTATCCCGTCGGATTTTACATTTTTTTCTTACTTCATACTGTTGGTAATGGACCATATAGTTTTAGATACATTATCAGATTCTAAGATTTTATTTGAGTTTTTTAGTCTTACATGTGAGTCCAGTGCTTTCAACAGTTGTTCTCTTTGGGTTTTAATATTATCAATGATAGAGTTTCTGTCAATCAGGTCATTTTCCAGTTCATTACAAAGAATTGATTGAAGAGTAGAGATTACTTCTTTTATGGCTATCACATTTGGAGGATCCCACTTAACAGTATTGTGAGAATTTGTTTTTTGTTGAATTTTAACATTAGGACAATATACGTCAAAATAAAATTTGAATGTAGCAATAAACATATCAAATGCCATATTTACGTCATTAATTTGTAAGACATCATTCCAATTTTCATTTAGAAGGGCATAATTCAAGTTCATTAGAGTTTCCTGATTAACTTTTCTTTTATATACAGGTATAATATTAGATTTTTTACCTGCATCAAAAGTGGCTATTAAAGCTTCATGATCTGAGAGTTGACTAGTACTTATGACATTTTTACTCACTACTTTATGATAAAAGTTTGTACATATGTTATCGATACAAGATCCTCTGCCGGTCTTGAGGTTTATTCTAGTGTAGGAATGAAATAGTAGTTTTAATCCACAGCCATTTAAAGTATCACAAAACGCATTTACCTTCATAGATTTATGGATAGTTTTTATATTAAAATCTCCAGCTAGTATTACATTAGACTGAAGAGGATTACTTTCAATTAGCAGTTCACTTAGGATGTCTTCGAACAATTCCATTTCATTGACAGTGGATACTGGTGGTCTATATAAACCTATAATAGTACATTCAAAGGAGTTGATTTTTAGATTAATTGCAGCTATTTCCCAGATTTTTTCTTTAGAGAGAGAGTTGATAGAATTACAATTTTTTATACTGCAATGCATAGAGTCTCTCATTAATATTAGAACTCCACCTCCTGACGTGGATTTTCTAGAATAGGAAGCTACTTTTAAGAAGCCTTCTAATGTGAAGTCTTTGGTTTCTACTTCATTGAGCCAGTGTTCAGTGATTATTACCAAGTTAATCTTATTTTCATTCAGGAGATGCAGGACAACATTTCTTTTCTTCCTTATGGATCTGATGTTAATAGACATTATATTGAGGTACTCATGGTTTTGTACCATGTTTGTAATGCACTTCTGCTGGTGAACTAAAAAAATTTTAGGTCCACAGGTTCATTGATGGGAAAGTTGTTGAGCATCAGAGTTTTCAGGAGCTAGAGGAATCATATTGTCTTCTAGGCCTTTGATATGGCTATCTCCTAGGAAGACAACTCTTGTTTTTAGCCCGCTCTTTTGCTTAAAAGCTATATAAGCGGGCTTATGCCATCGCCTCTGTGTCTGTCTGTCTGTCCGTCCGTCCGTCAGTCCGTTCCCCAAGAAGGACGTGAGCTAGAGGTCTGAAATTTTCAGGGTATTATTGTTGTCACTTCTGGACAACGAAACGGTTGGTGCAAATCCTGGCAACCACCCCTGAGTGGGTCTGAGGGGGTAACAAAGAAATAGGGGTTGGTCCAAGAAGTGGAAAAAAATATTTTTTTATTGTCTCCTAAGGGGTAACTCGTGAAAGTAGAGCCCTTTGGGCGAACATTTCGTCCGTTTGGCTCTATCTCTCACCGTTTAGGCGCTAGAGGGAGTTTTTCTGAAAAAAGTGACCCCGAAACAATATATTAAGTTTAGAAAATATTTGATGGTTTCTGTTGTAAATGAAGTAAAGAGGCGAACTGGTTGAGTTTACTGGTTTATTCGAAGTGAAGTGACAGAGTGCGAGCAGTAGTACATATAAGCTTGGGTACCGGATATTTGCACGACAGTGTGTGAACAGGCAGATGCAGTATACAACACTCCTTATCACTTAGAGAAAAAAAAATGATTAAAAAAAAGGACCGAGGAAGCATAAAAATAATTGAAAAACTACCGTGTAGTTGATAATTAACAATGCTAGATAATTTAACAAATAATAGAACAACCAATTATATTTTACGTGATAAAATGAAGGCTGTAGATTTTAAAAGTTAATGCGATAGGAAAACCACAAAAAGAATACACAAATCATACATAGGACAATTGAATAAACACAATTGGGTGATTAAGAAAATGCATGAGTTAAAAGGGGAATACAGATTTAAAAGTGTTTGGAAACATTGCAAAATTTGAATAAGTTTGAATTGATTAAAGAGAATACAAACTAAATTAAAAAAAGAAAATTGAATGCAAGAGCATAGTAGAAGCATAAAGCCGAGAAGCACAAGGCCAAGAAGCATGAAGCCGAGAAGCATGAAGCCAGGAAGCATGATGCCAAGAAGTAAGAAGCAAGAAGCCAAGAAGCATGACGCCGAGGAGCACGAAGCCAAGAAATATTGAAGTGACAAGCACCGAATGCATGAGCATGAATTAACTTAAAATACTAAAAAAAATGAGATAAATTATAAACATTTAAACACTTATATCACAAGTAAGGAAAGTATAGCCAGAAGAGGCTGAATATCACAATACAATGACAGGGGTGTTTGAAATGCAAGATAACATACACATTATTAAATGGGTTGGAACACTAAGAAATGCAATGAGCAAAAGGATCCAACAAAAAGGGTAAACAGGACACTGAGAATGTGACAAGCACATAAAGAAGGGAGACAAAACAGTTCATTAGAAAAAGGTATCAAAACCACTGAAGCTGAATGAGCCTAGATCTCCGAAGACTGACTGGTCCAAGCCTTTGACGGCCCAGTCCGAGGTTGGGGTGGGAGTCTTGTGGTTAGATTCAGGGGAACTGACGCTTTGCATGTTGTTGATTGAAACCTCTTCTTTCTGTTTCTTCGCTCTCTTGCATGCAGCAAGGAGATGTCCAATTTTGCCACAATTAGAACAATGACAATTTTTGTACTTCAATGAACATTGCTTAGTAATGTGACCTGACTCGCCACAACGGAAACAAGAGATCTGGTTAGCAGAGGGGGCTTCAGATGAAACAGGTGTCTTGACCGTCTTCGAAACCGTCTGCTGCTTGTTGAAATTCACTTGTTTCCGTGCTGAGTGCATTGCATGAACTTCAACGTGCTGCTGGAGGCTACTTATGCATGCCTTGCTGGACTCGGCAGCCTTTGCTGTTGTCTTGGCCCCATCCAGAGATATGGTTGGATCACCATAAAGCTTGACCTGCGTCGAATGGTCTCGGAGACCTCTCTTGAATTGAAACAGGACCAGAAGCTTGGCATCCTTTCTAGTGAAACCAAGGTTCATAGAAAGTCGTTCCAGCTCAGCGCAGTATGCCGCCCCTGACTCACCCTCCTGCTGAAATCTCGTGACCAAGGAGTTGAACTGCACGTCGCGGTTGACAGACGGCTGCACGTTCTCTCTCAGAACTTCTAGAAGCCGATTGTATGGACACTCAGGGAGAGTAAGCGGATGAATCCATTCTCGGACTTTCCGCTTTGTTTCTTCACATAAACAGCGGATCAAAATTCCACGTTTTTGCGCCTCCGATGTAATTGCCTTCGACGCCATGAGGATGGCCATATCTTCCAGAAATTCTTCCAGACGTTCAGGTGCGGAGAAATCGAAGAATGGAATTTTCTCCCCCATGGTGCTGAAGCAGTACTCACTAAAGACTCGATTTGAGAGGAGCCGGCGGGCAAGGATGTTGAAGCAGCACACGTGCTCGGATAGGTTAAAACTTGCAACTGTCAGTCGGACCTCTTGATTGATGATGAGAAAACTTCACAGAAAGGTGGGCGAGAATACTCAATCTTCGCTGTTCTTCTGACCGTTCTCTTCTCTCGTCGCCAGTGTTGTAAATGAAGTAAAGAGGCGAACTGGTTGAGTTTACTGGTTTATTCCGAAGTGAAGTGACAGAGTGCGAGCAGTAGTACATATAAGCTTGGGTACCGGATATTTGCACGACAGTGTGTGAATAGGCAGATGCAGTATACAACAGTTTCCTAGGGGGTAACTTGTGAAAATAGAGTCCTGTGGGTTACAATTTCGTCCGTTTGGCTTTTTCTCTCACCGTTTAGGCGATAGAGGGAGTTTCTCTCACCAAAATGGCCAGAACAGAAATATTTTTATTTTTTCAGAAGTACACTTCTGTCTGAAAAGTATGCGGCCGGTTCAAAATTTTCTTCTAAGCAGAAGAGTGGGCTTATTTTATGGTGGCACATCATTAATAAAACGTGTACACTTTTATGCAAAAAAACCACCAAAAAAACACATTTAGTTTTTTGTTGTTTGAACACGTTCGGTGTCATTCAGAGTATGCCTGGAAGTATATTTAACTTCTAGGTCTAGTCTTATGTACATTTTCATAGGTGTGTTATTGGATTCATAAGCTAACATCAATAACATAAAATTTCGGCATAACTTGCATGTATTCTACAAACTGCGGCACACACAGCCAAAGATGTTCAGCGTATGAAAAGAATACTTCGTTTGTTGAGTTTTACTTACGAAGTAGACAGAAAAGGTACCTGGCAAGAGAAAAAGATGGTTCGAAGCGAGCCGTCACAGCCGTCACTTTTCGGATAGAAGATGTATTACACCATAATAATTCTGAAGGGACGGGCCGAAGGCCCGTCCCAAACGCCGCCGGCAGGCCAAGCTGGGCCCGCTCCCTGCCGAACCGAGTTGCCGGTGGAGCGAAGCGGACCTGGCAACTTGGTTTGGCGGAAGAGCGGGCCCAGCTTGTTTTCTTGTTTCCTCTCTTAAATCTTTTATTCTTTACTGCTGCTGAGTAGGAGATATGCTCATCGTCAGGTAGAGTGAGGACGGTAATCTTTACTGAGGAGTTGGCAAAGTTGCTTTTCAGCATTTTCATGGTTTTGCACCAGGGGATCTCGTCCAGACCACTACCAATCTTTGGCATGAAGAGGCGAGTGATCTCATGCTCTTCGCAGGTTGACAGCAGATTTTTCAGAGTGGTTTTCATATTTTTCCAGGATGGTTTTTCCTTGGATTTTGGTTTGGTGACCAGGTTTAGGATGAGTCTATCGTACACTTTGGCTATCAAAATGTCACCTGTCTTTATGTCACTTTGTAACCATTCTTCGATGTTGGCCTGAAGATTGAATTTTTCTTTGATGACTCTGGCGATTCCATCAGACATTAAAAGATCTGCACCTACGCAATGAGCAATGGCACAGTCAGGAGGGGTGTTGAGAATATCACCAGTATACATTTCAATAGAATTGTGAGCAAAGTCAAGGGTTTTAGGATTGGGCAGAAGTTTCTGGGGTGGTGCCGTTGGTTGAAGAACAGGATTCACTGCAGTATTGACAGTGACTTTAAGCTCCATTTTGTTCATAAAGGTCGAAAGTTTGTCAGTGAGAAGGTCGATCTTGCTGTTCAGGAGATCAACTTTTTCTTCAAGTTTCGTCACTTTCACTTTTATGATTTCTACTTCTTTTTTGTTGGGATGATCTTGATGATTTGATGAAGAGCCTATGATCGAACTTTCAGAGCTGTCATCTTTGTTGGTGGATTTGGCAGATCTGTCAGATTCACGTGGAGCAGGATTCACAGCGTGACCAGATGAGATTAGGTTTCCCTTCTTGCAGTTAGCACACTGAAAAGTAGGTCTGTGTTTTGGAACAAATTGGAAGGGTATTCCGCAGCAGTCCACATGAGTCACAGAATCACAGGCTTCAGCAGTACACTTTACGAATTCCACATATCTGTCACTAACATTAATAGCATTTTTACAAATAACACACACCGCCATGTTCACCGCCTTCAGTATGCCCTGGACTACTATGGCCTGGAGAGCTACTTCCTGGAGAATTATCTCTCATTTCATCATTGCACGGAGACTACCCGCCATATTCTTCCTCACATCCTTCGCCTAGACCTTCAATCAATTCCTCTTCTTCCAAAACTTCCTCGTCACTTTCGCAGGGAAACTCTTGATGAGTAAGATCCCTTAAATTTTCGAGACGTATTCGTTTGGCATCTTCCCTTCTGGCAGCTCGATTGAGGGACCCCTTGAAATTTTTCCTCTTTCAATGGAAACAGAGTAATATAATTATTAAAATATGATTAATAAGAATGGTGTAAAATGATACATGATATCTTTAAAACTTCACAATTCAAAACAACGAAACTATGAGACAAATTGTGAAAAATCGGTACTACCGGTACAAAAACCATGAAAGTGCAACAAGATTTTGAGGCTTTAATCTGATAACTGGCTACAACTCATTCAATTTTGCATCAATAAGAGGTTATAACCATGCCGGCAAAGGCATTGGCTATTTTTTTATTTAGTGCTCTGCACCTGTCGTGGAGAAAGGACCGCTGCTCGTTCATTCCTATTGCTGTAGGGTAAGGGGTCAAGTCAGTAGTCGACAGTTTACGGGGAAAACTTTTCAGAAACACCTGTCAAAAGAAAACCGAGGAAGTAAGCGCGTGGGGGAAAAGTGAAAGCATCGCAGAAGAATAAAACCTAATGCCCAACGTCCAAAATTGTAAAAACAATAGATTTGTACCAAAACGGTAGAACACAAAACCAAATGCATTTATTGGCCCAGTACTTTAACACCTTGGGCCCAGCACTGTAAAAAAATCAGGAGTAATTTTGTCTCAAAATGGGAGAGTAATTTTTGTCCCCCACTCGGTAATCCCAATTTACCATAATAATGGGTTGGTAAAAAGTAATTTATCTCCCACACAACTACATTTATCTAAGAATGGTGAGACAAAATCAGCATTTGGGCAGGTAATTACGTGTTACACGTTACACCCCCAAAGAGTAAATTTCGCCTGATGTTTGTTGGTAAAATTACCCCTCCTGGATGAAAAAAATGTTTTTCACACCCACGAGGGTAAAATTACGACTAGGAGTCACGGAGCACTCCGGAGGAAAGACACTAAGAGCCAGCGTGTCTCTAGCCAGGTAGGCGCGGAAGCGGCGTGGTTAAAGGCGCAGATTCGTAATCGGAATGTCCGAGGTTCAACTCTCAGTAGGGTGCCACACTTTTTAGCCCGCCCTTCTGCTTTGAAAAAGCTATCTAGCAGGCTTCTGCAAACGACCTCGTGTGTGTCTGTCTGTCTGTCTGTCTGTCTGTCTGTGTGTCTGTCTGTCTGTCTGTGTGTCTGTCTGTCTGTCTGTTGGTCTGTTCCACTAGAAGGAGATGTGCTAGAGACTTGAAGTTTTCAGGGTATCTTAAGGTCCACCCCTAGAGAACGAAGCGAGTCCAAGGTTCAAAAATTCTCCCAAAAAGTATTTATTTTTATGTTCTCCTAAGGGGTAACTCGTCAAAGTAGAGCCCTTTGGGCGAAAATTTCGTCCGTTGTGCTCTATCTCTAACCGTTTAGGCGCTAGAGGGTCTTTTTTGACGAAAATAAAAAAAGTTCCGACCAGAAACGGATCGTGAAAGCAGATGATACCTTGTCAAGAGTTATTCTATTCCCAGTCTATTATATTTCTGT
>NW_026267157.1:572443-573018 GCF_000697945.3 Frankliniella occidentalis | reverse complement strand
AAATTAATCACCCGATTTTCTTGAGTGAGCGTTTCGTCACCCAAAAGGGTAAAATTACTCCCAATTTTTTTTACAGTGAGTATATGTAGATTTCCATGTCTTGCGGCCCCTTTGCACGTGTCAAGCGTTTTTCTGCCCCTCAGTGGCCTTCTACATTGTCCGCAGCATCCTTCTAAGCCCTTTTTGCAAAGCGCTGCAGGGCACTTTAGCATTCAGGTGTGCTTTAAGCCCGCCCTTCTGCTTTTAAAAAAGCATTAAAGCGGGCTTGTGCAATCGCTCTCGAGGGGGCCTCAACTCTCCTTTAGGGTGTACACCGGATTGCTTAGATTGTGAGATTGCCGTGATTGCTTGGATTTTTGTGGATTGCTCAGATTTTCATGGATTGTCGTTGATTTCCTAAGATTGCCGAGATTGCCTCAAATTTCCGAGACGTTTTGAAGATTGCCGGGATTGTACACCAAAATTAAAGATTGCATTGGATTGCCGAAGATTTTTTGGTAATTGTCTACTTTAGTGACTCCTCGCCCTGGAGTCACTCAAGTATACCATCGGAAAGGTATTTTTCAGTAGAATCC
>NW_026267157.1:569918-571312 GCF_000697945.3 Frankliniella occidentalis | reverse complement strand
TATAAATACTGTTCAGGATTCTACTGAAAAATACCTTTCCGATGGTATACTTGAGTGACTCCAGGGCGAGGAGTCACTCAAGTAAACAATTACCGATCTTTCTGGCCCTTCGACGCAATACCGTCGGATATCTTCTCAGTATTTCGTCCAAGGGGGAAATCACTTCCGTAGTAATTCGTACTCCCAGGCGTGTACTAAAGGCATACTCACTCGTACTTACAGCGTAATAACGCGTTCAATACAGTGGAAAAATGTTGGGAATTCTACCATGCACATGTATAGGAAATTTTCCATACATCGTATCGGAAGTAACTATTCCTATAAGGGAGGTTTTCAAAATAAGCGACATATTTGGCCTCCTAAAATCTGAACAAAAAATTATTTCTGAAATTTTTTTTTCGGGTGGGGTCTGTTTGGGCCTGTCCCCTGACCACATCCTGAAGATACCAGAGCTCCCACTGCAGAATTCTCGAAAATGTAGGTAACACCCGTGTAAAATCGGTTGCACGGAAGTTACACAGGCTGTGCGAAAGTTCCATAAGTACGGAAGTTACATTTTCATAAAATAGGCAGTTTCAAGCAGATCCTTGGTGATATGAGTACCGGACAAAATCAGATATTTTACAAGACATAAAATGTATGCTCAGACAAAAGGAATGATTTCTGAGCGACAAAAATTGGCGGAGCTACGAGCCGTACGGAATGTTACAGGTATGCTTTTAAAAACCCAGAATTTAACATTCAAACGCCTCTAGTTCACTTACCGTTTACATCTCGAAGCCGCTCATACTTGAAATCGACAGCTGTGATCTCACCGGAGACTGGGACACCAGTGCTACCAATGTCTGTAGCCACAGGGACTGCTCAGAGCGCAAACTTTTGAATGGGTCCTTCCCTTCCGTCACTCTGGAGAACATTTTTTTGGCTGCTGCCCTGACCAGTGTATTTGCGACAGTAGTAAGCGATTCGACTATGTTGCACAGAAAACATGGAGGAACGCGTAGGAGCTTCCGGATTTTCTCTCCGACAAAGACCCTTGAAGATGTAGCTGTCCAAAGTTAAGGTTTTAGCGCGGAGGACAGTACGGAAGGTACATTTTGACTGCTTCCTAAGGAATTTCGATTACTTTCACCACTGACATTGCCTTTTTTGTACTAAAATTTAATTCGCCACCTTCCCCCGAATCAAATAAGCCAAACGGCATCGAAAACGACAGACAAGTAACGATTCTACGGCCAAAAGACACAAATATGTCGCTTATTTTGAAAACCTCCCATAAATGTATAGGAAATTTCCCATTCGGGGAGATGTGTCTGGGAAACCAGCAAAATTATTTGCTGTACCAGCAAAATGATTTGCTGTGTGAGCAAAATTATTTGCTGTATCAACAAAAT
>NW_026267157.1:569369-569868 GCF_000697945.3 Frankliniella occidentalis | reverse complement strand
TATCACTTTCTAAATTCGTTACGATTTCACCTTTAATGTGTTTCTAAATCACATCATGTCGAAAAATTACACTGAGTACGTAGTCGTAGTAAGTAGCTTCAGTTGCTTCAGTCATTTCCCGGTGGCGAGCAGGGTGTGCAAACTTGACATTAACGAAAATTCAGAAACAAACGGAAATTACTCATTTCTTTTCGGTTAGTTGAAATATTTCCCTAAAAATTTGAACGTTTTTCGAGTTTACGTTAAAAAAGATGTCTCGGAATAAACTTTAAATTAAGTAACGTTAGCTGGAGTAACAAAATCTACAAATAACGGTATATCTTATAATTTTTTTGTAAAAGTTGTTTAAATAACGTTATCACCTATAACATTCTCTGATACCTAAATAACGTTAATTTTGAATTCAACCAAACGCGTGCTCGAGGGCACCTCTGCACGTCTATTTTGATGAGTTACCCCTTAGAAAACTGTGAAAAAGTATTTTAAAAAAATGTCATTT
>NW_026267157.1:555217-560408 GCF_000697945.3 Frankliniella occidentalis | reverse complement strand
ATGATTTGCTGTGTGAGCAAAATTATTTGCTGTACCCGCAAAATTATATGCTGTACCAGCAAAATTATTTGCTGCACCAGCAACATTATTTGCTACGGCAACAAAATTATTTGCTGTCAGCAAATTATTTGCGGACAGCAATTTATTTGCTATGTCAGCAAAATTATTTGCCGACACAGGAAAATAATTTGTTGTGGCAACAAAATTGTTTGCTCTGGCAGCAAAAATATTTACTGTGGTATAACAACAATGTTTCTGCAATAACGATCATTTTGCTGCGACAACAAACTAATTGATGCGACACCAACCCTTTTGCTGCCACAGCAAACTTTTTGATGTCACAGCAAACTTTTTGCCGTCACAGCAAACTTTTTGCCGTCACCGCAAACTTTTTGCACGCGGAACCACTCCCTAGGCGCGTTTATCTACTTCTTAGTCTAATGTCTATACTCTGCCAAGTGTTTTGAACCCAGGTTTTTATCATTTTGTCCACCAACCTTGAGAGGGAGGACCACCCTGCTCTGCTCGACCCGTTAAGACTAAAAGGTCGTACTTTATAGTTTTATTCGCTCAAAGTCGGTTCTCGGAAAGCCATGGTCATAAGTGTATTTTTCACGATCTAGTGAGATGCCTCTCATTGGAAAAGAGAATTTTCTACTGATTTCAATAATATGCATTTCGCAAAATCGACAATACGCCATATCGATGTTGAAGCATTACAAGAACTGTTTCGTGAGATATCGCGAAGGACGTCACGCGGAACTTGGTTCTGGCCACAACTCCAATTATATCGTGTCAGCCGGACACGCCCCTAAAATTGGCTTGAATTTGTCAACAGAAGACGTTCACCGGGTCGTTGAGCGCCAATCAGTCCACCGCCAACTCAGCACATCAAGTGTCGCGCTGTTGGCCTGGCGCTCCGCACGCACCGGCCCCAGCGCGTAAACGCCACGCCCCACCACGCCCCGCCGCGCCCGGGGGGGCGCGCAATAATGCACGCGGTGGTCTGCACGCACGGGGCGCGGGGGCGCGGCATGGTGGCGGACGGGATCAGGTACGGCACGGAAGTCTGCTCGCCAACGCCATACACATTTCATTGCGGGGGAGTCGCAACGTACGCAGGAGCGCTTCCACGGGGGGATGGTGCCAACAGCAGGCCAGTCTACATACAACTGCAAGACCTCAAATTGAACATGCTGGAATCCGGCCAACCCTCAAGGTGGATATTGGGGAGGTGACGAACACCAATCGTAATAGCCCTACATGACGCTCTAGCCGCCATATAAGTGCTTATAAATTTATTTGGTTTGATATATCTTAAGATATATGTATGTATTTAGAGCTCATAAAAGTGTAGTTAAAAAGAGGTCGATTGATATTGAGGGCCACAAATTGTCAAATAGGACCAAGCAGGAAATACCAGAATAAAATTACGAATTGCCTGGGTGGAATGGAACACTACCCTCACAAAGTTCCACTAAAGGTATTTTTTTGTACAAAATCACCATATTTTTAGTTGAGTATCCCAGTACTCTGGAAACCCAAGTGTGTACTTGAATGCAGAATATTCTGCATACCTACATGTATGCAGGAAATTCTGTGTACTTGGCAAATATGCAAGAGATAGTGTGGACTTGGTCAAGTATGCAGGAGATAGTGTGTACTACCTCAAGTACACACTAAGGCCCCTGCCAAGGCTCCTGCATAAATGTATGGAGGTTTTAGTGTGTACTTGACCAAGTCACTATCTCCCGCATACTTGGCAAGTACACAGAATTTCCTGCATACATGTAGGTATGCAGAATATTCTGCATTCAAGTACACACTTGGGATTCCAGAGTAAAATCCGAATCAACACTGATTCAATCCTTTAAAATGGGTTACCTCCAACACAGATAATGGACACAGGTTGTCTTGTAATTATTTTTACCGTCACAACCATACGCATGAGATTACCGCTAACGGTATGAAACGCTTATTGTATTACAAGACTCGGTCTCGTCTAAGACCAGGGCTTTAAATACAAGAAATACCTTTAAGAGTGAGTATCGTAGAAAATCAGATTTATTTCTACACAGAGTCGATAGTTGGCCGCTAGACGAGGGGCCCCTGTCCAGCCACCTGCGGTGGTGGTTAAAGACCCTCTCGCCCACCGGCCGCGATAAGTTCAGCGCGCGCCTCCTCTTCTGGCTACGGACCTCCAAGGTAAGCGCACGCTTATTCGCAGTATGAGGATAGTATTTCCCTAGATAAGGACGCTATTTTGTGCACATTTTGCGTACAATTTTCTGTTTGATTTTCTGAAGCCCGATCATTTCTAGACGATCGTTAAAATACAAAATTTTGAGCCCCACACTTGTAAAATTTCGGACTGCTACCGTTGCACCTAAGAGGCCAAAATTTTTGTATTTTGGCGACTGTCTAGAAATGCGTTTTGTTCGTTTGTGTACCGGACTTTGACAAATGTTGGACCAAAAAGTTGGTATTTTGGCGAGGGGGTTTTCACTCGGAATTTTCGTGTACAGTGCATTACATATTACGTGTATTACGCGGTATTACGCCAGTTTTACACAAGCATTACAACCCAAATTCTACCATTTTAGGGCATATTTTCCTATTCTTCGGTATTACATTACGCGTAATACCTAGTTTTGGTGTACACTGTATTACGCAAGTGAAAACCCCCTCGTATTTTGGCGACCATCTACCGGGAGCCTCTCCCCTCGTAGCGTAAATAATTCGTAAATTCACTTTTGCTTAGTCCCACCCGAGACCGTCGAAACGGTTTGAGACGAGCTCCGCAACACTAAAACCTCTAACGACGTGTGAATTTTAATTATCTGGGCTTTTGATCTTTTGTTTTGAATGATCAAAGTCGCGAGGTGGTGGGAGGCACCCGGTAGCGAGGCTAGGCCGAGAATCCCGTTTTCATCAACTATAATAACTTATGGTTCATATTTCGTCGACCTCGTATTGACATTACGAATTTACAAGGTCTGAACTCTTGTAATATTACCACTATGTCGAGGTGAGTAGAGTATTTCGAGAGAATAGCCAACTGCAAGTCAGCCCACCGGAGACGCTGCAGCCCGAGGTCGTCTGCAGGGTGATTTTAATCCGTCGAAATCGAACAAACTGCTGTTTCTTATAACTCGTACATGTAAAATATCGAATCTGCAAGGAAAAACGTTGTGTTTAGACACCTCGATCGTTTCGAACGATTTTTGGGCTTCTTTTGGCACAAAACCTTTTAATAGGGGTGCCCTTCTTCGCAGATTCTGCGCTAAATGCACACTATATAGTGGCGCAGAAATCTTTCCATTCTAATTGACCGTTTTCACTACCCGCTCTGTTTTTCTAAAGATTGCAATGACGACAAGCGTGGTAACGCTCCTAGTAGGCATAAGTGATGTGGCCGTGTCCCGCTCCATGCACGAGGCGAGCGTGCCGGTCACGCTCAGCCTCGGTGTGTACTCCAGCGTGTTTGCACATGTGCTCTTCGTGAAGCGGCTGCCTGCCCTCCTTCAGACGGTGGCCCTCCTTCTCGCCACAACGGCCGGCGTGGAGCGGCACCTTGACTCGGCATCCCAGGTGCGCAGGCTAACAAAATAACAGACAGGCAGAATAAAACTATTACATTTGAGTGGATTTGAAAACATCGTCATGCCATGGAGGTATCTTTTATTAGTTAATGACAATTTTGTTTACTGTCGCAGGTGCGGACGGAATCGTGCACGCCACCAAGTAGTGCACCCGTCAGGTTTATGCCGAAAAGACTGTCGTGTTCCCGCGGAGTTACAGTTCTCTACCATATATTTAATTGAAACCCAATTCTTCCTCAATTAGAGTGTCTTTCGTCTGTTTTTCTGTGATTCGTAGTTTTTGGTAAATAAGTAATCTCCTTAACCCGTGCATTAGACGATTTTCACAGGTCTGCAACCTTACCTTAATCCCCGTTATTTTGAGAACTTTAGTTGGTTGGTGTCTCCAATAACTTGAAGACGTCATTTCGAACTTCGCTATTTTCCATATTCTAGCCAAGACACTGAACTTCGGGCTTGATTGTCACAAAATCTGCCTTCCAGTTGGCTGCTGGGTCGCACTCCTTCTCTATCATCTGACACCGGTTTATTGCCCATCTTTTGCATTTTTCGCTAATGCCAAAGCCTTTTCTGCCAACTAAGCTTTTGTTTCCTCGTCTGATCTCTGTATTTCTTATAGGTGAAGCTTTAAATCGAAGGAATTTGCTTTCTCTTGCAGTTCTCATTATTTTTACGGATAGCTGTTTTCCACAAAATTAATTTGATACAAACTTGTCATTTCATCTCTTTTTATTTCTTCTGCATCTAATTTTGAATAGGAATTGTAAAATGTTACGGGTATTTTCTATGTTTCATTTATCTCGAAACCTGTTTTATGTTCATATTATTTTCAGACCAAATTTTTCGTCTGCATTTTGCATTTTTGCTTTTAACAAAGTCAATCTATCTTCTTTGGAGCAATCTTGCTGCTATTTTATTGTATTTTTGCTATGCAATTGAGGCGGGCTTCTTGCAACAATGGATGGTCTCGTTCAATCAATATTGACATTAGGGAAGTTTGCCATTTCTTGATAGTCCAAATTTAATGGAGGCCGCATCTTTTCTGCCTAATTTTGTAGCGCTGGTCCCTTTGGTAAATTAACATTTTAAAAGTTAATAACACAACAGCCATGTTGCTAAGCACAAAATTTTGTGTTTTGTTATGGATAGTATTTACTGTGGAAACTCACATAAATTGTTGGTTCTTCACACTCTAAAAATTGTGAAGCACAAAGCATGAAATTATATTATAAAAAGTATATTCTATTGTGAGCGACCGGACGTATTTTAGCCTTGGGAACCTCATTTTTACAAAGGAAAAACTTATTTCAACACTAGACCGGCATGCTGATAGAAAAAAAAGTATTGCGGTTGCGCTGCACCTCATTCAGAGCACCATTGTTTCCATACGGGATGATGACCTACGATTGCACAGAAATGGCAAGACAGTTCTAGGCCTATGACTTTAATCACCATTCGTCCAAAAATGATAGCAGTGAAATTTAGAACATTTAAAAAAAAACAGCAAATAACTTTGCTGACACAGCAAATAATTTGTCACTGGGTAGTGCAACAGGTGGGCGGAGACGAACCACTTTTTGGGGACCACC
>NW_026267157.1:553707-555167 GCF_000697945.3 Frankliniella occidentalis | reverse complement strand
CACGCCTCCCAACAAGTCGCCGTGGTCTAGTGGTCAGCGTGACGGGATCGCAAGCCAGAAGTCCGAGGTTCAATTCTTCATCCGGTAAAGTATTACAAAATTACATCAATGCTTACTTAAATGAAATTACCGAAAGGCGGTAGGAAGGCGACAAGGGACGAGGGCAACGGCGGGGAAGTGGTTAAGAATAAAAAACTTTTTCTTTTTTGAAAGAGCATTGAGTGTATAGGAAAATTCCTATACATATGTGTAGGGATAATGCCACACACACATAGTACTTATCCTACACAGGTGTGTATAGGAGAATTCCTATACTTGCATGGTAAGAATACTATCGCGTATGGTAGAATTACCATACGCCTGTATGGGAAAATTCCCATACATGTATATGTGAATTGCTGCAGATACATTTATATGAAATGTACTATATAAATTTTTTACAGTGTTGCTGAGGATTGCTACAGATTTTCGCTAGATTGCCTGGATTTTTCTGGATTGCCGCGGTTTTTGAAGATTGCCTGGGATTTTACAATATTTCGCCGATTGCCGTGGATTTTTAAAGATTTCAATCGGATTGCTAGGCGGGTGTACACCAGATTGCCGGAGTTGAGGCCCCCTCGATCGCTCTCGTGTCCGTCCGTCCGTCCGCCCATCCGTCGTCCGTGTAATAAGAAGGAGATGAGCTTAAGGTCTGCAAATTTCATGGTTTCTTACGGTTCGCTTCTAGGCACCGAAACGCCTGGTGCAAACCCTGGCAACCACCCCTAAGGGAAGAAGTATAGGTTGGTCATGGTCTCTTTTCTTGTAACTCGTGAAAGTAGTATTCTTCGGGTCGAAATTATGTCCGTTTGGCTTTATCTTGCACCGTTTGGGCGCTAGAGTGGTGTGTTAACGACGAAAATGCGTTGAAAATGACCACGCTGAAGATAAGGACGTCTAATCGTCCAATCGTAAAATGACAGAGGAAGTACCCCCTAAACAGCACATACGAATCGGCAACTGACTTCGAATTCACCGTATCCTTAACCGTATCGGAGTTACATGTAGATATACTGAAAACAACAGCAAAAAGTCAAGGTTTTAGACTGTTTGACAAACAATTCACGCTTCAAACTGCCCAAGTTCAATTGTATTTCCTTTGAAAAGCAGAAGGGTGGGGTCGCCGTACGTATTTCGGTATTACATTACAAGTAATACCGCGTAATACACAGGTGGGGTGTGCAGGGGGAATGAATACACCCTCGGCCCAACCAAATGCCGCCGGCAAGCCAAGCTAGGCCCGGCACCTGCGGAGCGAAGTGAAGCCGGCAACTTAGCTTGGCAAGCCTAGCTTCAGCTTGTTCTACCCGTTTTTGAACCGTCTCGTCCGGAAGATCTTTCGGTAATTGTTTACTTGAGTGACTCGTCGCCCTGGAGTCACTCAAGTATACCATCGGAAAGGTATTTTTCAGTAGAATCCT
>NW_026267157.1:551429-552237 GCF_000697945.3 Frankliniella occidentalis | reverse complement strand
GATCAAGTCCACCCAGTTTCTAAAAAGATTGGACTTGGGCCATCAAATGCCAATAAACACAATGACACCATAAGAAAAGGGAAATAAATTGGTTTTAACAATCCCAGCTTGAATGTCATATATCCTTGACCAAGCTACTATCACCTCTCAAAATCTACTGTGGTGCCCTGTCCAAACCAGTCTTGGGGTGCAGGCTGCAGCTGTGTTGAGGTGAGTCGAACTTTAAAATTTCAACATCGTAACAAATAAGTTGTTGTGGAGATGTTTTCTCACACAAACAGTGGACCCATAAGCCATAGTAGACATTATTTTCAATGTAGTCAGACAAGTTCAAAAAGTGAAGGAAATTAGGTCTAGATGAATAACATTCAAGCTGGGATTGTTAAAACCAATTTACTTCCCTTTTCTTATGGTGTCATTGTGTTTATGGGCATTTGATGGCCCAAGTCCAATCTTTTTAGAAACTGGGTGGACTTGGGCCCCGTTTTCAGAAACCATATGGACTTGCGTGGACTTACGTCCTTTGGTCCTGAAAATGATGGACTTGCGTCCTTTGTTCTGGAAAACATATGTCACATAGGACGTAAGTCCGCCTTTCTCCCTATTTATTACCAGTACCAAAAATCTGCTATTATGAGTCAAAAGGCATCAGAATAAGGAACTTATTTATGTATTCATATAACAAATACCTTGAGTGCCCAAAAATTCTGGAAGTTTTTTCCTCGTCCTGGAAAATTCAGCGTGATGGACTTACGTCCCTTTGTCAGATCATCAGTGAACTGTTGTTGACAGCAGCAGCAGCAGTCAG
>NW_026267157.1:537829-546158 GCF_000697945.3 Frankliniella occidentalis | reverse complement strand
TCAGTTTAAGTAGGTGTTTGCTGATCCAGCAAATCATTTTTCTGACACAGCAAATAATTTGTTGACACTAGGTAGTGCAACAGGGTGGGCGGAGACGAACCTTCTTTTTGGGACCACCTGTCTCCTCCTTTCTCTCTTTTCCTACCCAACAAATAATTTTGCTGATCCAGCAAATAATTTTGCTGACACAGCAAATAATTTGTTGACACTAGGTAGTGCAACAGGTGGGCGGGGACGAACCACTTTTTTTTGACCACATATCCCCTCCTCCTTCCTTTCTTTTTCTATTCTTTATATAGACACTTTAAAAAAAGCTTAATTTGAGGTTAAAAATGTTTAATGTTTGCTGATCCAGCAAATAATATTGTTGACACAGCAAATAATTTGTGGACACTAGATAGTGCAACAGGTGGGCGGAGACGAACCACTTTTGCGGGACCACCTATCCCCCCCCCCCCTTCCTCTCTTTTTCTATCCAGCAAATAATTTTGGTGATCCAGCAAATACTTTTGCTGATTGAGCAAATAATTTTGCTGACACAGCAAGTAATATGTTGGCACTAGGTAGAGCAACAGGTGGGCGGAGACGAACCACTTTTTTGGACCACTTATCCCCCCTTCCTTCCTGACATTAAGCAAATATTAAACATTTTTAACCTTATATGAGAATAGAATAGAAAAATGTTTAATATTTGCTTAATGTCAGTTTAAGTAGGTGTTGTACAAGCAGTGATACTGGAAGTATCATCTGCTAAAAAGGGCCTTTCTTTCCTTGTCTGTCAAAACGTAAGCCGCGTCTCCGAAGATGTGTTGGTCGGTGAAGCATATTTTGATTCTTAAAAATGTTTGTACCTGAAGGACTTCTTGTGAAGACTTGACAGTCATGCAGCGACCCTACTTCACCCACATAGATCCCTCACTAGAACCTGATCATGGTACCTGTCAGCTCTCGCTCGTCGTTTTTATGTCAAAGCATACTGGGTGGTATCGTATTTTAAAACACATTGCAGCACGACGATTAAGTGGCATCGGGGAGGTGGAGCTATCACTGTTAGAAATTCCGTAGGCTAATTACGGAATTCTTACGGAACTCACCGTAAATTCCAAATACGGTACCAAACCGTAACGGGATGACTGTAATTTAAAGATGCGGACTTGTCCGTATTTCAAATAACGGTGCATCCCGTACATTTTCCCCGTCAAATTAAATATTAAATTTTTTTTAAACCAATAGTTAAAACAATTGAGCTGTCCATAGAGATAATATTATTGCCTCTTTCGCAAAACCATAACTTTACGCTCTCGTATCTCTCAAAATCCAATTCTTCGACTTACAGTGCAATTTATTATTTTCCCAAATCAATAAGTCAAAATTTTACGGAAAATCTTACGGTTTATCCGTAACTTTAGATTACGGTTTCCCCGTATGGTTTCCGTAAAAAATACGAAAAATTTATCGACACTTGAAACCTACAAGCACGGAGTTCGTGGAGTCTCCGTATAAACCCGTAGTTCCAGGCAGCTCCGTACAGACACGCAGTTCAGCGGGTCCCCGTATAACGTCGTAAGTGCTTGAAAGTCACTTCTGAGATGTAGCGCTTCAAAGTTTTGGATTTACATTGCGCCTTATGGGCGGCTGGATTTTCAGACCAGAATTACTTTTGAACTAATTGACATATCGAAATGCGGTTTTCGCTGATCGATAGCCCTTGGTTTCCTCTATCCGACGCACTTCATAACTCGAAATTTTCAAAAAACATAGTTACGACGCTATACGGCGGCCTGCTGAACTCCGTGTTTGTACCGAGCCTCAGGGAACTGCGTGTTTATACGGAGCCTCCACGAACTCCGTGTGTATAGGTTTCAAGTGTCGTTATACGGTACATTCCGTGAAAAAAATTTCTTGACAATTCCGTTCAAAATTCCGTGGAAATTTCTAACAGTGTACAGAGAGAAGCCTCTGAACTTTATCCCCTCAAATTCAAGAAACACATTTTATAGGGTCGCAGACGCAGCCTGGATTAATGGCAGAATAAACTCGAATAAGGACTTATGGGTCGGGTCGCAGACGGTCGTAGAGATCCAACCAAAACGCCGCCGTCAAGCCAAGCAGACCCTGCCGTGCCCAACGGAGTCCCTGAGAGCGTAGTACACTGGCAACGTCGTATGGCGGAAGAGCGGGCCAGCTTGTTCTGTTGGTTACATTGTCATGTCTTTCGAATGTACACTGTGTGTACGCTACACTGCTATCTTTTCTCACATTGTTTTGATTAATAACTTTGTCGTGCTATTTTATCAGCGACTAACGCATTTGTGTGTGAATGTGTGTACAGAAACGGATGCGGCGGACCGCAAGAAGGGGCAGCTTATTCTGTCGCCAGCTAGTGCTGTTCAGTGTGTGCCTCATGCTGCAGTTCCCAGCTGTGTACGCGCTTACCAACGACCCGCAGTGGTCCCTCCGCTGGATTTACCGGCTGCACGCCGACAGCACGTCAGTGAGGCGATGTAAACTTATACGGCATCGTGGAAAAGGGAGTCAAATCCACGTGGATGTCACGTGGAGGCTCAACGTTGAATCCACATGACAAATCTGCGTGGAATACACGTCCCATTTACCAAAATTCCTCTGGGATAGATTGAAATGGGATTGGGATAGATTGCCTGGGGATTATTGGGAGATTGGAATTGGACTGTTTCTTCAGGTGGACAAATCCGTGCAACAAAGGCGGGGCAAAACGCGGTCGCTAAACAACGACGGATCAGAAAGTGGTCGCTAAAGAACGACGTAAGCAACATTTTGGCATTATTGAGATTTTGACGCTACATTATCATTAAAGACCCGTACTCTCTAGCTGTGATCACCAAACGGTCGAACAAAAATTGTTAAGCCTTTACTTTTATGAAGAACAAAGAGGTAGATCTACACGACAATGCGATTGCAGCGCGCAACAAAGGCGGATATGCGAGCCGCCCGGGTCACGACGCGTGTCCCTACGCCACCGACTCGGGCGCAGAGTGGCAGGTCGTCGAATTGGGGCTACTAGCGTCTCAGCGTCTCATATGTAATCCTCTAGAATTTTATACCCCCCTCATTACCAGGTGTACTATTCCGCTCGGTGTTTTATATCCCCCAGCAGTTCGCCCCCTTCAATACCGCGCGGCCGAGGCTGTGCGCTGCCGGTAGTGCTGAATGACACGGCGTCCTTGAACTGCAGGCGCCCGACCGGGCTGGCATCTAGCGGTGTGCCTGGTGATGCGGATGGTGGGCGCGAGCGCATCGTCTTCTGCGTGTCGCCAGGGTTAATTAATAATTAAATGTTATTCATAGTTTCAAAATAACCCGCCGACTTTCACGGTGGCGATAGATTCAGTCAGGTATCGGTCTAGTTGTGGCAGCGGGGCGGGGCATAGGCAGGTAACCCGTTTGACGCGCCTGTGTTTCGGGTAAGGGTGCATCCAGGAGCGCTTGCAGCTTACCTGTCACAAAACAGAAATCGCTACGCTAACGTCAAAGAAACAACCGTTGTCGCAGCCAAATTCAGTGCATCACCTCAGAAACATCGCACTAACTCCGAATATACGATTACATGACGAAAGTGACTTTAGCAAAAGTTACTCAGAAATGTGTGAGGATGGAAATGAGATGTCAGCTAGTTCGATACGATGTTCACAAGATTTGTGAGACGCTATTAAAGTCTGTTTTTCGCGAAAAATCGCGATTATCTCGACATCGTCGTTTTGCAGATCTGCCTTTGTTTAGCAACCGCTTTCTGATCCGTCGTTGTTGCACGGATTCGTCGAGGTGTACAGGGGTTGGTCGAAGTCGTGTAATCTTCGCAGTAAGATAGAATATAATTTGTTCATATTTCTAAAAGAAGTAGCCTGAGTAGGTTTTTGAGCAGTTGAAATACAAGGGTAGTCCAAAATGAACTTATGATTAAAATTTTGAGGGCATGTTGACCATTGGGTGTCATTTTGTAAGGAAAGAATTACAATTGTCTCCCCAAAATCGAAAAGTATTTGCACCGCAAGGGGACTTAACCCCCCAAAATAGCCCCGTTTGCAAACTCAACAATTTTAGCTCAAAATTTTGCTATTTCAAAGTAAAGAAGGCACCATTTTGCGAACCATAGGCCGGAAATATCTTCTGTTTTGTACTTTTCTAAACATTTTCTGTGATATAGCCTGGTCTCATGAAAGTCATTTCTTTGTCTAAATCGGTAAAAATAGAAATTGATCGGAATAATTGTTGTAATTTGGCTGTAACACGAAAACCGTTCGACTTACGGCAACACAAGCAAAATATGCGCCCTGCGAGTCAGCAGATTGTACCTACAGTGCGGTACAAAATATTTTGTTCGGGAATGTTGAGTTTGAAAATGTAGGCTATTAAGGGGAATCACTTCAGTTTAGACCCCATTCGGGAGAGTCAAATATTGTCCAACGTTTTCCAGCCTTTTATTTTCGCACAAAATGGCACTTGATGATGAATATGCACCCCAATATTTTGACCACAGGTTCATTCACTACCAAACCCTTGTCCCTATTGCACAGCACGCCTACCACTCCGGCGCTGGCGGAACTTTGCAGCTCCGCGGAGCCTCCCTCAAAGTACGCACAGCGGTCCGGGTCTCCGGCGCTGCCGAAACCATGCACAGATCTTAGGCTCCGCCGAAACCACGCATCTCTATTATTGGAATGATTTTTGAGACCTATGTCGTTAGAAAGAGGACGTTTCCTTCTTGCAAAATACACATTTATCTCTTTTTTTTTTTTTTTTTTTTTTTTTTTTTTTTTTTTTTTTTTTGAAAATCATCGATGGTCAGCGCTGGTTTGCTGTGCGTGCTTTCTGATTTCACGGAGGCTCCGCGGTGTTCCGTGGTTGCGCCGGGCCGGAGCACCTTGCGTGCTTTGCAATAGAGACAAGCGCCTACAGAAATACCTACAAAGGGGTATAATAGAAAGTTGTTCGAGCGAAAGCCATGAAAACTGTGCCGATAAACTAGAGTCCTCCGACACTGATGAACCAAGTGTGCAAACTTCTTAACACTTGCAAGTGTGCAACTGCAAGCAGTTAAGTGGTTACAAGTGTACATCTGCGTAGTTGTGCTTTTGCAAGTGTTTCATTCGTCGGTACTCCGTAACTTATCATTTATCTGCCGTGACAGTAATAGCGAGAGGAAAACCGTCAGCATGTGAACTGGGATAAATCACTGCGGTGGACGTTTCTTCGTAGTACTTTCTACTTGTTTTCTGACCTGGCAGGGACAACTCGCTCTACTGGTTGCACTGGGCTGCTTTCATGGAGCAGGCGTTTGGGCTCGTGTGCAGTTTCACGGCTTTCTACACCATGCTGCCACTCGTCATAGTCATCTACTCGACCTGTGCTGACCTGCACGCGGCTCTTGCTCACCGTATGCAGGTGAGCGCTGTCAAGAAAATACAGGCTGTTCTGATGTTCCAATGGTTGGTTGGGGCAGCCATTAGTCGACCGCCACGCCCATTTTTCTTGATAGATGCCAGCAGTATCGACTTTTCAATTGTGACAACCAATCGGCACAGCTGGAGCAGGTTTAGTGGCGACAACAAGCGGGTCGTGGCAATCAGAACCGCTCCTAAGAGAAATTGAACTTTATATCTGGTTGAGGGAGGAGAGTAGGGACTGTTTTACAACTCTTGGCTGCAGCTAGAAATTTGATTGCTGTGATCGAAATTTAGACTGGCAGGGCATACTAAAAGGGGGTCGTGGGTCGTTTCCTTGTTCTGTTTGATAGTTGGTATAAGCGATTATATTTGAAATTTCCGAATAGCAGCACAAGACCTTGCGATCCATTGCGAACCGCTATTTATCAAAAACTTGCAAAGTGTGTCATCTGATTTGAAGACGACTCTACGCTTGAGTGACTCTTCTTTTAGAATCGCCCTCCTTGTAGAGCGACTGAACCTATTTCGGATCAGTTTCTTGTATCTCCGTCCTATACCCAAACAAACAGGGTTTCGAACAATCACGTAGTAAGGGGCTACAAGGTCAGATATTCCTTAACAAAACGCTTATTTTTTCTTGGGTCCGTAACTGCACTCGGTCTCTCCGCGAGGTAACATACAAATAAGGAAATATTTGAAAATGAAAAGCAAATGGTTTTCAACAGTCGAAATATAATTTCAAATGGTTCTTATGTTGCCGTGGGCAAGCAGTTATTCGCCTACAACGGTCGCAGTTACAAAGAAATAAAGCATTCCGGTAAAGCTGGTCCGGACACCACTCACACCGAAGTTTCCCGACTTCAAGCTCACTTCAACGCCATTTATAATTATTTATTTAACCTAAAGAGTAATCGCTGACGCGCCGACGCGGGTGCAGTGCGGCTGCCAAAGCGTTTACAAGTGTCTAAATGGTACTGCATTCTACGCGAGAAGTGCACAGCGACCAAAGGCTCGGTTGATTTCTCGCTCGCTGCGCACTCCGCTCCCGCTCCTGGCTTCGTCGATGCCGTCTTACAGGCGGCTCCCCGCGGTTGCGCTAGTGGCCCGTTGCGCTTGCGAGCCGTTGCGCTTGTGAGCTACGTCGGTCTCACGAAACACTGTTGCGCTGCGACGGGCCTGGCATGCATCTACCTAGGCCTGCGGCGCTGACACCCGAGTCGGACAAAAAGCAGAGTCGTCGTAAATAGGCATTTGGCCCCTAAAGTCACAAATTTTGTTCCTTGGGATTTTATTTTGACAAGTACCCCGCCGCAGATCATCAAATATCTGAGAAAAAAACATTCGAATGTTTTTGGGGTCATTTCCGTGTGGATATCGCCCTCTGGTGCCTAAACGGTTTTAGATTTAGTCAAACAGACGAAATTTTGGACCTACGGGTTGTACTTTGACGAGTTACCTCTAAGAAAGATGTAACAAAAATATTTTGTAAAATCAGTTTTTTGCGTTTTTTGTTTTTGATTTTTTGGACAGGTCACTTTTTTTAACTAGAGGTCTGAAAATACAGTTCTTGCTTTTTATGACACAAAGTTACAGTAAAAATTTTAAGTACCTAGCTTAAACGGTTCTCGAGTTATCGTGATGACAAACAAACACACACATACACAGACGCGGAACTTTTTGATCACCACTGGAGTAATAGACCTTTTCACCGCTCCCACGGTCCCCCCACTCCAGCGGCGCGTCGCGTAGCAACGTGATCAAAACAAAGGAGGTGCGCAGCCAGCGCGCTGGACCGCCAGAATCTACTTTATACCCATATGGCGTAGACCCGCTCCCGGAGCGAGGCTATGGCTAGTTTCGTCTCTCCCGGCGCCAGAGGGAGCTCGCGGCGCAGTTCGTGCGCGCCGGCCGATCGTCTTTTCGAATCGCGGACCTGTCCTACTTCTTCGGTCTAGGTGGTGTTTCAAAGGTTCAACCGTCTTAAAAGTTTAAAAGTTGAAAGTGAAAAATACCGAGAAAGAAAATGAAAGTAGACGCAGACACAAAATTATATTGTGTGTGCTTGAGGCGGGATGAGGGAGAATTGTAAGTAACTTATATCCTTCTGCACAATCTAATTTTTATGGTAGGCACTTTCCCTACCTTGTACTATGGGGTTACAAGGTGAATAATTTTATTTGCTATGATATTTGGCATTTAAGATAATGAGCTGAAATCTTTGCCTATGCTATCCAGCTCATGATTACAGCATCTTGCTAAAAGACATCATGTCCATGTTTCATTTGAATTCAGATTTATGGTTGGTTGTGACTTATGCCCCAACTGGTTCCACGGTGACTGCATTAATATCAAAGAGAATGGTACGTGTAATAACCATGATCTAAATTCATATTTTGTATTGGTCCTAATTAGCAGGTGTAACAACTTATGAATTTTTTTTTTTTTTTTTTTTTTTTTTGAAGATGTTCCTGCAGTCTGGTATTGCAATCACTGTTCAGCGTTGAACAGCACTCGTCTTAATATTAAAGAAGTTAGTGTAGTCTAAGCTGTTCGACCTGGAATACCAGCAAAAAAGGGCAAAAGTTATAAAAAGCGTGAAAAGCTGGGTAACTTTGCACTCCTGCCTGCAAAAAGTGCAAGGGAAGCTGTGACAACTAGGAATAAGTCATACAGTTATCCTCGTAAACAAAGTATTAACACCGACGGTAACCGATAATACTTACATTTTTTTCCTTTCCTAGGAAGGAGAGTGAGAGTAATGCTCCCGAACCTGACGAGGACGTGGATGGGGACTTGCTCTCTTCCTAATAGTGACCAATTCAAGTTTTCCATCTAAATTGTTTTATAGTGTTTTACTTACTGACATTGCTACTTATTTACAATTTAATAATTGTATTGTGTTCTTG
>NW_026267157.1:508947-537129 GCF_000697945.3 Frankliniella occidentalis | reverse complement strand
CGCTTCACTTTTGTGTCGAGGTCATCTGCCCGGCCGTCTCTTCGTCGTCTCGTTTCCGTCTCTCAATCGACCGTTTTCGAGACGAATACGAGACAAGGAAAAGACAACCACGACACGACTGAAATACCACAAAGAGCGATCCAAGGCTTGCTGGAAACGTCTCTTTCTCGTCTCGCGGGAGCCTTTTAGGAGTGTTCTGGTACTGGCTTAGGTGTGTTCTAGCGGTTTTCAAAAAAAGACTAGCAAAAGACGGAAAATGGGCATTTTTTTCATACGGGATAGTGCAGAAGAAAGTCAAATTTTACGTTGTAGAAAAAATTGGAATTTTGGATCATTATGAACATGTACTTAGCGTGTTGTACAGTGGTTCAAATGAACTAAAAGTCGACTCTTGGTTCATTAGACCTCATATTTGGTCTCAGAGATGTAACATTATGCGGAAACGACACCCCACACGGGTTATTACGGCAAAACTCTGTGAGTCACCATTTAGGCCCCAATTTTCAAAATGGCGTCGTCTGGGGCCTAAATGGAGGGTCGGAGGGGTCTGTAAATTGTTCCGTTCGATTTCTCGGGTCAAAATTAGTCCGGAAAGTATTTTAGATGGTCTCGCTGCGACATTTTGTCATTTTCGGTATTTTTGTTCAAATTTTTAACAAAAGCGTTAAAATCTCGGCTCCTATGCGTCGGAAATGAATGTGCTCCGGGTCAAGTCAAAGTTTGGGGTCTAGGGAAGGTCTCCACAAAAAATCATGCTTTTTATATCTTTTGCCCTTTTCTTTTGGCTACCGCTTAGACTAGTGTACAAGAAGTAGTATTCTACAATAAATTTTTAAGTTTCTATTTTCTTAAATGACTTTCCCTCTGTATTTTGCAGGATCTAAAAGAAATCCTCAGTTCCTCTTCTGCTAAAAGTGACCAAGTAGGTTTTGAATTTTCTTTTTATCGTAACATATAATGTGACTGTAAAATGAACGCTGTACATGTGATTTATTTCAGGACTCTGAGATCTGTAAGAAACAAATTATTGATTTACAAGCGCACCTATCCAATAAAGATGAGGTAGTTTGCTTTTACTTCACAAACTAGAACTTAGCTGAATTTTAAAATTTGGACGCACAAGTAAAAGTATGCAGACCTGTATTGAATATGTATGAATTAATTTATTTCTTACGATTTCAGAATATTGAGAGACTCACTAAAGATTATGAAGACACCATTAGGGCTTTCCACGTTCTCCAGGAAAGCAGTAAAGCAAAGGAACATCATCATAATGAGGAAATCAAATCTCTGCAACTAAACCTGGAGGATAAGGATAAGGTAGTTGGCTTTGGCTTCACAAACTATTTTTAAACTTGACTGAATTTTAAATTTTGGAGTCGTAAGTGGAAATGTAGGAATCGATAATTGAATGTGTACGAACTGATTTTACTTCTTGCATGACTTCAGACTATTGAACGAATCACTGAGGAATGTGACGACACCAAGAGGGCATTCCAGCTTTTCCAGGAAGACTTTCAGACTGCCACATCACAGATGCAGGAGGAAATTACAACTCTAAGATCAACTCTGGAGGAAAAAGAGGGGGTATGGCAACTAATAATTGAATCTAGTAATTTAAAAAAAAATATGTTTTATGTTATATGTTACTTGTATTCTAGTTTCAGGTCATTACACATCTTCGATCACAAATAAACCGAGGCAAAAAGCTAAGCCTCAAAAATAAAGGTGTGCCAAAGGTCATTACACATCTTCGATCACAAATAAACCGAGGCAAAAAGCTAAGCCTCAAAAATAAAGGTGTGCCAAAGCAGTGTGAACCATAATTTACCGTTCACCTTGAATTTTGTAGAGGAGCATATTTCAACTTAAATAAGGCTGTAAAATGCATTCTAGGGAAAGCCCCTCTGTGTTACTTTCACATTACCCTGAAATTAAGCACTTTTGAAACGAACATTGAAAAACAATAATTTTAGGAGCCCCCCACAAAGTGTAATTTGTGATATCTAAGTACAATGAACAGGCAAGATAGCATTGCTTGCATGTTGATTCTACATAATTTAGACCCCCCCTAGACATTAGGGTTGTTATAATGTTCTTTGAAATATAATCCAATAAATTCTCTATCATTATTTGTAGTTTTATTGAACAAATTGCAAAACACTTGATACAGTAACCATATGACTGACATGAAGTCTTTACTGCTGATAGGCATAAGCATTAACTCGTTGAGAGATGCAATGTGAAGCCTTCGTGGACTTTTCCTGGGCACAGTATGGTGGTTTCTTGGGAGCAGTTCCATAGCCATGTTCACTAACTAATCGTACTTCATTTGGTGGGCGTCCAGTGATGTGCGAATGGGTTTTTTCCACTAAGTGGCTTCTTCCTTCTACCAGGGGCAGTACTTTGAATAGGAATTGTGTCAGTAGGGTGAATTGCTCTAGCATTATTGAACCTATTGAATGATTTGCAATGCTGAAACAAATGATGAATCGGTTTTGATTTCAGTATTGTACCTTTTCATCATCTTCTCTATGGCAGGAATAAAAACCGTAGGGCTACTTCTGAGTTTCTTTTTCAGGTCGGCTGTAAAAAGATCAATGTTTTCTAGACACTTGGCCATTTTTTCTGCTTGTTCATCATTTTCTTCATCATTGTCTAACGTTTCAGAAATACTCTCATGAGGTCCATCAGCATTAATATCAACATTAGCAGCAGTCATATCACAACCTTCACTGCTATCAGGACTCACAGTATCATGGGAAAGAGTTGCTACAGGTTTTATTAATGGATTTACTATGCCAGATCTTAATGTTGTAAACCATTCATTGGGAAGTTCTACGGATGAATCAGAAATTACCTGATATAGTACCCTTTTTGCTTTTTCATCTGAAAAGGGCAGAAACTGGTTGCTGCTCAGATTAAACTCCACAACAACAGCATATTGGTGCTTGCATGGTGCACCAAACTTGCCCACAGGGCAAGAGCATACCTCTACATCCATATTTACAGTGTAAGTCATATTTGATTCTAAATTCCGATGGTATACTTGAGTGACTCCAGGGCGAGGAGTCACTAAAGTAAACAATTACCGAATAACCCTCACAACAAACATTAAATGGTCTAGTACATAAAAACCTATGTGAAAAGTTATGAAGAATTCACATACAAAAATCAGAGATACATACTTGAGCTGCATTTTTCGCGGATCTTACGCGAGACAGATACTTTTCCAGCAGCGACATTTTGCTAGCGACTATGCTGTAGCATAATGTCGAAAAGCGAAAAGAAATTGAGATCGTGAATCCAAAACGGCGGTTGAGGAAAGTCGAAAAGACCGAGGCGATCCACGATTCAAAAAGACGATCGGCCGGCGCGCACGAACTGCGCCGCGAGCTCCCTCTGGCGCTGGAAGAGACGAAACTAGCCATAGCCTCGCTCCGGGAGCGGGTCTACGCCATATGGATATGAAGTAGATTCTCGCCGCTGGACCGCCCAGCGGCGGGCGGTGCACTTTGGTTTGTTTGGATCGCGTTGGTAGGCGACGCGCCGCTGGAGTGGGGGGACCGTAGGCTCCGCTAATCGCTCAGTCAATAATAAAGCATTCCGATAAAGCTGAAATGCAAAAGAATGCGGGGAAGAAGAAAACAGAAGTCATTATTTTAAAGCACATCGATTTCCGTTTTTTTCTTCCCCGCATTCTTCTGCATTTCAGCTTTACCGGAATGCTTTATTTGACGTGATTTAACGATTTTTGCAATTGCGCAACACTGCATCACTTAATAGGGTATTTCACCCAGTTTAAACCGGATCCAAAGAAGAACAGTAATGCTTCCTGAACTGTTTCCTCTTTGACGCTCATGGGCTGACGCGGACGAAGTTCATGAACCCGCCACCAGGTCTGCGACTACCCTAGTGACGGGTCCGAGAACTTCGTCCGCGTGAGCCGATGAGCGTCAGGGGGGAAACAGTTCAGGAAGCATTATTGTTCTTCTTTGGATCCGGTTTAAACAGGGTGAAATACCCTATTTTAGTCAAATAGCGTTGAAACTGAAGCAACATTGGCGGAAGAGGTTAAGGAGAAAGATGGCGTCGGTTCCGGCTGCTAAACAAATAAATGTTTGTTGTGTTCCTACCCCCAAGACCGGCCCCAGCGGCCATCTTCTTCTTGCTCTTCTTCAGAGTGAAGAAGTGCTCTATGGAAAACCTCCAGTTTGATCAGGGGAAAGTCACGGAATTTGAAAATCCCAACGCTCACCCAACAGTCAAACGTGTAACGTTTTGATAACTGGGGTAATGGCGGGTAATGGGCATAGCTTTCTCCCAGAGACATCTTGTCAAAGCAAACAATCGGAGCAGAAAAATGCCTGAAGGGGGGGGGGGGTCAAAAACATTCTCGAAGAAGACCAGACTTAATGTAAATGTACGCCAGACCACGTAACGCGTAGTAGCCTACGCGATTTCTCACGAAACATTGTTATGCTGCGACGCGCCTGGGCCCTGTGCACACTAAATTCTCCTGCAAGTTTTTGTACAGCAAAATGCATAAGGGTCTAGTGTGTGGCGCTGACACCCGAGTCGAGTAGTTGTACACGAAGATACAGGCCGACGGCCTGTCACTTCGACTAAGCATGCAGGGTTGTAATTCTATCGCTCAATTTCGCCCAAAAAAATACCTTCTAGCGCCTCAACAGTATGAGCTAGAGCATAACGAACAAAATTTAACCTCACAGGACTCTACCTTCATTAGATATCCTTTAGGAAACTGTAACAAAATGTTAATAAAAAGGTCTATTTTGGGGCCTGTTGTTTTTGAATTTTTTTTTAAATCCAATAAAGCATAAAGCATTCCGGCAAAGCGGAAATGCAAAAGAATGATGGGAAGAAGAAAACGGAAATCGCTATGCTTTGACATGGTGACTTCCGTTTTCTTGTTCCCTGCATTCTTCTGCATTTCAGCTTCACCTTTACCAGAATGCTTTATTTTGGTGATAAAATGCTCATTATCGAACTCGATCTGTCTTTTTATGGTACCCTTATGGTACCCCTTAATGGCACCCTTAAAATCTCTAAGTCGCTAGCTCAACAGGTTGTTTCACCCGGTTTAAACCTGATCCAAAGAAGAACAGTAATGCTTCCTTAACTGTTTCCGCGCTCATGCTCATTGGCTGACGCGCAAGAAGCTGGTGGACCCGACCCCAGGTCTGCGACAGCCCTTGTGACATGATGGGTCCGCGAACTTCGTCCAAGCGTGAAACAGTTCAGGAAGCATAAATTGTCTTCTTTGAATCCGGATTAAAAACTGGGTTAATACACTTTTCTTTTTCTAGCTATTGAGCGGATAGACGCAGAGAAAGAGAACGTTTTTTTCCGACCAGACGGAGTAGTAGGCTCCTTTCCGCTTTCCGTTTTTGTTTTTCTCTTTCGGCTCAGCGCTCCAGACCAATACAGCATTCCGGTAAAGCTAAAATGCAGAAGAATGCGAGGAAGAAGAAAACGGAGATCACTATGCTTTTCAATGGGACTTCTGTTTTCTTGTTCCCTAAATTCTTCTGCATTTCAGTTTTACCGGAATGCTTTATACCCTACAGGCGTACACTGACCGTTGAAAGTGATGTCCCTCTCGATATTTTATTTTGTGCAGACAGCTGCCTGCTGCCCCCACGATGCGGCACTCCAAAGCGGGGTGCTTCGAGCATGCATCGTGGCGGACAGTGCGCTGGCCGACCTTATGCCCCACCTTCTGGTTGTCAGCATCATCATGCCGCTCTTCAGCACGGCTGAGGTTTGAGTGCACCTGTGTTGTAATGTTAACCGGATGTGTATAGATAAGGTATTCCGCTACAGCACAATCGGAACCTAAAGAAGAAAAGCATGAATACCCGCTCTATTTCCTCCTGAACGCTGATTGGCCAAAACTGGCTGTGGCGGTCAGCGCCAACGAGCGCGCAGAGGGCAACAGATCGAGCAGTCATGCTTTTCTTCTGATAGTGTTGTAGCAGAATACCCTATAGGGTATTTTAATGGAGCGCTGCCTGGAACTAAGAAGAACAAAAGCGGATACAGAGAGCGGTGGTGAGCGTGCGCCAGCGGAGGGAGGGCTTTAGGCTCCCCTACCACCCGCCGCTTCCCCAGGCCCCCACCCCCACTCACTGTGTACGCGTTTGTTCTTTCTTAGTTCCTCTCCGCGCTCTTGAGGGGTACCCCAAACCGAACTAACATACCTGGGCGAGAACTGACCATTCCGGTCAGGCTGAATTGCAAACGAATGCAGGCCTGCAACAAGAAAACGAAAGACACCATGTTAAAGCATAGCGATTTCCGTTTTCATCTTCCTCACATTCTTCTGCTATTAAGCATTCCGTTCAAGATGGAATGCAGAAGAATACGGGGAACAAGAAAACGGATGTCACCATGTTAAAGCATAGGGATTTACATTTTCTTCTTCCCCGCATTCTTCTGCATTTCAGCTTTACCGGAATGATTTATTCATCTTTTCGGGAATGCTTTCACTCTCATTTGCTTACGGATAACTCATCACCGTATACTATGGACAAATTTGGACAACTGTAGTTACGGATTATTTTATCCATATTATGGAGAAATTTGTCCAAAATATAGACAATTACTACGGATGCATATGAACCTCCTCCCTTATGGACAAAGTTATCTGTAACTACAGTCACCAGATCAGCTCTTTTTTCTATCCGTTAGTACGGATAAAAAGCCAGCCGTAATTACAGAGCAAATACTACTCCAAAGCCCTCCGTACGAAGGAAAGTCACTATGGTAAAATTCAATGTTGCACAATTAAACAGGAAGATGATAATAAACAGAAAATCTCCTCACTTCCCCCTTTCTTCACATAAATTTCAGGTTAAAATCTACCACTAGATGCAGTCCGCATACTTCAGGCTAAACCAACTAAAAGGGGACTCTACTGTGACAATAAGTCCTTTTTGATTCTATGTTCCTTCTTGTATGTTCCATTATTGTTTCATTCTTTCAAATATACTTTGGATACAGGTTAAGGTATAATTTTCAATATTAGTGGAATCAGAAGTCACCCTTGTCAAATCATTCGAAAATGTGAATTCACCTGAGCGTACAGTGATATCGGTAGCATCTGAATGACATTTGCGTTCCGGATGACGTTACTTCTTACATTTGTAATACACATAATTGATATCCAACAACACAACGCCTTGCTTATGCAATAACAAACAATTAATTAAACTTCAAACTCTGATGGTCTTCAAACCACCACCGCCATATTTTCTCTGTTGACTCATCACCTGGCTGCGAGGCTACAATATGAGAAATATAATAAACTGAAATGGCAGCAACTTCGAACGCACAATCACCTTAAATGAGAAATCTAGGTTGTTTTGTTCCATGTAGCACGGCGATATCCGGCGATGATAGGTCGCCTGGAGGTTAACGCGGCGATAACTTAGGGATATTATCTAAAAACTATCGCCTGGCGGAGAGCGAGGCGATATCCTGTCGATGTCTAGTGTAATACATACTTTTGTGGATATCTGTTCGATATTCTGTGAATAAAGGGTACCTCATGTCGCCATGCTGTCGCTTACGCTTATCGCCTCGACAATCCGATGGCGTTTTAGACCTGGCGATGGTGACAAGATAACTAGCAGATATGGTAAAAAGGATCAAATTGATACTCGCCAAAATTCTATCGCTAGGATATCCGTCTTTTGATAACGCTCAGGCGATAATTTTCCGATAACTTATGCGATATGCAACTTTCCAACAAATTACATTTTGGAGCGTAGAGTTATCGCCACGATATGTATGTGATAAAGAATGTCGCTCACAGGATGACAAATTATTATTGCTTGCATGAAACATTTCGATAAGCTGGCGATACTTTGACCTGGCGAGAGAGCACCTGGGCTAGCGCCTCAAGAGCAATGCGGCGATAACTCGGCGACATGTTTGCAGCACTAATGCGGGGTAGATATCGAGGCGCTATTTTTCGGCATCTTCAATATTAACCACAAATACGCACATTTACGGATATCTGTCAGATATTCTGTGATTAGCAAGCTACTAGTATCGCATGGCTGACGAATTTCGCTAAGTCCTCCACATGCATTTTCGCCCTGGCGATAACTTGGGGATATCTGAAAGATGTCTCAGCCGACTCGCTGGTCTGCCAGTCTGTCGCTCGCGGGCGGGAAAGTCCCCGAGAGAGAGAGGCACACCGGTGGCTGACGCCCGGCTCTCAGCGGGTGTCCCGTAGCTGAATGGTCAAGGTAGCTTTCCAGTAATACAAAGGTATGTGGTTCGAATCCAACCGAGGTAAATTCTTTCAATTTTTTTAAATCAAATTATGGTTCCGAATATGTATTGCCTCAATATCGTTTTTTTGTCGCCCAAAATATACCGCCGATTTGCAAACGTGGCGATGTCAGGGCGACGACATTTTTGACATTGCTGTAACTTTTGTGTCGCACGGATAACTAAAGGTTCTCGTCACGGGCACATGCACTAACGGAATGAGTTGCGATAGTCAGGGGATACTACATCAGCGATCAATTAATTTCTACATCGATTCCCTATAGTGGCGACATACATCGTTCGAGACCCGTTGAAAAGTTCGTCGCCATTTTATCGCTTGCTTTGTCGCGGCGTAAGTGCCCGAGCGATATCGCCCCCAAGTTGTCGAATCTTTGTCATCAGGCGACATCGAGGCGACAGTGCTATTTGTGCCAAACCTCATATCCGTAAAACATCGCCGGCGATATCGCGGCGAAAAATAAAAGTCGTCGGCGATTACCTGGCGATAAACCCTGGATACGTTTGTGCTACATGGGGTCCGCTGTAGAGTTTGTACATGTTTGTACGAGGACTGAAATTACTTTCTGAACTTGTATGTTGCTGATGTTTTAAAAGTTTGAAAAAATCAAGATGACCCTCAATCTCCTACTAATTTAAGGGTCAAGGCTAATTACTTTTCGTTGATGTGCTCGCAAACCTGTACAATGTTACACATCCTCTTTTTGTTGCCTTTCTTTGTCTGGTCTTTGGTGAGTAACTCTACAATCTATTATTTTGAGTGCAGAGGTGCTACCGGGTTATGATGATCGAATCAAAATCCTCTCTCTTTTTGTGTTGTAGATTGGGCAGGTTTAAGAGAAGAACGAATTATTGCATTGCTCCAAAGTATTCGTCGTACTTCATGGAACAAGGCTGCTCTGCCACTAGTTTGGAGGTTAGTGTACCTGATGTAATATATTCAATTTCCACAATTCGATGGTCTTGAAATGCTTCTGTTGCCTTTCCAGGTGCAGGTGAAATCTGAAAATGAGTGTTCTGAATGTAGAGATTTGAAATGTAGTGAAATTAAAGTTGAAAGTTTTCATGAAGAAATTCAGGTTTGTGTCTTAGTGTGTACACCAGGTGCTGTGTATTTATTTCTTGGTTAAACTCTCCCTCTGAACTTTGTGAACTTTTTTGTTTTTCAGTTCGAAGAAATACTTTGTCCATTGGGAACATATGCATTTACTCCAGTTCCTCAGTCAAAGATATTATCGTGCTTGCCAGATAATTGCACCTTTTTAGTTGACAACAGTGTGCATTTTTTTCTTATGAGTAAAGATGTAGAGAGGACAACGCAAAGGCGAGTCTCTGTATCTTTTCTTGGTGAAGGTGAAGTGACAATCAGTGCTCATCGCATGTTGCTCAGCAACTATGTATATCACAAAATTTTGAGGAACTTTAAAGTTGTAACCTTGACAGAAGAAACTGTTGACCAGTTTGCAGCTGGTGCTTTATCTGTTGTTAAAAAAATTGATAAGTATGAAGTTTGTACTGGTTGTGTTAAAGAAGATTACCGCTGTTTCTGGAATAGTCATGGGCACGGAGTTGTGGATTTCAATCCATATGGTGAACTGAGGTACAGTGCAACTTTTAGACTAAATCAGTGTGAGTTGTTGTTGTTGGTTCATCCGAGCAAGCAGCGTTGTATGGAATGCTATAAAATTTCCGAGTTGTTTAGGAAAAGATTAAAAGTTCGATGTGATGGCATTAAATCAAATGCTCCCAACATACATCTGAGGAAGAAAAGATAAATCAGATAAAAAGTCTCAGAAAGGAATTAGAATCCAGCAAGAAAACTGTAAGTAATCTAAAGAAAAAAATACAACTGCAAACTGAACTGTTAAACTGAATTCATGTATGTATTGGTATTTTGCTTCTTGTAATTTCATTTGCTACCTGCTATGTTCTGAAGATTGCTGTCTTGCATTCTGCTGATTTAACTTGAAAATCTTAATCAATTCAATTTTTCTTGTGGAACATTGTTAGCTTTTGCAGTTATTCAGCTATTATTTGAAGCTTTCAATTTAAATTAATTAAAAATATTAAAACTACAGTGATACTGTTTTTTTTAAAATGAATGTGTCAGTTGTTGTTTGCTTTTTGTAAAGTTTCTAAAATAAAGCAAGTACGATGCACATTTTCATATTTGTCCCGTATTTGTTTGATTTGACTCAAAGTTCACTCACTGTTTGTTTTTGATAGATAATTTGCAGTGAATTTTATACCTGCATTTTACCTGAAGAGTTGCAGTTCTCAGGGGGGGGGGGAACTCTCTCATAAAACTTCAACCAAAAATAACAATTTTAATAAGCTTTTATCTGTGACATTTTTTCTTATATCAGTTCAGTGCAAATTGAAGTATAACAAGTACATTTTGGGTATTACTTCAGGTACCTTTCTCAGTACTTTGGTCATTCCCTCCTGTTCAAGTTGCGCTAGAAACTACCAACCTAAGAGATATAAGTGTATTTTCTTGCTTGACGGGCTGAATAATGTAACAACTTGCTCTCTGGAGTAAAACAGCCAACACATTTAACCAATTCGATGCAATTCAAAAGCTAATCCTATTTTTGTTCTGTTTTTCAGAAAAATTCGTCAAGTTATGTCAGCGAGACAGTTGGCGCCGTATCTTGCCGTACTTAGATGCTGTTTCGGTCACATGACCACGATGACCAATAGCTGCGTCGCGGACCCAGCGCTGTCAGGTGGCGCGAGTTTCATTGCAACCATATCTGTTGGCCATTGGAGACACAGACAAGATTCAAACATGGTGCTTAGTGCTTGGTGACAGCCACAGTATTGGTCTGCCAGCACCAACTGAGCCAAAAAGAGCTGTTGATTTGTTGCTGAAGTCTTATTATGTATTAAATGTGCATTTTCCCCTTGGGTGGAAACATGTCTTTAGATTTGTTTTGAGACATGTCTATGATATTCCCCCTGAAAATCGGAGACTGTCTGTTTTTACCCAAGAATGGCTTCAAATCAATTTTTCAATCTGTCGTAAGTGCTCTTAAAATCATTTGATGTTTATAACTAAGAAACTCTACCTCACTTTTTCTTGGTAAATCAATTTTTTTAGTTTAATTATGTCTCTTTTTTGAGAGAATCCAGAAGATCCTCAGTAATTATAATGAATTCAGTTTTTTTTATCTATCCAAGCTGTCATTTTTTGTATCAAAAGCATTTGAGGAAGACAGCAGTTATATATTGGAACTGTTAAATCGCTTTATTTTTAAAAGTAAGGAAACAGAAGAACTCTACCTATCAAAGTTCTCACTTTTTATTTGTTCATCATTTTTTTTAGTAAAATTATGTCTCTTTTTTGAGAGAATACATGGATCCTCAGTCACCTTTCAATGTTATTTTTTATTTAACTCAGACTGTTAAGACTGTTTAGACTGTTTAGACGCTTAAGTATGTCACTTGGTAGTTACCTTTTAATAAAACATGATGTTTTTGTTTTCATTATGCTGCTTTATTAAAGCCCAACACACCTAAAATGTTAATACAATCTTTTTTGAAAAGATAATGGCAAAGTAGATCTGAAGAGTCTCTCTTCTTTTATTTATGAAGTGCTGATATCGTTGAACCAATTGATTGCTCTCCAGCTAAAGAACTGAAATAAATCACAAGTGTCAACTGATGCAAAGATTTAGCAAACAGAAAAGAAGGTTTATTGAAACCTCAAATTCTGTGGGAACTTACGATGACAAGGTCTGACGTCTCACTGCAGTTGATAGCAAGCCTCGGATGTGGTTTGCGTTTGCAGACAAGGAAATAAAAGAAGAAAAGATTAACTTACAGCATTGAATACAAATGAGTTTGTTTAAGTTTAGCCTCATCTTGGTATTTTCCAAGCTCAGCTACTATTTTTCAACTAAGTAAGGGTTGACTTCTGGAGGAGGCCAAGAAGCTCAGAGAAATTCCTTATGACTAAGTGAGGTTAAAAGCAATGTTCCTAGATTAAAAAACGTTAACAATTCTTGTAAACCATAAACGGACCCTTAGTAAAGAAAATTTTTTATTTTATAGTTTCGAGCAATATTTTTTTAATATAGAAGTTTGCGCCGCGTCATAGCGCCCTCTCACTTTTACAATCTGCTTTTCGACGCCATGTAGGCATTTCATGCCTGCTCGCTGCATTGTTCTTGTTCTTGATGTGTCTCTTTGCGTGATATTTTTTTGAATTAGCCTATTATTACTTTTATAATTGAACACAATTTTGGCATGAGCGCTGGGCCGCGCTCGCGGTGACTACTCCGAGAGCAAGGTGTCCATTGTTGCTCTGGTATTAGGGTGTGGGTGTGGAGCCGCTTAACAGGTGGTGTTAAACCATGACGCTCTCCCCCCCCCCGCGCCCCAACTGTCTGGCATAAACGGGTCCGTTTAAAAACCCCTGTTTAGGAATTTAATTGGCATACAAAAATTTAAGTTAGGGATTTTGAAGTTGGGATTATTTGCGGCAAAAATAGTACGGAAATGGCGTAGACAGCGTACACCGAATATTGAACAGAACCGTTACGTGACGTCTTACGCTACGTCTTACGTTTTATGAAGACGTAACGTAAGACGTAACGTAAGACGTAACGTAAGACGTAACGTAAGACGTAACGTAAGACGCAACGTAAGACGCAACGTAAGACGCAAGCAACGTAAGACGCAACGTTAAGACGCAACGTTAAGACGCAACGTAAGACGCAACGTAAGACGCAACGTACGGAACGTAAGACGCAACCTAAGACGCAACGTAAGACGCAACGTAAGACGCAACGTAAGACGCAACGTAAGACGCAACGTAAGACGCAACGTAAGACGTAACGTAAGACGTAACGTGTGTGGGGAGCTGCTCAACAGGTGGTGTTGAACCATGACGCTCTCCCCCCCGCGCCCCAACTGTCTGGCAGAAACGGGTCCGTCTAAAAAAAAATATAATTCTACAGGTGCAGGAAGCCAACAAATTGTGCCCGAACATTCAGCGGTGTGATTCAGAAGTGGATTAAGCAAATAAGACTTAAAAGAAAATAACGGTTTGGTCAAAAAACAAAAACAAAAGACAGTTTGTACGACCTATGAAATAGCCAGGACAAAGCCAACTAAACGTCAGAAAAGCAACGAAACGAACTCACACAACACAAAGTCATAACCGTGATTCGTATTTACGCCTTTACCAACTGAAAAACAACAACATTAAAAATATATTTAAAAATATTACAGACTGTACCATGGAGGTACAAGATCAATCAACAAGCAGACGAACACTAAAGTCTTTGAAGTAAAATAAGTATCTTATGCTAGCAGCCGACGCCGACGCTGTTCTTCTACGCGACTATGCTCGCATTTTCGAACCCTTACCTTATGTATGTTTTGGTGTATATGAAAAATCTCCAACATGGCGGCTGTCTCAATGAAAGTCAAGTGTATTTTAATTACAAGAATGGAATCATTGGCCCGTACTGTGTTTGCAACTGCAAGTCGCTTAGGATTTTCATTGACTTTCCCTACCAACGTTTGTGTGGGCTAATGGAACATGAATGAAAGTGATTTAGTGACGTTTCTTATCAACTTTATCCACACCATCTCTCTCTAACCCTCAAACCAGCAGTGTGCAGTTTAGCTCATCACCATTAATTTCAAAGAAAGGAGTATTCTCCTCTTGGAACATACTATGAAGGTGAACATGTCAGGATCAGGAACAGAGCTTTACTCTCCAGGTATGCATTTTATCCTATTTGGAGAACATCGGCTGTCAAAGTAACCAATTTGTCAGTACCCCATATTTTAAGTAGGTTAATCAACACCGTTACATTGGCACAGTTAGTTTCTAAAGGTTAAATTTGATTTTGTCATTCTCCTGTGTATTTGCGGCACCAATATGGATTTTTTTTCGAAGCAAGGTCTATGTGTTACGGATGAATTAGCCATATGGGTTTGCTGCCTTTCAGTCTTCCGTATGCTACGGATTACATAGCCATCTCAATGACCTCTAACGTTTACTATGGATGAATTAGTCTTACGGACAAGTCCCTCCATATTTTATGGATATGGTCATCCGTATTACGTTAGCGCAGAATTTACTGTAAGCTATGGATCAAATTATCCGTATTATGGATGATTTTATCCGTAAGCAAATGAGAGTGTTATTCGAACGAACCTCTGTTCTGTTTGTGTGTGTAAGGGGGGGAGGGGGGAGTCACAAAGTAGTAGTCGGTCGTATCCGACGGGCCGCTTCTTGATTTACTGGCTCGCCTATAGCCTAGTTAGTATAAGTACGACTTAAGCAATCCGCACTTTTCATTTGATACACCCAGAAAAATAGTTTCTTGATTTCAGTGCACGCTGACACAAGATGAAATTTACCCTTGAAACAAGCCAATTTTGTCTTTGGAATCAGATTTTTCTCTTATTCGGAAGAAAATATCAGCTTGCTTCAAGAGTAAATTTGATCTAGTGTCAGCGTGCACTTAAAACAAGGAAAAACTTACTTGAAACAAGAAACGATTTTTCTGGGTGTAATATACGTTGATATATTTACTATTAAACTACAGAACGGTCCTCGAAAAAGCGTAAGACCTACAGTGCTCGCCGCTTTCCACGAGTTTGCGACCTCTCCGGCATGAACTGAAATTACAATTTTATGTAGGAGACATATTTCGTTTCTACTACCCTCACAAAAATGTTTTCTTGCCCCAATCCCAAAAATATTCTTGACTCAATTTAAATTGGGATGAGTATAATTTTCTCGAGTGAAGACGATTTTTCTCGTTCGAAGATGGTTTTCTTCCCACAAGAAGAAAATATTCTTGATACATTCTGCTTAGCTCAAGAAAATAATATCCTTGTGCGACGGAACATGTAAGTAGGCCGGGTGGGGCGGATGGTCGATTGCGGGCGAAGTGTCAGCGGTGATCGGATTACCGGGTCCTTGACGGGCCAGAGGGGGCGGGACGCGTGCACTGTGTCGATTGCGGGCGGAGGAGGCTGGTAGGTTGCCTACCCGGGGACCGGCAGACGCTCCTTCTCCCAGCGGCTGGGTGGAGTGGGTGGGTGGGTGGAGGGAGGACGGACGGATTAGGGTGGAGCGCGCGAGCACTGTGAGACAGAGGTCAAGACTGTCTCCGGGGGTACTATTTAACTTATTACAGCCAAGACTAAATATTCTTGGGATAAGAAAATAATTCTTGAAGTAAGGTATTTTTATGGATGATTGACACAAGAAAAAAATATTCTTGGGCCAAGAAAACAAATTCTTGTCCGACCGACAAGAGAAAAATATTCTTGGCCCAAGTAGATTTCGGTTGCGGCAAAAAAAACCATTTTGTGAGTGGAAAGGTGAAATGCGATTGCTAATATAGGGTACGTTCTCTCTGGTAATCAATGTTCAGAATGGTTTGTTCCTGTTGTATAGCACAAATGACCACCTTTGCTGTTGACCACCTGTTGCAGCTCATAGCTTCCGGGCTTAAGTTGGGCGCTTACTCCTTGGGCACGGCCGCCCCCATCCTGATCGTGTTCGTGCCGCTGTGTGAGGTCGGCGATCGCCTGAGTCGGGCAAGGCGCGGCGTGGCGGAGAGCGCGGCTGAGGGTCCCTGGGTGGAGGAGAGGCCCAAGCAGCGCCAGCTGCGGCTGGCCGTGATGCAGGTGCCGATGAGCGCTCAGCGCAGCATTTTGTTTGGTAGAACTACTCGACGGGGGAAAACAACACTTAGGCGGGCGAAAACACCACCTCTTTTTGAAGGCTGATATCTCTGCCATTTTGAATCTGATTGTCTTCGAGTAGAAACACTTTCGTTTCATTTCGTCAAAATGGATCGACACATGTCACCGTACGTTTAATTTCCTTAGACATTTACTCATTATAAGGCGTGTGCATTTTTTAACCCGCAGGTGTGCATTTATTAGCTAAGTGGAGGGTAAAAAACGCACGAAGTTTTTTGCTTATTGTCGCAATACTATGCACTTTGAACGCAATATTTCGCTTCCAAATTGTGCTGTAACTGCTTCTTCACCTTGCTAAACATGCGTCACTTCAATATACATGATGGTGTAGCTGTAAACGAGAAAGATTCGTTTATATTCATTTATTACCCGACCTGACACTAGTTTGAGCAGTCTGGAAACTGATGTGTTAGGCATAAAAAAAAGAGGCCTCGCGGGATAAGTAACAAGCAGGCCCGCCCTTCCGCCAAACGCAGTTGCCAGCTCCACTTCGCTGCGCCGGCAACTCCGTTCGGCAGGGGCCGCACAGTGAGCTGAGACCGGGAAAAAACGATCAAAACTCTCATTTTTAGATGTTAGCGATGTCAGGATTTCACATGCGGGATTTATTAATGAATGTCTATAGAACATAAAACCACCCTGGTGACCCCCAGGTCCACCTGCTTTCTGGTTGATTTTCTTGTTCAAAAAGTGTCAGTTTCGTTCAGGTTCCAAAGTGATTTCGCACTACTTTTGTTTTCTGCATTTTGCGTCCGTTTCTTTCGGTTTACCTGCATGTCCGGGGTATCAATGGAAAGGGCACAACCTAAAGAACACGCTGCCGCTGTCGTTGCGTTGTTGCGACGACTTACGCGAGTCCTGCAGGACACCAAAGGACTTGATGAAATCGTGTTATTGAGCAACTTTGAAAGGGCTGCATCTTTTTTTGGCCACGTTTGGCCACGGCGGTTTCAGCGACATCTTACAGCCCTAGGGTTCATGTTTACGGGGCAACTTGCCGTTCGTGCTCGTAGGTGCTCGTTTTCTCGTAAAGTCGACTTCATTTTACCATATTTTTAGAGGTTTTCGTGTTACTATTGTACGGATATGGCTGTTGCACGAAAAGTAGCAAAAGGATTTACATCAGAATCACTCCAGGAGGGTATTGAAACATGCTGATTCCATTTCTGAACTCAATTTTTTTACAGAAGGGGCGGAACTAGGTGAAAAAAAGGGGGTGAATTCCATTTTTTGGCTGATGTGGTTCAAACTTGGTGTACGGAAGTTTTAAATCATGCTGATTCCATTACTGAACTCGAAATTTTTGTAGAAGGAGCGAAACCAGGTCAAAAAATGGGGGTAAATCTTAATTTTAGGTTGATTTTGTTTGAACTCGGTGTGTTGAGGTTTTAAGGCGTGCTGATTCCATTTCTGAACTCGAAATTCATGCAGAAAAGACGGAACCAGGTCGAAAATTGGGGTATGTGTTAATTTTGGAAACGCCCTTCTCAACCTTGCCGATTTCAAAAGTACAAGGTTGGGACACCGCAACAAAATTTTCGAGTACAAAAATGAAATCAGCATGCCCAAAAACCCTAGTAAACCGAGTTTGAACAAAATTGTCCAAAAAATTGGATTTACCCCCTCTTTTGGACCTAGTTCCGCCCCTGTGACAAAAATTTTGAGTTCAAAAATGAAACCAGCACCCGTCAAAACCCCTCCGAACCAAGTTTGAGGTCAATGCTCGTATTACTTTCGTTACTATTAAATTTTGATCGTTTTTTCCCGTTCTCAGCTCACTGTGGGCCGGGCCTGCTTGGCATGCCGGCGGCGATGGTCGGGCCTGCGGCCCGATCATTCAGTCTCGCGATTTCCTGAAAAACATAACCAAATAAATCATGTGACCGGTAAATCACTTTGCATATTTGAGTAAATTAACTGCCGGCGGGGGGCCTGCGGCCCTAGAGATTTGCTCCTTTCTCATGACAAAAGACTGTAACGGTTCAACACCGTGACTACACCCCACCCTGCTGCTTTGCTTAAGAAAAATACAAAAAACTTAACCAGCGCAGTTTTTAGATTGTTCTGTTTGTCAAACAGTCTTAAAGCTTGACTTTTTCCCATTGTTTTCAATAGATCCACCTCTAGGGCCGAAACAGTGAAAGATACGGCAGATCCGAGGGTTGGCCTTGACTCAGAATGTGTTGTTTTGGGGGGTACTTCCTCTGACATTTTACGATTGGACGCCTCCATGTACGTCTTTATGTGCAACGAGGTCATTTTTGCCGTATTTTCGTAGAAATAAGCACTCTAGCGCCCAAACGGTGCAAGAAAGAGTCAAACGGACAACATTTTCGCCCATTGGGCTTTCACGAGTTTGGGAGACCAGAACAAAAATATTTCTTTCCTACTTTTTGTACCAACCCCTAACTCTTTGTTACCCCCTTTCACCCCCTTAAGGGTGGTTGCCAGGATTTGCACCAGGCGTTTCGTTGTCCAGGAGTGACCCCTAAGATACCGTGAAATTTGTAGACCCCTAGCTCATCTCCTTCCTCTCACACGGACGACGGACGGACGGACACGAGAGCGGTTGCATAAGCCCGCTTTAATGCTTTTTTAAAAGCAGAAGGGCGGGCTAAAATACCGCGAATCTTATATAATTTTAGTGATAAATTATTATTATTTAAAGTTGAATATTACTGAAAATTAGAGAGAATTGCTGATCATAGGGCAGATGGTGGCGTTTCTTTTGTGAAAACAGGCTGCCATGGGAGAAGGCGCATTTCTTCGAGGGAGTGGAATTGGACCTCTGGACCGAGCTACTTGCGGTAACGCTCTTAGGTCATGGTTTAGCTTTCTCCAGGTAAGCTGACATAGGCTGCCGTCCCTCATTTTTCCATTTTCTAGTATTAAGTTTACAGCTGTCAGATGGTTAAATGAGGTGATAATCCATTACGATAGTAAGGGCTATTTCCTTGACGCGCAATGTTCAAGTTACTCCTTTTTTGTGCACCTTGGTTTAGGCTGCGATCAGCTAAAGGTCACTTTAGGTAAGATCAGCTAGAGAGGATCAATTAACAGTCAAAATCTAGGACTGAATCATGTTGACAATCCACTGAATTTTGCTGTAAGACATTATTATTTTCGTCTGATTAAACGTATCACTGTAAAAAAAACGGGCGTAATTTTATCTGTCAAGTAGTGGGTAAATTTCACCCCGTGGCCTTGAAAACTATGTTGCCAATCAATGGACTGGGAAATCTTTACTCTCCACCCGCTTGGTAAAGTTATTTGCACAATAACTGTTAAAATTCACGTATGTTCAGAGAAAATTACTTTTTGAACTTTTTTTGGTAGTTTACGTATCCACATGGCAATTTAAATATCTACATGGTAAATTTACATTTCATATGATGTCGAAAATTGCTGGGTGCTTCGGGAGATGCCAGTTACACATCCAAATGGTAATTTTAGGAAGCACTGGATTGGTGTTTACATGCCATAGGATTCCTGACACGCGACAGACTATCGAATGCAAGAGCGAGTCGTGGGTCTTAGATGAAAGTCCGTGTCGTCCCTTTAGTCACCGTTGATAGCAAAGACAATCTATAGATGTAAACAGACATCGTTCCTTTGAGAAGACATCATCTATCGGCGCGTCCCCTCCCAGAGGTAGTCGATGGGTGAGGGGTAGCGTGCGCGCTCCCGAGCTCGGAGGTTACGGGTTCTACTCCCATCAGGTCTAACAGATATTTCGGTATATCGGCAGGCAACAGCCGCTCTTAGCAGTTGAGAGGGGAACGCCAACAGGTTGGGAACCTGCATGCATATCGTCATTTTTTTCTTCTTAATAACTGATCTTCTACTTTTGCACGTGCAAATTTACCATGTGGATAGGGACATGCGGTCTTACCTATCCACAATTTAAATTACCACTTGGATACGCCAACGTCTAGAATTTATACAAATGGAAGATTACCATGTGGATACGCAAAACATTTTCCCCTATCCAAGTGCATGGAAATGTCCCATGCTATGGATAGCGAAATTAGTTAGTAATTGGACCGGGAAATTTACTCATTGCGGTCGGGGAAAGGGGCGTTTACTCATCCACCTGCGCAATTTTGCCCTGAAAACGTGGTTTTACTCATGTCGTGTGTAAGGGGCCCTGCACAAAATAACTTACGTCACGTTTTTTTAGGTGGGGGAGGGGGTTTAGATCAAGGGTGATGTGTGGGTGACGTAGGTGGGGAGTGGGTCAGGGGGGTTGTGACGTCACTCTCCGTTTGCACTGGAAAGACGAATAAAATAAATGTATAGGAAATATCCCATTAGGGAAGATGTGTATCGGAAAAGTACGAAGTGCATAACCATGCGAGTGTTGGTACAACAATATTTTGTACGGTTATCCCCGATCTTCTATAGGATGGTTGCTACAAGTTTCAAATTTTCTGGGCGATCAAGTCAGTTAGATCTGTAAAATGTCCGGTTGAGTGTTCTAACAAACGATTAAGCAACAGGTTCAGCAAACGTTTTGGAGCGGCAACAACTTATGGCTTTGTTGTTTCTCGGACCACACTAACTGTTTCGCTTCCAAGCCAGTGAACTTTTTGCAATGATAGAACTCGAAATCTATGAATTTCAACGATCCAATTAAATTACAGGTTATACTCAACGTACAACGGAAAGCAGGTGTCCACTAACAACAGTTGGCTTGCGCGACGCTGAACTCCGACAGAAACAAGAAAGAAAAGACCAAATAAAGTTTCTAGCTATCGCAGCAATTGCACCTCGTTATTTCGTTAGCATATGGTAGGTCTCTTTTTATGCAAGTACTCGTTCTTTGATCAGGCTGACGAAGGTTGCCTGTGAAATGTTTTATCGGACGAAGTTGAGGAAAAAACCTGGCCCCCGATCAGTAGTAGCGCACGTCGAAGTAGCCTACAACTGCCATCCGCTAGTGTCACCTCCGAATTTAGAAGCGATGTTCTTCGGAGTACGCAGGCCCGCTCTTCCCCCTACTGCAGTTGTGGAACAGGAGTCGTGTAAAACCGAAAAAAGTTCCCCTGTTAAGGTAGTTGAATATGGTGTTTTTTTTCTTGGGTTGTATTAGTGCTTTCTTGGTGCCATTTTAGATGAAACTTGCTGTAGTATTTATTTTATGTTGTTTTCCTCGAGGGTTTGGTCGACCCTACCTCGCCTTTTCTTCTGACTTGCTTTGAGAACTTCACCTTTGTGCTTTGTGAGCAGTATTTTCTTTGCGACTAAAAATATAATTGAGTTAAAAATTTAAGGAATTTGCCTCGAACTCCGTCGTTTTTCTATGAATTATCATTGGAAGGCAACAGGTTACTTATTGACGGCAGAATAAAAACAATTAATAACCATGCAAACCGGCAGAGATAGAGCCTTCTCCCAAAAATTTTCATCCAAAGGGCCGTAAAATTGCGTGTTTAGCCAAGGAAAAAATAATAAGCAGAAAATTTTGGTATTCAAAACCACCTCTTATTGCAAATCAGAATAATATGAAATAAGGCATGACAACGTTCGAGGAAAGAAAATATAAAAATGTTACATCAGCTTTTATCCAAAATGGCACCAAAAAAGCACTTTTACAACCCAAGAATGGATAATAAGCGATATACGACTTACCCTACCAAAGCTATCTACTCGAGCGCTACGAAGCACAGAGGCGCTTTGTTGCCTGGTCAGGCGGATTGTCTCTTTCTTTAGCTCTGTTGGCTAATTGTTTTCTCAGAGAGAGCTGTAGATGTTGTTGTTTGGGTGGTGGCTACACTGACGGGGAAAAGAGCGCTAAAAGGCAAAACGCCCCTGCACCCACTTGGAGACTTTCTGACGCTAACATGTGATTACAATGTCAGAAAGCCGAACCGAGTGTGAAATTTTTAGTTTTAGAGTTGCGGAACTCTTTCTACGAAGTTTTCCGAATGTCTGAAGGTAAGGAACGCAAGTCATTTCTAAAATATACGTAAGGGGGTGGGGGTAAGGTGTAATAGGCAGGTTGCCGCAAGCTGTTCGGTTTGAAATCCGTAGCAGCCGACTGATTTAGGGGATCGTTCTGGGGGAAGGGGGGGGGGGCACTCGAGGGCTCGCGCCGGTCGTGCCCGATTGGGCCAGGCACTGGTCGGGCACACGGCAGAAGTAAGATTGCCTTGTTCGTCGAGGAGTAGACAGAAGTTCTCGTCGGGCAATTTTATTCCAGGCTTTTCCCGTGTATTCAAATATGGGTAAGTAGGAATACGAGCCTCATTAAAGTTTTTTTTTGTTGGACGCCGTTTGAAGACAATCTTCTTTGTTGAGCAGGTACTGAATGACATGACATAACTTTAAACTCACGGCTGCGACTGTGATAACCCGCGCGATGCGATTGTCTGAAACATTTTTTTTTGTCTACTACCTGTCTTGCCTGAAAGGTTTCGTTGAAACAGGAACGATTTCTCTGCCTGTTTTCTCTTTAAAGCGGGAAACCATCTGGCCCCGAATCGATTTAAATATGCTTTAAACATTGCTTGTCTTTTCCTTTCACATGTGTCATGATGACAGTATCGCAGATTCGAGATTTCAGCTGAACATAACAAAATAAAACAAACTTATTTTTGAAATTCACATGTAATTCTCGACCAAGAAACAAAGAAACATGTCCGAATAATTATAAAAAGACCTGACGGGGGGGGGGGGGGGGCGATCGCCCCTTCGCCCCCCTCATAAAACCGCGCCTGTAACATGTTGTGTAGGTTAAGTAGTCCACTCGAAGACACTTGTGCAAGGAGAAGCATGTCCACTTGTCACACGTTGTGGCGTTCGTTTAGGAGTGTTCGACAAAATATTAACAAGAGTTAACCGATTCAAATATTCGCGTACCATGACAACACATTCAACAACATCTCCATTATTTAACCTCATTCCCGCGTTGTTTGTCGATGTTCGAGCTTCGTGTGCTGCAGCCGACTCAACTTGCAACTGTGTATTAATGCATGACATGCTTTTGTGTGGTACGAGAAGGCACAGCAGAAGCAGCAAACGAGTTTAGTTAGCGGCACTCTCTTATTGTGAAAGTTAGTAAAGAAATCTGAAAGTATTAATTCGCACTACACACAGTGACAAGTGTTGTCATGGTTCGCGAATATTTGAATCGATTACCTGTTGTCGGTTTTTGTCGAGTACAACGAGATGAACTTCACAACGCGTGTCAAGTGGATATGCTTGTGAGCACGTGTCTTCGAGAGATTATGGCTGGACTGATGGTGCTCTGTCAAATCGCACTGGTGTACTTACGTTCCTTTGTCAGCTCATCCGTGGACTTATGTTCCTCTGTCAGATATACAGGGGGATATCAAAAGACATAAATCACACTGAAAGTTGTTCTAATTGAAATGAGATAGGGCTGATATGTTTCGCAATGAATTAATGCATCCTTATACAAAACATTCTGCGAAGTAAAAAGTAATCTAGCTTTAAAATTGTAACCGCCAGCCTAAAAGTAGACACACGTTTAGCCCTCCCCGAAAATTAGCTCAGGCGTGGACTCAAGGACCCCGTCCCTTTGTCAAATCACCAGTGAATTGATTTTAGGCCTTTACACGCTCTGTTGTGGTCGCGATCGCTGGTACGGTCAGCTCCAGCCGGGCAGGCTCTTCCACTCTCACCGCTTGTGCTCAGCGGCGTAAGAGGAAGTGTCGATAAGCACTCACCGCTCGATAAGCACTCGCTGCTGTGCAGATATTTAAAAGGAGACCTCTCGCCTTGATAAAATGAGAAGATCCAAGGTGTGACATGCGACTTGCACACATGTGCGATAACTACGAGTTGGTGATAGAAAAGGGTCCACTATCGTTACTTAAAAAGTATTTCGACGCGTCCTACGAACAAAGTTCGATGTTCCGACGCACCGTTCAACACTGTCCGATCTCCGGGCGCCCCGTTCAACAAAGTTCGATCTCCTGGCGCGCCGTTCAACGCTGTCCGATCTTCTTTTCGAGGTTTGCAGCGTGTTGGAAGTTTAAACGCCTCGTACGTCTGTTCGTCAAGATCATATCATTTTATTATTGGTCCAATGTGTTGCGTAATCTTTGAGGATCTCATAGAATTTATTAGTTTCCTTTTAAGTGAACTATCAACGAAGATATCACGTCTTGAAGCCTACGGTGCAGATAAAAGCTGAAAAGGAGATCGGACAAGCATTGAACGGCGCGCCTGGAGATCGAACTTTGTTGAACGGCGCTCCCGGAGATCGGACAGTGTTGAACGGCGCGCCGGGAGATCGAACTTTGTTCGTAGGACGCGTCGATTTGTGCTTGTTTTGCTCGCGTCCTTTTTTTGTCCCTATCCTGCTTAGTACACTGTAGACCCTGTACGACTGATATTCAGGAAAACAATTATCAGCCCTCGAGATTTTACGGACGTTTTTATGTTGTAACATTAGCCTCTTAATTTGACACATTTGTCATTTGCCTAGTGACCGACCGGACTTCAAGTGTACTTAATTCCCGTAGTCCGAGTGCACTCTGCACTCCACGTACGACTTTGTGCACTCCTATGTGTCTCCTCTACATTCGTGGACCAATCGACGTCAACTCGGATAAAAATGAATTGGTCGTCAGAACTAAATATTTGTAATTTCGTGACAATCGATCAAAAAATTGTTAAGGTAACCAATGATTTGCTATCAGAACCAAGATTAAGTTGTCAGAACAAGCTGCACTGTCAAAGAGAGTTTTTTAACAACAAAAGTTTTTGCAAAACAGCAATGTTTGTTGCGAAACATCAATAATGTTCCTAAACATGTTTTGCTGTTCTTCAACAACTTTTGTTGTCCCTGAACAACTTTTGTCGTTACTCAGCAATCGATGTTGATCTACAACTACTTGGAGTCAACGACAAACTTCTTCAACAACTTTCATTGGTCCTGAACAACTTTCGTTGCTTCTGAACGACTTCAGTTGTAATTGTAAAAATGTTTTTTGTTTTTTTTCCTGTTCACCTCAACAACTTTTGTTGTTCTTGAACAACTTTTGTTGTCCCTGAACAACTTTTGTTGTTACTCAGCAATCGATGTTGATCTACAACTACTTGGAGTCAACGACAAAACTAACAGAGATTAGCTTTTAATTCTAGATGATATTTTTAATGTGCACTCCTGAATGTGGGTTGTCTTGACCTCTTACACTGTTAAAAATGCTGTAAGGAATTACAGTTTCACTACAGTCCATCCTGTATATATTATATGTGCAGGCCAGACTGTAATGATATGGGCTGTACTTCAGTGTTGAAGTCAAGTGCTGTGTTGACCAAAAAGGCGGTTTGCGAAGTTACAGTACATCCTGTACAGAGTGGACTGTAATCAAAAATTACAGTCTCGACCGTAGCGACAAATTGACAGGGCAAACTGTAGAATTTCCTGTAGGATTTTTTAACAGTGTACAGCACCATGAAGTGGAGACAGGAAAAACATTTTTTAAGAGGCAATGCTCCTCAAACTCAAATGTAACGTCAGTTGTGTTTTTTTTTTTTTTTTTTTTTTTTTTTTTTGCCGTTTCATAATGGTTTATTCGTTTTGTAGCGACATTTCCTGTTTTGGAACGGTTTTAAACTGTTTTATAACGTCTCAGTACTGTTAAGTTACGACACCGTTGTTTATATTTGGAATGATTCGAACGTGGAGAAATGACTTTTGTCGTTCGACTACGACCCAATGTCGTTGGACGACAACCCAGTGCCGTTTTAGAACGACTTTTCCTGCGTTTTAGCAACCAACAGCAACCAACTCTTGGCTCCGACAACTTAATCTTGGTTCTGACGACAAATTATTAGTTACCTCGACAATTTTTCGATCGATTGTCACGAAATTAACAAATATTTTGTTCTGACGATCAATTTATTTTTTTCCGTGAAAGCTACATTTCACGACTGCATTGAATCACGATAGGCTCTTATGTCGGACCAGTGACTGTAAAATCCGCCAGCGATGACAGGGTAAGGGGATTATTCTGTCTCTGGAACAGGAAAAGCCTCTTACTTGCTTGAGATACACACGAAAACGATAGGAAAATATACCACACACTGTTAAAAATTACAACGAGAAATTGCTACGGAATGGTTTGGTAATTTTTTAAACGGTGTTAACCCGTATTCTGAACTGTAACTTATACGGGTAAGAACGGTGTAACCGTTCTTTTAAAAAACAGACTAAACTGTAGTCTTTCCGTATGTTTTACACTTGTCGCATTGTGGAAATAATTGATAATAATCAATCACCCAACATATCTCAGAACCAACTGAAATCAGTCGGCATGCTAACTTATGCACACTCTTTGCCCAATCAATAAAGTACGGACTTTTAGAAGGAAATGATTGTCGATATCTGGGACTCTTTGATGTGCATAAACATTGGCATGGTTACGACATTGGTTAACAGTTTCCTGTCATGCACTTTAAGCAATTATTCAAAGGATTATTTTTTTTCTCCACATACCTCTATCTTAGGTTATCCAAATCCAAGTAATTTTTCAGTAAAATGCAACCATAGGTGATGTGTCCATACAAATGACCCGGCTACCAGCCAGTCAACCAGCGTCTGGTATCCTAACCACATACTACACAAAGTCTTTCCCTGTTGCACAAAGCACGACCCTCAGGATTACTGTTGATCCTCATATCTCTCAACAACGTCAAACTCTAGTAGGACATTGTGCAGCAACGAAACACTACGAAGTTACACGAAGAAACTGCATTACGATGCAATTTTCTCTGACTTCGTTTCTCAAACCGGCGCCATGTTTGTTGACTGGTCTAAATTGCCTTCATTTACTTTGTATTGTTTCTATTTAGTAGTGCAATATGCGAAATATTGAGCTACTGAAGTATGAAAAGAATCGACGTTAGAGTACCATAGCTCTTGGAGTTTCCGTCAAGCCAGTGACACACGAGGCAGTTGACGTGGCGCGACCTAGCGGAGACGAGTGGAACCTCGTCCCCGCTCGGCAACGCTCCGCCCTGCCTACAGGGATGAGGTAGGCCAGCCCGCAACGCGCACATGCATTGGGCTGCCTACCCAGCAGGCGCCTCGCCACGGCCGGTGAAGGCAACGGCAGGTACAGCCAACAAAGGCAATACTGTGCGAGGCACTGCTCAGCCCCCTCCCCCCGATGATAAATCCGTGTATAATCATGTATTTCTATCTTCCTCCTGTATATGTATTGATGTTTATGCGCACTATCTGAAAAAACGGGATTTTCCAAGCAGTTGTGCAATCTTCGGTTTTAGATGTGATACTGACTATTTCTTCTTCTTTACTGTTTGCATGTGAGCGCTGTGTGAAGGTGTTGTCGCTGCATTTCCACTGTAATGGCCTGTCTGCTGCACGCTATTGTCATCGTCTCTGCTGTATGCTTGCCGGAGCCGCCGTCCGATGTCTCTTTACCTGCCTTCCCTTCGGCTATGCTTGCACTACAATATTGTTTAAGTACAAGTTTCAGAACTTCTAAAGGTTACGTTCAGATTTAATTACAGTTTTTGCTCACACTGGTCAAGCATTGGTGTGCTTTGGGATCGTCCAGAAAGTACGTCTGTCGCTAGGAACCTGCCAATTTCGGCTTATGCAAGCTCTCATAGCGCCTGGTCTGTAGGCAACATCTTGCCTGCAGTGCACGCGTGTACTGCAGGGTGGCCTACCCTGGGTATCGCAGGCGCTGTGCTGCTGCTAATTGCCAAATGAACCTGAGTAAAAGAGGACATACTTTCTGGACAACCCCTTTGATCTCAATGAATTCTATTGTACATCTAGAATCATTTCTTTTACTCATAGATGAATGGGAGTGTTGGGCTGAAAATGCAAACAATCATATGGCCAATAGGCCAATGTCCTGCCCTGCACATCTAAATTGTAAGTATGACTGAATTTTAATTGCTGTGTGTTAAGAACACAATGTTCTCTTATCTAATCTTCTTTTTGTTTCATGAACAGGTATTTGTATCGCTGACACATGACAACTCCAGTGCATCCTTTCCAGATAGGGCAGAAAATAAAAATAAAAGTTTCAATTGTGTTTTGCAAAATAATTAATAAACTATAAATACAATTACATCTTTGTTTAAAAGTTTGTTTTGGCAAGTACAATAACA
>NW_026267157.1:505238-506287 GCF_000697945.3 Frankliniella occidentalis | reverse complement strand
ATTAGTACGAAGAGAGTTAGCTTGAGAATCTGTGCTCTTGGAAACTTGCAGAGGATTAGGTTGAACATTGGGACTAATGCGATTTTCTTCAGATGAACCATCATCTGCAGAAGATGAACCATCATCTAAAGACGATGAACCAGCAGGATGGTTAACTCTTGACGGAGCAGTTTCTGCTATTTTCTTTCTTGATTTATGCAGCCTGGCTACATGCACACGGAACTGATTAAGAGATTCAGGTCTATACGTGCAAGTTGGATATCCACAAACAAACATACTGCCTTCTTTGATGTGCCCTGGCATATGACGTAAATAAGATTTCCTGGATGTGATACGAGCAGAACAAGTATTGATAGGACATTTGAAATCCACAGTCTCAGACTCTGTAATTAAACTATCGTGATCTTGAGCAAGATGAGCTTCCAGGGTTTTCTGAGTTGTAAAGTGTCTACCACGTCCTGATCGAGGGCAAGAGATCTGTGCAGAATGCAGTTTGGAGTGACTCCAATACGAAGTCGTGGACGCGAACTTTTTCAGACACGACGCCGTGGCGCACATGTACGCCATTGTCTGGAACATAAGACATGCAAGTAATACGAATAAGTGGAAAATTTGAGTTTCTGTGCATAGGGTTATAGGGGTTATGGACACCATAACCTTTAAGTACTGTAAGCAAAATTCGGATACAACACCATAGAGATGAGTTCGAAGATTAAGATAACCTACTTATCAATTCAAAATAACTAGGCGAAGAACTGAAGTGAATCGATTTAACAATTCAAAACTTGGAGTTGAAAATATCGGGCCTTCCCTTCTCGAGACAAGACCGACAGTAATAGGAATGACCAACTTTTTAAACGCAGTTGAGATAGGCAGTTAAACGTTAGAGAACTGCATGAGAATGGCTTGCATTGAATGGAAGAGTAATAATGAAACACAAATTTTATAACAGAAAACGAATAAAACTATTCTTAAAGTTCAGAAATAATGGCTGGATATCCGCGACAGCTGTCAATGCTGGTAATTCTGCTTTGGTCTCAACCTCCCCC
>NW_026267157.1:504297-504963 GCF_000697945.3 Frankliniella occidentalis | reverse complement strand
CCTCCCCTAGGTCCTTCGCCTACCGCCTCATTCAAATCTGGCCGCAACCAGTAGCAATCAGCTGTCGATTCACACCATCGATCAGCTGTAACGGCCGCAAAGTAACGGTCAGCTGAGAACGTTGAGAACTCAATTCAAAAGAAAATCCAACACCATGGTAAGTTACTGACTGAGTCCACTACATATTCAATTAAGATAAATAGATACATTGCAAATGCAAATCCATATATGATTCAGTTGAAGGAGAGACTACTGGCAATCATTGACCAGGCCATAACTAACCCTGAACACCTCAGTAGGGGAGAAAGACATGCTGTAGTAGACCATCTAATGTCAGATGCGGTGAAGGTTACAAGCCTTGAGGATTTAGTGATAGTAAAAGACTTTATGCTGCCATCGTGGCTGGCAGGAGTGCCACGCACAAAATTGTTACCAGCACTGAACAGGGCAGGTAAGAATACACATTCAAACCATAAATGGAGAAGGAGTGGAATCATCATTTTAACTCACCTAATTTAGAAATTAGAAAACTGTATAACACGAAGTTGTAACTCTTTTGATATATCCTTCCTAAAAGGAGCAGCTGCTGAAACGCTTGGGGCAGCTTCAGGTTCCAATGTCACATCCAACCTGCAACCAGGTAAAAAATAAGATTAGAAAAAAATA
>NW_026267157.1:494851-504247 GCF_000697945.3 Frankliniella occidentalis | reverse complement strand
AATAAAAGTTTCAATTGTGTTTTGCAAAATAATTAATAAACTATAAATACAATTACATCTTTGTTTAAAAGTTTGTTTTGGCAAGTACAATAACATTACAGACATTTTGATAGCACCTGTGCAATTTACAATTTTTTGCATAGTTAATAGAGTAGAAAAAGTACTAATTGGCAAAACTTAAGAAAACGATTCAACTGAGAAAACCTACATTCGAATTCTTGTATAGAGCATAGCTAGTCCAAAGCAATTCTGCACTGACAGTTAAACATTTAGCAATTCCATAGGACATCCACTTCTGAGTAACAAATGCAAAACCTATCCTTGAATATCAAGATCAGGGAACACATATTCTTCATAAATAGAATACCTCTGGACTCTAAAAAAGGAAAACTGATATATAAGAGGGAGTGTCTACTTGCTTAAAATATATGTTACAAAACTGATTTTGGTCAGAGTTATCCCTTAGAAAAAGGAACGTCAGGATAACTTTAAAAAAAAACAACTTCAAAATTATTTTTGAAGTTTACCTCAGACATTTCTGACGTTTTCTTGAACAAGTTTCTGACGTTAACGTCAGGGTTTACTTTAGGAATACTGTGAGGTTTTCCTGAGGTAACCTCAGAAGGCATCTGAGGTTTTTTTTCCTAAAGTAACCTCATAAGCCGAAAGATCGATGAAGGGTTACCCCCCTTTCTTAGTACCTAAGTCATTAAATGTATGCCAATGCGTGCAAGATTCTGTTCAGATGGCATGCCCTTCACTGTGAATTTTAGCTATTGATTCAATCAACATTTAGGAAGTTGATCATAACAGCTTATTTTACATGATTGTCATAATCTGGTGCATTGACAGAGTGGTGAAAGTCCCAAAGATTCAGTTAATCTTAGAGTAATTTTCTGGTGCTGCAGCTAGTGTCTATCACTGACTTTGATTAAATGAAATGTTTTGCCCAAACATACACAAGATGGTGATGTGTTGTATGTATGTGGTCCCCAAAATATTTGAGAGAAATAGTCACAAGACATAGCCTCTGAAGGAAAGTGCACTGATGAAACGCTTTTCTTCAGAGGCTATGACTTGTGGCTATTTCCCTCAAATATTCTGGGGACCATATACATATAGCACATCATCATCTTGTGTGCGTTTGGAACAAAACATTTTATTCAATCAAAGTCAGTGATAGACACCAGCTGCCGCACAAAAAACAATAGCATCTTGGGGACTGTTGCCACTTTGTCAGAGCACCAGTGAAATAACATTGGTGGGCGGAAGTTACAGCTTAATAAGTTAAAAGTACTAAATATATTAAATTAAAATGCTGTGTGATTAAAAAAGTAGTGCCGAGTCAGTGGGGCAACACATTATAAATGACAGATTTGAAAGTTCCTTGCACGAACATCTTAAAATGAAATTTAAAACATCCCATACTGTGCACACGAAATGTACACAACAAAAAAATATGTTCACAATTAAAAACTAAATAAAGATATTTTGGAATAGCTGCACCATGAGTCACTTGAATTTACAAAAAGTTCACTTATTTTCTTGTTCCACATCTTGAGGGGTTCCAGCTGCCTTGTATCGCTGAAGCTCTGCAGCTATTATTGCCTTCGCAGTGTCGTTCTTGCAAAAATTGCTGAACACATTTTTGATGGACTTGTATAAATTCGATTTAATATCCAGTTCCTTTTCAAAATCCAGATTTTTCACTTCACATACATATTCTGAAAAAAGGACAAAATAAAATGAACAATGGATCTACTGAATATCACTTGAGAAATTAAAGTATAAGATCAAGAGGATACATACTTATTATATCTTCCACTATTTTTGGATTAACTTTCTGTTTTTTAAGTTCTAACTTGTGCTTGTTGTTCCCTGCTCCAGTCAGGTTAAACAAGGCGAGCTCCTCATCAGAAAAGATAGCAGATGTTAGGTTACCGGCTAATAAGGTCTCCTTGCCGCCGTGCTTGATCGTAGCCAGGCGAGATTTTGCAAGCTTCTTGTCTCCAAAGCAGACAAAGTCCTGAGAAAGAAATTGAAAGAGATTAGACTGAACGGAGATGTATGCTGTATCAATACGGTGCACCATTATTTTGCGCAAAACTTACAGCAGAGGACTGAGCAGTATTAGCCTTGACTTCGGAATCCATACAATAATCCACATGGGTATCTTCAATCTGTAAAAGAATACAAAAGAAGAGAATGGGGGTAAGAGGAATTTTGAATAACAGAACTATAAATAAAGTTACACACTTCCACAATCTTTGGTACCTGCAAGTTACTGATACTGGGCGTACTTGTTCGTAGTGGGGAAGGAACAATAGTTTCAGCCTGTGACAAAAAACAGGAGTTACTCTAACTTGCTTACCAAATTAATCAAACATGCACACAAAACAATTTTGCTTACGTTAACATCTGGTCCCTCCGTTTTGCTGCCAGTAGTTGCACTACTAGTGGTTAGGTCCGAAGAAGAACCAGTAGGAGTAGGAGTAACAGCTGGCTTTTTCTAAGACAAAAAGATGTATTGGTTACTTTCACTTGCTTGCAAAACATAATCAAGCATGGGACCTAAAGCAACTTTACTTACATCAACATGAGTTTCCTTTACTTGACCATTAAAACTGGTCTCAAAAGATTGTTTGTTTACCTGAAAAAAAAAATATTCAAAGATTAATAAGGTACAAAGTTCCAAGTTTAATAAACAGAAAGAGTGCAGGAATGTCTTGGTACTAGCTGATTACCATCTTCAAAATAAACTTACTTTGGCAGCTTTGGCAGGTGGCGATTCAACAAACAAGTCAATTTCTTTGTTCACAGTCATCATCGGTCTAAGCCTTTCCTCAGCTTGCCTACAAATGGCAGTCAACTCCCTCACCTGATCGACAAGCTTGGGAAAGTCTGTGGAGAAAGTGACTGTAAGAATTATGACAAACAAAATTAATTGATTAACCTACTGCATTGTTTGTAGTCACTTACCCTTCACAAGAGATTTGGCTGCCTTCAGCACATCATTCTCAGCACGAATGTGCTTAGTTTCTTGAATAGTCCTTTTTAACACACCATTCTCTTTTTTGAGGCGCTTGATCTCTTCAGATTGCAAATATATCTTTTCAGACTTCTGGGGACCTGTCATTTTTACACAATCCTCATTGATCAGGGAGTCGTCAGACTGCAAAAATAAAGAGGCCAATTGTAACCAGTGCAGTGTTACATTAAGATTGACAGACATTAATCTGTAGAACATTACCGATGCTTGACGATCATCAGACTTCTTTCCAGTTGATTTAGAAGAACTTCTTTTAGTTAAATTCGAAACAGGGGTGCTGTCTTCTGAATCGTCAGCAGACGAATAGCCATCTTTATTATTCGATGACTGCTGCACAACAGGATGCAAAGTTTAAGACAAATTGTGAACGTATAAAATGCAACTAATTCCACAAGAGTTTAGAATTCCATACCTTCAACTTCTCTTCGACAGACTGAGGCTTAATTGATTTGTTGCAAACAGTTGGCCTCTTCCTCTTCGCAATTGGCTCCTGCTTCTGCGCAAGATTAAGTTTCGTGTTAATGAAAGTAGTTGGACATGTGAACCCGAAGTACAAGGTGTCTTACCTTATCCGATTCATCTTTGAGTGCCTGCCTCTTAGCAAATTCCTTTCTCCCCGCTTTGGTAATAACGGGCTCATTATATACTATTACATTTTCTCGAGCTTCTGCTGCATCCCTCCAGACTGGAATAAGAAACAGTGCTTCATTATTAGTTCCACTAAAACCCTTCACATCTCACCAAGAACCACCGAAAACTTAGCAGAAGAGATATTTTAGCAACAAAAGATATGGGAGCCTTCTGCTATTACTTCAATTCCAATAACTTTTCGACAGTAGACAAAATAGATTGTTCCATGCAACATGTACTTGCAGACAAGTGACGGACATAACCTATACTCACCATCGGTTTCGAAGCGAAGAACAGCTACAGCGTTTTCATTCCACTTTATTTCCCTTTTCCTGGACCAAGCCTCCCTTGGTTGCGGATCATAATTAGTGGGCCACTTCAACTGCACTGCTTCTTTAGACTCAATTAATTTAGCTACACAAGTCTCCTTGTTAGTGGAGCTCAACCAGTCACTGTGCCCAATTTGCACCAAATCTTCCCCTTCCGGTGATTCCTCGCCTACAAACTGACACACAATGTACGCCTTGTTTTCAGCCATCGTCTGATACAAGAATTCGAAATTTTAACTAAACACTGAGCGTTAGAACAACAAGGAACCCGGTACCAAGAACAACCAGAACCAGACCAAGTCAACCACCTGGGGGGGTTCTCGGGAACCAAGTGAGAGAACGACTAGTGCCGTGAACGCGTGAAGGAACGGCCGCAGGGAACGAACGTTCTCCATTAGCTCTTATGGCGCGTTCACCAGTTCGTTCTCTTCTCCGCCGCGTTCCCGTTCCCGTTCACGTTCTCCGAGTTGTTCCCGAGCAGCCCCCCTGCGGAATGCGCGGCAAAAGAGAGAGACGCGATGCCTCGGTGGGACTCTGCTCGCCATGGCTCGGCTCCCGACACGCCTATGGCCGTGAAATGCCTGGGTCAGCGGCCAGGCAAATCAAAACAATATTATTGAGAGGGCATTTGTATTGATCAAATTATGAATAAAAAAATTCTAACCAAGCGACCAGCATCGTTTGAAGAAATTTTAACTGGTTAAGTTCACGAAAAGGTGAGAACTCGTATTCTGCTACCCGCACGTATGCGGGTTTCCTAGCCAGAAGCGTCACTTGGCTTCTTATTGTTCTTCTTCATGTTTACATCGGCTTGGGAAATACTACGTACAATTTCTATTTATTTCTTAAAATTTTTGCCTTAAAAGTTGTTCTATTTTTATCCTTATTTGGTACTCCAGTGATTGGCATTAGAAGTTTCCAGTTCTGTACCTTGTGGTCTTGTCCTGATAGTATCTCCTTTTGTGGTAGTAGTCGTATGCAAAGCAAGTCACACTGAGCCTAAGAACGTTGCAAAACTGTGTTTTTAATCTTAAAAATACCTACCAGTCCTTTTCTTAACCCCAAATTTGCCGCGAGATACTTTGAGAATCTTTCTGATCGAAGTGCCGTCTTTTAAAGTCTTTTAAACTCTGAAATTTGTTCATAACACAGTGGCAACCTAACCTTTTCCTCATCCCATGATGTATCAAATTGGGAAGTAAATATTTTCTGACATATAAGCAAACTTTTAATAACCTTTTTGCATTTCAAATAGGAAAATGGCAGAAAGAAGACGGGTTGTGCCTCACCGTTATAAGCAGTACCAGAGAGATAGCAACGTCCCAATCCCAAGAGTAACTCAGTGGCTCAGGGATCGTGAAGCTGCTCAAGCAGAGGTGAGCCTTTCTGCTGAACTCTTAGCTTTGACTGCGTGTCTGCAGTGCACTTTAACATATCTTTTTAATAATGCTTGAATTCCAACCTAGATTGGTCTACAAGAGGATGCAGAGCCTGTTGGAGGACCACTCCAGGACCCCGTTCATGAGATTGCAAACGCCCCAAGCTCAGATGATGCTGCGTCAGTTGTGTCCAACAATATTGGCTCAGATGTGGAGGTAAGGCTTTTATTACAATTTTGACGACATGTAGCAAAATGTGCTGATATTAAGATGTGATCTAAGTGACTTTGGCAAAATAAATTTTGCGTAATTACAATTTGTTTGAGGCATTCCACTGGAGGTGAATAATTTTGGTCCTCATATATTTTATCTTTTTCAATTCTTGCCTTCTTTCTGACAGGACTCTGAATCGGACTCATCAGAAATATCTTCCGAAGAAGGGTCTCACAGAAGTTCCATAGTAATCTCTGATGTAAGTAAAAACAAACCTCTTTTAAATTTCTTTTGCTGGGGATCATGTGACATTTTGTGTTCGGTCTCAGGAATCTCAGGAATCTGAAGCAAGTTCAAGTGACGGGGAAGGCAACGAGGAGATTCAACCACCTGAAAGTGATAGTGATGTGGATGTTGAGGACCATGTTGATCGAAACCAGCCAGAACAGCAGCAACAGCATATTCACAATGCTCGTGGCCAGCATATTATTGTTAACCCAGATGAGGTAAGTTAAAATGTAGGAGATTTAACATAAAGTTATCAAGGCAGAAACCATATATTGTTAAACTTTAAAGGGGGAGGGGGGGGGGCAACAGTAAGAAAAAGTAGCTTGTTTGAGTGCTCCTATTCAGAGACCAAAAATATTGAAATAGAACTGTTTTGGCCTTATGTTTGGTATCACTAAATTCTGATTTTTTGTTCTGATTCTATTTCTGCAATTGAAAATAAAAAAGTCAGAGGGAAGTTAAAACTTATCTTAGAGTAATTTTTTGTGCTGCAGCTAGTGTCTATCGCTGACTTTGATTGAATTATATGTTTTGCCCCAAACATACAGAAGATGATGATGTGTTGTATGAATGTGGTCCCCAAAACATATGAGAGAAATAGCCACAAGTCATAGCCTTTGAAGGGAAGTGCACTGATGAAACATTTTTCTTCATAGGCTATGTTTTGTCACTATTTCAATCAAATATTCTGGGGACCATATACATACAACACATCACCATCTTGTGTATGTTTGGGGCAAAACATTTCATTTAATCAAAGTCAGTGCTAGACACTAGCTGCAGCACAAAACAATAACTGAGATACAAAAATCAAACATGTGACCGAAACAGTTCATTTTCAAGAATTTATATGGTCTCTGAGTGCAAATATTTCAGAACTTTACTTGTTCTCACTGTACATCTCACTGTAAACGTAAACAAGACTGGATGTCACTCACTGATACCTATTTTGTTCTATTTTTAGGGACGAGGCCCACCACTTTACGTAGGAGCTCCAATAACAGAGGATGAGAGTGATTTGTTAATCATGAGCTTTATTGTCCGATGGGGCTTGGAGGAGAAAGCTATTGAACACCTGCTTCGCCTAATCGACTGTCATCTTCCAGTATCGTGTCTCCAGTCTAAGTATTTGTTTTTGAAGAAGTTTCCTCTCGGAAACTCTATGACAATGCGCTACTTTTGCCCAAGTTGTGGGGAATTGTTGCCTCCAGGTGTAACTGGTGAAGTGGAATGTGGGGACTGTCAACACCATTGTGACATAGATGTTTTAAAATTCAAAGGGCCATTTTTTGTACAAATGTCTGTAGGTGAACAAGTTCAAAGAGTTATGAGTGATAGTAAATTAGTACAAGTAATGAGGAAAGATTGTGATGAAGCTGATGTCATATCGGGAAAAGTTTACAAGAGATTCAGAACCAGAGGTACTATAGGAGATGATGATATATCCCTGCAATGGAATACTGATGGTGTCTCACCATGTACGACTTCAAAGGTTCAAATGTATCCAATCCAGGCATGCATTAATGAGCTTCCGGCCCGAATAAGAAAAGATAACATTTTACTTTGTGGACTCTACTATGGAAAAAAGAAACCAGACATAAATATTATTTTAAAGCCATTTGTTGAGGAGTTAGAGGTATTACGTGAGAGAGGGGTGGTCTGCAACATTCCTGGTAGAGTGGGACCTGTAACTGTTAAAGTTCACACTATTCTGTGTTCAGTTGATTCTGTAGCCCGGCCAACATTGCAAGGTATTAATCAGTACAATGGGCGGTATGGGTGTTCCTTCTGCTTGAAAAGAGGAATGTACATTCAAAGGGGAAATGGGAGGGCAAGAATTTATCTTGATAACATTTTTATCCCTCGAAGTCATGCACAACATATGGCAGCACTTTGGAGACTAGAAGAGCTTAGAGCTATCAATCCAGCTAGAAAGCAATATCAAGGGATACGGAGGGGATCTGTTCTGTTACTCCTTCCAGGGTTTAACATTATTAGGTCTTTCGTACCAGATTACATGCACTCGGTTCTAGAGGGAGTAGTGGTAGCCATGTGGGACCATTGGCGTTGTGCAGAATACGAGCATCAGGGATGGTACCTCAATGCTGAAAAGAGAAGATTAATCGACGAACGGCTAGTAAGTATAAGGCCTCCTTCAGAAGTAACCAGACCTCCCCGAAGTATAGATACTGAGATGAAGTACTGGAGGGCACATGAAATTAAAAGTTTCTTTCTTTATTACTCTCTTGTATGTCTGAAAGGAATTCTTCCAGATAAGTATTTGAAGCACTGGCTGCTGCTTGTGTACAGCATCACAATTTTTTTAAGGGAGAAAATTGTTGAGGATGACTTTTTAAAAGCAAAGGCTGCTATAGAAAAATTTGTCCATGATGTAGCTGTACTTTATCCAAACTGCCATCATATGTACAAATTCAATATGCATTTACTTCTTCACATTCCCAAAGCTGTTGAGGATTATGGTGCTTTGTGGGCATCATCAACCTTCCCATATGAACATTTCAATGGGGTTCTCACTCGGTTAGTCAAGGGAACACAGAGTGTACCATCTCAAATTTGTCGCTCTTTTGTCAGGCTGAAAACTGTGACACAACGCAGTCGTGTTACATTCAGCAGAAATGACTGTTCTGTGAGAGCTAAACAATTATATGAATGCATCGTGGGAAAGTACTACTGTGAGAAAAGTGAGTTTTTTGCAGAGGGCGTTAGGCTGTTTGGATCAGCAGATCGGCATAATTTGACGTTATTAGAAAGAGTTGCAATTCAGGAAGCACTGGGGGGACGAGTGATTGAGGACGAGTGTAATTCATACAGACGAATGATTTGTCATGGAACGGTGTTCCATGCCAGTGTATACAGAAGCCTGGCAGTAAGGGACAATAGTTATGCCAAACTTTGGGATGAAACTCATGTGAAGATTTACAGAATCGTTATCGTTAAAATATTTAATTCTCCTGAGAGGTACTGCTTTACTATTTGTGAATTCCTCCAGGATACAGGTGAGAACTTTTGTCACATAAGAGATCCAGGTATTTCAGTAAAAAGTGTCCTTCAACCTTGTCGCAGGACACAGCGTCTTCTTGCTGTGCTTCCTGAAAATATAGGTCAAAAGTGTGTGGGGATGACCCTAAATGAAACACTTTACCTTGTTCCTGTGGTAAATAACAGGGAACGAGATTAAAGAAGTTTCATAGCCAGCCTAATTGATTTACAGAACTTTACTGTACCTTCAAAGTAGCACTGTGATGGCCATGATTGGCTGAGCGGTTAGTGAAGCCCGTTACTCCACTGACCGAAAAAGCTTCATTCTGATTGTTTTGTTTGTTTGTCTGTCCGCACGATAACTCGAGAAGTAATTGAGATAGCGATCTGGGAATTTCGTGGTCGTTTTGTATCATAAAAAGACAGATCAAATCCGAAGATGAGCATTCTAGCTCAAAAATTGACTTTAGAAAATCCAAATCCACAGGTCTCAAACTTTTTTTTTTTT
>NW_026267157.1:490195-490886 GCF_000697945.3 Frankliniella occidentalis | reverse complement strand
TTACAGTTGACATGCAGTGATATATTTGTATTTTACGATTACTGATTTAAGTTTTTGACCTCATTACAGGGCAGAATACTTGCAAAGCCCCCCCCCCCTACTTTTTTTAACTACTAACTACGCTCAGAGTGGCCAAGACACGGGCAATGATTTGAACTACATGCATGTGAGCGCACACGAAGCGCTTGCCCGACCGAGCCCGCCGAACAGCATTATTCGAACGCAGCGCTGCCCGCGCGCCCGACCGCCTGGCCAGCTGGGGAGCGCGGCCGAGCAAAGCTGGCTGGTGGATCAGTGATGGGGATTGGGAAATGAACGCAGAATGTTCGGCGTCGATTCTGTCGGACTCTGCGTCCCCCCCGACTTCCCGAACATTTCCCACTTCCGTCTTGCTCAGTGTTTACGTCCGACATCCGTTAAATCATGGTAGACCTGATCCAAAGCCAACAGAACATGTCCATACGCTTCAAAAACGACTGCCGTCCAATAACTGTCGCAGTGACATTTCGTGCACTAGTTATTGGACACCCTCCTTTTACTGAGGCTGGCAACCAAATCAGAGCCACCGACACAGCCATCTTTAACAGTGGACTCTCCTCAGTACCATACCGTGAACGGAATTTACGGATTCGATCGATAATCGCTATAAAAAGTAGATTTTATAAACCCTTTCCCTTGCCAGCGCTGCTAA
>NW_026267157.1:488080-490145 GCF_000697945.3 Frankliniella occidentalis | reverse complement strand
AAAATTCACTTCTTGTGTGTCCTCCTCCTGGCTTCTGCCAATTGCTTCATCGTCTGAAACAATAATAGCACAATCAGACCATAAATTTACATTCTGTAACCGCACAATCATAGCGATGTTTGGAAACTTACAAGGTTTGGAGGGCAATGCGGGTGGTTCCTATGGGTCTGCTGGCGGGCCCGCTCCACTGCTGTGGTTGATGTTCAGCCTGGGGCTGGGCCTCAGGGCGGGGGTTGTAGCGGGCCATCGGTATTGCCTCCTGCACGGGGTTGAATCGCCCCCTTCCCTCGCCAAGGCGGGAAAATACATCCTACAACAAGAAGGCTGAGTTAGTCCAAGTGCCCAAAAAAAGCGACATATCAGAGATTAGGATTATTTGACATACCCCTTTATGGCGTTGTTGGGCGGCAGCGGGCCGCTTCTCAAGGCGATCGAACACCGACTGCAACGTTAAACACAAAAGTTAGACGGAACGTCGATGTTTCCTTTGAATGACAGCTGTAAAATATGAAACTCACGACTTTGGCTGGCTTGACCCCGTCCTTGGTGACAGATGATGCCACATTGGGTATGGAGCCGGGAGGCTCGACGGGCTTGTGTGCTACCCGCTTCCGTCTCCCATTGGGTGTCTCGAACTGCAAAAAAACCCACAACATTGTTTACACAAGATTTTTTTTGTTTGGTTTATTCTGAAGTGTCGAATCACTTACCCCGTCGCACGCCCCCTCCTCTAGAAGGTCGGGCAGAGAGAGCGGGTGTGGGGTTGGCTTGCACCCCTCTTCCGCGGCAGCCGCCTCCTCGCCGGGGGCCTCAGTGGCGGGGGCCTCGCTGGCGGCGTCCTTGAGGTTGGCGGTGTCCTCGTTGCCGGCGCCCTCGTTGGCGGCGCCCTCGTTGTTGATAGAGGGTGAGGCAGCCGCTTCCGGGTCGCAAGACAGCTGAAACGTAGAAAAATATCGTTACTTTATGTTGCGAGTGCGAGAGAGATAGCGCGCTGAGCAGCGAGAGCGTCCCCTCCCCCACCACCACCCCATTTCCAGGAATTCCCGCGCACCGACCGAGGGGACGCCATTGGCGTCGTGAGAAAGAAATCGTGACGTTTAACAAGTAAACGGTCAAAGGCACAATAAAATTGGCGAAAGCCTAACCTCAGAATCAATAAATGAGGAACAAAATGAGAGAGACGAACGAGATACCGGCCGTCTTACACCAGACCGCGGCCGCGAGCGGCACACGACACGGCAACCGCGAGCGTGCCGAGTTGAGCTCGTCAGGCAAGACACTCGATTGAACACTGAATTTACAGCTACGTGACGCAGGCAGGACACGCCGTGACCAAACAGTGACGCCGGCGGGCGGCGAGCACGACGACGGCGTCGGGCACACAAAGGACTCCTAACCTCAACTGGCGCGAGCCGGCAGGACCCAAGCTTAAACACTCGCGGTTTAAATGAATGAAAGAACACTCGCGATCAACTCGGAGTAGCGTAGAATTACGGTGGGCGACGCAACGGGGGACAACATGGCGTGAAATCACAAGATGATGCAACATAGATTTGGCGCGCAGATCAATCACTTGCACTTACCTCTTCGTACATGAGCCCTGAGGGGTGCAACTTAAGAGGGGAGGAGGCCGTAGTCTCCTGCGATGACTCTTCTATGTACAACGGCTCCATCGTCTCTTCATCCGAAAGAAACAAGTCAACTTCAACGCTACGGTGAGACATCACTTGCACAGACACGCACTACCCGCACTACCAAGCTCTGGCACACTACTGAGAGCGGGACGGTGCGCAGCGTCTAAGTCCTGCTGCGCGGGGCGAGAGGGGAGGGGGTAAAGTGCTTATTGGCACTCCGAACGAATTCTAACGATTGTGTGTTGCAGATGTGTAATGATGTTTGTAAAAATTCAATGACATTTCGTGTCAGCTCGGGCGCACCTTTTTTTCGTGGACCTGCTAGTGTAATCCGTACCCTCAAAAGCAGGTAGAGCAAACGACGCAGGAGTGGGGAGGACTTGTTCGCGCGCTTGCCAAGCCAGCTCGAGCCGGATCGAGTGGAGTAGGGG
>NW_026267157.1:484393-487580 GCF_000697945.3 Frankliniella occidentalis | reverse complement strand
GTAAAATCTGTGAAATGCTTTGACCTTATCTGAGCCAATCCAATGTTTCTTGGATCTGTGGAGTGAAGCCCACGACGGCCACGGCGGACTCCTAGACGGCTACCTCGCGGTCCCGGTGCGCGGGACCCGGACGGACTCCTTGACGGCTACCTCGCGGTGCCGGTGCGCGGTACCCGGACGGACTCCTTGACGGTGACCTCACCCGGGCGGTCCCGGTGCGCCGGCGGGCGGTAAAGACGCGTTCTAACCGGTGCGCGGTGGCCCCGGGCGGGCGGCTCCGGTGCGCGGGGGCGGGCTCCTCGACGGCGACCTCACCCGGGCGGGCGGCTCCGGGCGGACTTCTTGACGGCGACCTCGGTCCTCGCGGTGGGTTAGGCCCTCCCTTGCTCTTTCAAGATGGCGCCGGGCCACTTGGGGCCGGGGTGACTAGGGGGAATCAAAATGGCGGAGGGTGGTCACTGGGGGGTGGGGTGACTAGGGGCCGGGGTGACTAGGGGTGGGGTGACTGGGGGCCGGGGTGACTAGGGGTAATCAAAATGGCGGCGGGTGACTAGGGGTAATCTATACTACTGATTTAGAGTGTTTGTCAACAAAATTACTCATCACCACGCGAATCCTTAGAAAATTTACTATGTCCGAGTGTTGGACTTTTTCAGAAACATGCCCAGATTACATTTCAAAGGAAATTTTGCGGTGTTACCAAATTGCCGTCGCAACGGTCTATTTGAAACACTTCGCAAAATCACCACTGTTTCCAGGTGCCCCACCCTCCTCTAGTGCTGAAGGAGCGCCCATAAACTTTTGAAGTACCCACCGACCTTTTGGACCTCTACTCCCTCGAATAGTAAACGAAGAATGTACAAATTAGATAATTATTAAATATAAAAGCGAACTGTGTCTGGCGTGTGTGAAATAGACAAATGAGTGAACGGGTCGTATTACATCCTTAGTTTTACTTTATTGGCTAGGTAATATTCCATAAATAGAACTTTGTCCAGAGTGGAGGAAGACATTCCGCTACGCCGTGCCTGCATGACGAAGCCCGCAGAGCTGAATACGCGCTCGCTGGGCGCACTTGTAGCGGGTTTGCCCATCTCCCGTAGCGCAAGGTGCGTCAAGGCTTCGCATGAAGCCTTTTGAGGGGTCGGCGTCAGCCTGAACAGAACGAGGGGTAAAACGTTTGTAATTGTACTTTATTGCAAAGGTAAGAGACTTACAGTAAAGAAAAAACTTACTTCTTGGTTCCAATACTCGAGCAAAGTAGAGACCACGCCGATAGTTGGCTAGCAGCCCTTCCCACCCCCAAGAAAGTTTTCGAGGTACGGAGCCTAAATGGTAGTTTTGACCTATAAGAGACCGTGTGCAAAGTCCGGGGCCTGCGCGCCAACGTTTACCCGGATCGCATTGCGATTTTCGTTTTAGCCCCACCTTGGGGCCAAACAGGTAGACCACCTTGTAGGCGCTGCACTGCGCGCACGGTGGGTCCGGGGCGAACGACTCGGGCTAAAAGTGTTACCCTATGAGCCCTACTTTGTATCAGATGGGAAGGATCCGAGCTCCAGACACACGGGGCGTGTCCAGGGGCCTAATCGTGCGCCCGACGTCACTCGCCATTTACAGAAAATAATGCCGACGAAGCCCTTACTTTTTATTGCATGAAAACCGAGGACACACTGGACCTTTCAGAATCAGTAATGTCTGCGGGGTAGCGGTTACGCGTTCACAAGAAAAAGTTTGAAAAACAGGTATTTGCGCCTGTGGTGACGTCACTTAGCCTGCCCGCTCTACACGCCTGTAGTGCACAGTAACCTCGGACACAGGCGGACTTTTTTTGCCTTTTCCATTTACGGCCTCACCGCTACCCCGCTGACATTGCTGATTCTGAAAGGTCTCGGCGTGCCCTCGGTTTTCATGCAATAAAAAGTTAGGGCTACGTCGGCATTATTTTCTGTAAATGGCGAGTGACGTCGAGCGCACGATTAGGCCCCTATAGACACGTCGCGTGTTTCGGTAGCACGGATCCTTCATATGTGATACAAAGTAGGACCCATAGGGTAACACTTTCAGCCCGTGTCGTTCGCCTCGGCCTCGGTCCCACCGTGCGCGCAGTGCAGCGCCTATAAGATGGCGTGCCTGTTTGGCACCAAGGTTGGGCCAAAACGAAAATCGCAATGCGATCCGGGTTAACGTTGTCGCACGGGCCCTGGACTTTGCACAGGGTCTCTCATAGGTAAAATTTACCATTTAGGCCATGTACCCCCGAAATTCACGATTTCGACCCATGAAATGGGATGGGCTATAGTTGGCAGCCCCCACTTGATGTAGTACGTGACGTGAGCTCGGCCTCCTCGTCAGGCTTCTCGGTCCAACTCTCGTACCCCGTGTGGACCCTGCGCCTCTTTGTGGGTGACCCAGCAGCCGGCTGCGCCTCTTGCTCATGGTGGGGCTCGGTAACATTCCGCTGGAAGCCCGAAAAATCCTGATGCATCATGTACCTGGAATAAACAAAGAATTGGCCCTAAATAGAATAAAGTAAGTGCAATAGCAGATCAAACTCACCTCTTCTCTCATTTTCGCGCTGATCATCTGCAGCTTTCCGTACTTAAGGACAAGAAATGTCGCTATCTTGTGCTGCATGGTCACTTTGAACTTTGCCTTGAATAAGCGCTGTCCGATTCCGCGGCGAAGCCTGAGCAGGGGTATCTAACAGGGCCGCTCCAAGGCAAAGTCCAGGTTGCACTTGGCAAAAAGGACGAGAGGGAGAGTAGGGTAGTCGTTCCCTTCGACGTTCTTAGTCTCGTCCTTGAAGGGCTGCAAGAAGTTCATCAACCATTCCACTAGCCCCCGGTCGATGTCCTTCCTTGATTCTATCCTCCTGTTAGATGTCCTTCAGAACCCGCTCAATCTAGGAAAACACAATCATTTACGATAAAAAAATATTAAGTGAGCCCTCCCCCACCCAAATAGGACATCTGCGTACCCCTTCAAAGTTGCGGTGCACGGACTCAAGCATTTTGTGGACCGTGTTCCACCTAGTTTCCACTTCCTGGTGTACTCTTTTCTCCAACACGGTGCCGTACGCGGAAGACCTCAGGTATGTTACTAACTCTTTGCAAATCTTCACCTAAAATCAAAAACATAAAATATATATTACTTCTGTTCGCGCCCAGAATTGCCACCCCACCTC
>NW_026267157.1:470569-484263 GCF_000697945.3 Frankliniella occidentalis | reverse complement strand
GGGTCCATATATCACCATATATGTTTCGATATACAGCCATATATGGTCATATACAAGCATATATGCTAATATAGTGCTATATATGGCTGTATATCCCCCCCCCCCCCCTTGCCTGCGCCCCGCGCCTTGCCCGCTTGTCGCCCGTACCCGTCCGCGACTGCCAGCCCCTCCCTGCCAGCCCCTCACTGTAAAAATTGTAATTGTAATTTTACAGCTAAACATTTTACAGGCTTTTGGGAAAAAAGCAACCCTATCCGTAAAACACGATTTTGGTTGGAGCTGTAGTTTTGCGAGGAATGTTGTAATTTATTGACACAGCTGTGGAATAATGGTAGGACTGTAAAATTACAGCAGTATTGTAAAGTTATCCTGATTTTCACAAATCCACAGGTTTTCGTGGGTAACTGCTTTACAAAGTGAAGTCTGGGCTGAAATTTGTACACAGAATCCAAAAACAGCAAAAACAGTCCTCAAATGAGGAAAAATCCCACGATAAATGCATGAGAAACACACAAATTATCATACTGAGACGGGAAAAAATTAATTATCTCCGATAGTCCGAAGGACGAGGGCATGTACACGAAGTTCGTCACCTTTTCTTTCATTAATGCCTACACCTATCACTTAAAACACACCTCTTCACCCTCCCTCATGGGCCTAATAAAGCCCTCGGTAGCTTTACTTACATCGACAATGCTCAAAATTTGACTCATTGTCGATGAGCCCGAGAACAAGTGTGTACAAACATCGCAACGCCTACCTACGGAGGCAGCCAGCGAGCCGAGGCGTCTGAGTAGTACGCGGGGCGGCCGCGCGCCGCGCTGCGGTAATCTTGGCGACGCCAATTGTAAATTAATCTGTTCAATAATACAATTTTCTTTGATTTGAAGGTCTGGCGTCAGTTCAACGGAACCGTTTTCTGGGTGTAGGCTAGTGTCGCCAACGTGTGTCTCTCCACCGTGGAACACTGTTAAGAAAATGTCGTTGAAATAACGACAAATTTGTCGCTGAGTGTTTAATAGGAAAAGTCGTTACATAACGGCATTGGGCTGTTGTAGAACAACATCGATTGTTCAGTAACAACAAGAGTTGTTCAGGGACAACAAAAGTTGTTCAAGAACAACAAAAGTTGTTCAAGAATAACAAAAGTTGTTCAAGAACAACAAAAGTTGTTCAGGCGGAGAAAAAAACAACTGTCCAAGTACAACAAAAGTTGTTCAGCAGCAACAAAAGGTGTTCGGAAACAACAAATGCGGTTTAGCCGCAACGAAAGTTGTTCAGAAACAATGAAAGTTGTTAAGGAACAGCAAAAGTTGTTTCGGAACAACATTGCTGTTTTGCAACAAACATTGCTGTTTTGCAACAAACTTTGCTGTTTTGCAACAAACATTGCTGTTTTGCAATATCGTTTATTGTTCTCGTAACATTGTTGTTTGTCTACAACACCGTCATCAGTAAGAGTGTTGTTTTTCAACAACTCTTCTTTACAGTGAAGGTTGTGAGAACAGGCCATAGTGTTGGCTTCGACTGGGGTGTTAATGCCCAAAGTTTGATACCTTACACTAAGAAGAACGCAGTTCAGCCGCGCGTTTCGAAAGACACGCAGTTCCTATCTCTAGAGCGGTAAACTGCGTGTCTTTCGAAACGCGCTGCTGAACTGCGTGTCTTTCGAAACGCGCGGCTGAATTGCGTGCCATTCGAAACGGGTGGCTGAACTGCGTGCCTTTTAGTCTAAGGTATCGAGTTGTCGAAATTCTTCTGGAACCACGAGAAGAAACCTGCCGCCACCTTCTCTGCCTCCACCGTGGGGACTTGCGAATGTCGAGAAATCGCTTTATAGGATTGTCGGACCCCATCCTCCAAGAACCAGCACGAGTTTTTCTCAGTGACATATGCAAGAAGTGCGTCGTAAGAAAATCAAATAAGTTAAATGGACAGCAACTTTTTAATTTCATGATTCAGTGTCCCCTCTTTTATTTTCAGATCCCTGAAGCCGTTGGAGAAAACTTGCATTCTTCCGAGCCGGCAAAGTCAGTCACTTGTCATCACCACCTTCAAATTGAAATATGTAGTGAACCAGTTTCTGACGGGTGGACTTGTTCAAAGATTAGCTTTATTGCTGTGTAAGGATAGAAACACGTTTAGAATGCCGAACCAGTGGTGGATAACGTCAAGAAAAAAGGGGGCGTTAAAAGTCAGTAGACCACTTAAGGCGACGAGTCGAGGCTTGCAGTCAGCACCCAACATGAATCGCGCACGGTCGCGTCGAGCTCGCCCACTCTCCTCGAGCCATGGAGCGAAGTAGAGGCCGGTACGGAGCGACTCAGTGGAGTCCCGCAATGCCTGTCCTGCAAGAGAGCAACATTACAAGAATGTTGACATACTGTAAAACAGAAAACAGTAACGGATGTGACAGAATATATACAGGAGCGGTGCATTTCAGAAACTTTGTACTGTGTGCCAAGTTGGATTTTTTCCGGAAAAATTGAAAAAAAAAAATGCTTTTTCGAAAAAAAAATCTTAGGGGTCGAAAAAATTTGAAAAATTGAACTAGCCTAACCCAACTTTCTCATTGGAAAACGTGTGAAAGATTTCCCCCTGTGCAATGGGCGACGAAGAGTAAGATTTGTTTCGTTTTTTATCCCGCCCTTCTGCTTTTAGAAAAGCATTAAATCGGGCTTATGCAACCGCTCTCGTGTCCATCCGGCCGTCCGTCTGTCGTCCGTGTAAGAGGAAGGAGATGAACTAGAGGTCTACAAATTTCAGGGTATATTACAGGTCACTCCGGACAACATCACGCCTGGTGCAAATCCTGGCAACCACCCCTAAGGGGGTGAAAGGGGGTAACAAGGAAATAGGGGTTGGTCCGAAAAGTAGGAAAAACCTAAGCTTGCGCTAACGTGGAAGCAGATGATATAGCTTTCATTTTCAGTGAGTGTGCTTTAAATTAGGTTACATAAGTCATATGTAGGCCTTGCCTTGAGTGGCAGAGCGTAGCAAAGCAAATAATTTTGCTGACACAGCAAATAATTTGCTGACACTGCAAATGATTTGGTCGACACAGCAAATAATTTTGTTGCCGCAGCAAATCCCAGGTAAATGGAATTGTATATGGCCATATATGAATTGTATATGATCATATACAGCGATATATGCTTTATATATGACGACATATATGCCCACATATATAGTTGTATATGGTCATATATGATCATATATGCTTGTATATGGGCTTATATATTACCATATATGGGTCCATATATCACCATATATGTTTCGATATACAGCCATATATGGTCATATACAAGCATATATGCTAATATAGTGCTATATATGGCTGTATATCGAAACATATATGGTGATATATGGACCCATATATGGTAATATATAAGCCCATATACAATTAAATATAATCCATATATAGTAATTAATATATGGTCATATATGTGGTCATATATAAGGACATATATTACCATATACAGAATATATATAATTATATATGAAGCATATATAACCCTCATTTACCTGGGATAATTTTGCTGGCACAGCAAATAGTTTTATTGCTGCCCGATCTTAAATGAATTGTACGCTTTTGGGTGGCGAAGCGATTGCATTTGAATCGCTGCGGTACGCGCGCGGTCTGCGCCTGGGTCGCTAAGGTTCGCCCAGATATTTCACCGAAGGGTCGTCATAGTTCGTCCAAGTTCGGCACGGGTCCGCTCATGTACGCGGGATATTCGCCAAGGTCCTCCCGAGTATTCCGCCCATGGTTCGTTACAGTTCGCCCGCGTTCGCTCTTGTATGCTCCAGTGCGCGAGTTGTTCGCTAAGGTTCGCTGCAGTTTTTCGCGAAAGGATCGCTCAATGCGCTAGAAGTTCGCCCATTGGCCACCTTGGCGCCACTGGTTGGCCCTACCCGCACGACGTTCGCGGTTGGGTCGCTTCTGCAGCGCCACCTGTACGTCGTCAGGTCACTCGAAAACAAACACGGCGTGAAGCAGAATAAAGTAAACTATTTGGTTAACAACAACACTTTGTGTATTTGTTTGCATCTTTAAACAAACAGTGAGACAAAAGTCGTCGCAGGTACGAAATGCGTTGCTACCAATTTCGTGTGGTGCAATCAAAGTTGAAAGTTGTTGCGTCAAGTAATGAAACAAGGACTTGCGATATAAACTTTGGTGGTTACTCTTGGTTATGTTTTCCTTTGTCTTACATGGTCTAAATTACTTACAGATGATACCTGAACCTCATTATCTTGAAGGAAGAGCTCGTTTATCGTTACTATTGCTAACCCGTCGTTTTTGATATCTCTGATTAACTTTGTAATAATATTGTCATGATCTTGAACGGCTGTCATGACAGATCTGGAAGATCACTTTTAATTTGAAACAGGTTGATATTGGTCTTTCTTGAACTAACTACTTATTGTGTTATTGATTTACAGAAATAGGTTGAAAGACATTGTAGAATTAGTTGAGTTTTTGTTAGTGCTGGAGAAGACTCGAGAACATGCATAATAACGGCAGACCTTGGAATTGTAAAATTTCATCTGTGTTTTTTTGTTCTTTTTATTCTCTGTCGTGACAAATACAATGAATTATAGTAATACTTTGGATATGTAATAGAAATCAAGGCATGACCAAACAGCATACTGAGGTTGTGATTTCCTTTTGACGTCGTAACTTCTTATAATGCATTGTTAAGTTTGATAATGTACACGTCTACCAGTTAATCTCTTCGAAACCTGGCAAAAGCCTCTGGGCTGTTTCTTGTGCACTACTTGTGCAGTAATACGAAATGTTTTCTCTGTGCCTTGTTTTAGATATCTGTTAGTGTTTGCAAATAGTTTCAATGTATTGTGTCTCATTCTGAGACCTAACTTACTTTAGAAATGTACAAGGTATATCTAATAAACAATAGTTTGTGACAAAACTAATATCAATTTACTAGTGCTAAGCGGTATTTCACACCAAAAGAATGTGCATGCTGTTACAAACCAATCTCTTCAAATGCTGAAGTCGTAAATTGTGTACATCATAATTGTCTAATGAAACACACCTACAATTGACATGGTAAAAAAAATATAACTTAAAAAAATAAATTGGAATACTTAATGGAATTTATTTTGTTGCAGAATGGAATATAATCTAATCATAGCATACTTTTAATTAAAGTAACATACATGCCAATACCATGTGTTGCATATTTTGATATAAGGACAGATTTATTTTGAGTTACCAAAGCCAGAACAGACATAACAAAATTTGCAATAGATGGAAAGTTTTAATTGGAAAGTTATTCATTATACATCTTCGAGATCATTGACACGCTGAATTATATATTGTCTTTCAAACTCAAGGCCCTGATTGATAACTAAATGGAAACAAAGGGTAATGAGATTTGATACAGGCACAGCAACAACATTTGGTGTTGAATGCACAACATTTACATAGGCTAAACTAATGTCATTGGCACTTTCATGGGCTTCCCAAGGTAATCTCTGGTATTCTTGAATGAGACAAAAATATTGAGCAGGTTGACACACACATTTCTTGTTGCACTGACAATTTGACCACCGAACAAAACTTTTGATTGAACCCAAGTGTATCTCCTCATCTTTCTTAAATGTCACAAAGGATGATTGACGCTTTGTTGCTCTGGTGTAACACTCAGCAACAAACAAGATTCCTTTCCGCCACAATCTTGTAAAAACCTGGAAATGACCCCCTCTTATTCTTAAATCACTGAAAATAACATTTAAAGGAGGGCATGGCATTGCTGAAAGTGTTCCCACTACAAAAAATCCAGGGGCAATGTCCTCCAACTTTTTGTATGTCTTCCTTGTCTTTCGCAAGTTTTCACAAAATGTCTTCACAGCAGACTCATTCATTTCATCAATTACAAAAGAAAGCTTTTGGACAATGGTGGCAGCTGATGCTATTTGGACACCTACATATCTTGTTCCATGAAACAAATGGCAAATTTTGCCATTGAGATCTTCTAGAAAAAAAAACAGGAATACACCCAGAGGGGCCCAAGATCTCTCACAACTTCACCATAATGTGCCAACTGGTGAATGTTGATACCCATGAATTGTACATGATACAATCGTTCAAAATATCTGACATACTTTTTAAGTAAATTAGAGGCACGATCAACTTGCTCTAATGATAGACTTGGCTGGCTTAGGAGATATATCCCAGACACAAGTAACATATGATGCTCCATATAGTGATCAGGCATAATACCTAACAAAACTGGAATAGAGTAGTAAAGAAGAAAAACCTTATAATCCAGAGATTTCCAGGATGCAAGCTCTGTAACTGATCGTGGAAATTTGTTCAGAAAGGTAGGGGTCTTGAAAGATAACAATTTCTTGTCAACAATTTCTTTTAAATGATGCAAAGAAAACTCCAATTTTTGATAGTTTTTATCAAACCAGAGCTCAAGCAGAAGATTACAAATTCCTGATATGCCCTGCATTGTGTCAATTCCAGTAGAACGCACAAGATTAAGAAGCATTCGATACAAAAGCGACAATCCCTTGATGCCATAACATGGCAACCCAGCAGCAATAGCCACTCTTGCATGACTTTCAACATGTTCATTCTGTCTCAAGGGAACATTATTTAAATAAGGGTATACGTGAACTCCTGACTCACCTTGCTCAAACCTTCTGCCTTTAATGTAACATCGGAAACAACCCCAGAATCCATTATAGTTTTCCCAATGTAAAAAGCAACTTTTTGCAGGCATATCACACGTTCCACACAACACGAATAGTGCGCCCATCAGGAAGTTTAATCAAGTAGCCATCTCTGCAAAACTCATCAAATTTTGAGTGGAATGGTGCCAAAAATATGTTAACTTGAGGCTTTTTTGTGCCAAACCAAATGCCAGCCAAAATTATATTCTGCTTTTTCACTCTTTCCCTGTAGCTCAATCCATTAATGACTAGAAATAGAGGCCATATATTGAATTTGTTGGCAATGAAGTTAAACACTGACACACCATCTGAATACCACATAAAAGATATATTGTTAGGATTTTGAAGGAAACCTGATTCAATATGTTGCTGATAAACATAGCCATCATATATATCTTCAATGTTGTGTTGATTTCTCTTGCGTCTATTAAATCTATATTGTAGTTTATCATAAAAGCCCTGCCATTGAAAAAGGGCTTGCAGTTGATGCACTAATGGTATTTCTATAAAATATGCTACTTTTGTCTTTTCTTGACAACTAGTGCAGAGAGTTGTTTTGGTTTGAAGCAACTGATAACAGTTGGAACAATAATAGTGGTATTCTAGTACATCTTTACCAACATTTAAAAAAAAATATTCTTAAACTTATACAATGATTTAACACAAGAACTGTTTGGAGGACAGTGGAGAGCAATGAGAAGCAAAAGATCCACAAGACAACTTCCAGTAAGTCCATGAGTAAGAACCAAAGTCATGATAGCAATAAGACTTTGAGAAACAGTCAGGGGGGCACCTTCATAGAGTGGTTGGTTTCCATTATTATTGTCCACATTTCTCGCTGCTCCTGGTAGGCCTTCATCTTCTGATTGATCAGAGCCTGAGTTGACATCACCATCTATATTGATGTTTTCGTCGTCAGAAGAAGAATCTGGAGCTGATGAATTAATGTCAGAGTCAAAACCGTCCTTAATAATGTTTTGATTGGGTTCCACATCATTGATGTTTTCTTCACCAGAAGAAGAATCACCAGCTGATGAATGAGCCGAATCTTCCTCAATAATGTGTTGGTTGGGTTCTTCATCACTCATAGGCTCATCACCATCCCCCCTGCTCCCGCAGCAACACCTGAATGCAAATAATTATCATTAGTTACCAGAAAATAAAAATTTGACGTGATTAGCAGACTTATTCGTACAATGTATGCATACCAACAATGGGTGGTTGATCAGCTACGTCATTTTCCTGATTGGCAATAAGACCTAGAGACAGCGGACAACAATGGTATTCTTAAAATTCTTGAAAATACTACTCCACTTAAAACGGGAACAGTACTGAAAAATTGTCATTATGGGCAGTGGTTGATACGCACCTCCTATAACATTATTTCCAGCTTCTCGATCCTGATTACCATTACCTTAGGACAACAAATAATAATTAATAAAATCATCCCGATACTTATCCATAGAAAAAATAAACCATTCCAAGTCTCACCAAGTTCTCTTCTACGGTTGAACTGATCAATATGACCATTATCAGAGTCACTCGAATCACTTTCACTGTGATCATTTGGCTGTAACAACACATTGTCAGCTCTCCTCCGAAATCGTTTCTGAGAGGACTTTGAAGCCATGATACAAAATAACTCATAGTACGAATAATTCAGTACTCGAAACTTCAAAAGTCAAGACAAACTACTGCATTCAGTAAAATCCCTAACACCTGTTCGCAAGTTTGGTCGCCAATATGGACATATGACAACAACGTCAGTGATTGGCCCGTGCCGTCACGTGACTGCACTCACGGGACTATCTAAAATTTCCACAATATTTATCCAAAAACTCTTTGCGCTGTATTAAGTTTGGGTTACTGGTTATACCAATACAAAAATAAAAAGATCGATACACATTTTGGTTCCGTTACAAACAACTTCATTCGACGCCTGAGAGGAATATCGTGAATGGTGGAACTATTTGCTTGCTTGTCTCTGCGCGCAGTCAACAACCATGCGTGAGCTGCTGCTTTGAAAAAGATCGCGCACGTTCCCCATTCGACGTCGACGTGATAAGTTTGGAAATTGCATCCTCGTCCTTAAAATATTATAGTCGATTTGACGTGAATTATTGTGGATCAGACATGGATCCATCAGTATTGGTGTTCTGGCTGCGCGAGGAGAAAACCAGTATCGTTAGCTTAGATTGTGTTCGGGAGGAAGAGCGAAAGCCGGGCTCGGTGGCCAGTGTCTTCTGGCAATACACCGGCGAGCGATATCCAGCTCAAATAATTAAAATTGCTAGTAAGTTCCACACATGTGAAATTTTTAGAAATAATTACTGTGCGAGAGCTAGTGAACGTTTGATGAGGTTATGATTTTGCCTGCTATATGAGTGATTAGCGTGAACTTACTGTGCTTTCAAATGACACCATATATCACTTTCATTTTCTTCAGAGACTATGAAAACGTTAGAGGAAGCAGACTCAAAGTTTATGGCAAAATACAACAATATGAAAGCAGCCAAAAGTGCTTCTTCTATTATGGAACATCCACCAGCACCAGCTAAGAATAATAAGCCAAAGCGTGCGAAGACTACGACACTTAAAGGGAGAGCTGCCACTGCTGCTGCCATTGCCAGTGAAAGTAGCATTTCACGGGCTCTTGGAGAGAAACCTGTGCTTACCCATATGCAGAAGGAAGTAAGAGATGTATCAAAGCAAACAGAGAAACTGTTCAAAGTTAGTGAAGAAAAGACAGTAAATTTGCAAGATCTTGGTGCCATGAATAAGGTCAACATTTTTGACAGCCTGTACCACAAGAATGGATCCAATGAATCAGATGTTTTTTTTAAGTAATGATTTGGGTGGAAGTAAAATAATTTGTCAAAGAGAGTCTGATGATTACGAGAGCAGTTCAGCTGAAACGGATGATGAAAAGAGCTCGGAACAAAAGTACTGTGAAAGGTGCAAGGGTTTGGCAATCCTAGGTAATTGGTTTTCCCTTTGCATTTTGTGATATTTGAGTTATTAAATTAACACCTCAATTATTTGAATTGTGCTTTTCTTTCATAGATAATCCAGCAACTCACCTGTTTTTGAGCAGCTTAAATGGTTTTTATGGAAATACCCAGGGCTCAACTAGTTCTGTTCTGCATGATATTGAAAATAAATTGCTCAAACCATTGCCTACCATAAACCATAAACTGGTAAATTTATACTTCAGCTTATAGTTGATGTGGTCAGATCATTGGTTTGTATGTTAAAGTTTCTTCCCCCTTTTTTTACAGGTTGAATTGCCAACAGGCTCTGGCCTATGGCTGAAAAGGCCACAAAAGCCAAAATTGTTATTGATGCAGGTGGAGACCCCTACAAGCTCACTAGGTTGACTTTGGAAGCACTCTATGGTGATCTGCTGAAGAAGCAGGGACTGTCTGCCAAGGGTCAGGGAAAGTCTGGCCATGGAATTGAGGATACACTGGAAATGCAAGTGTGTGAATGTCGCTCACTTGCAGGTGAGTGACATTCCATTCGTACACTTAGCAGAGTTGTGCACGCGAGGCAAGATTTGCCTCGCGCTGCCTCGCTGATTTGTCCGCGAGGCAAGCGCCTTCGGAGAGCGCTTGCCTTTTCGGGCCTCTTCGGGACTGGACCGCACGAGGCAGCCTGCCTCACCAAGCTGCGAGTCAGCGCGAGTTACCGTGGCTCGCGCTCCGAGCGCCACTCGCTACCACCCTCGTTTTTGCGTGGGTGGCCAATGGCAGCACCGATAGTTTGGCGGGAAAGGTGTGAGGTGGCCACTAGTCATCTCCAGCTACGCTCTGCGAGTCTCGGCCTGCCTCCTTGCTGCCTCGTTGTTCGGCGAGGCTCGCCGGCCGGGCGAGGCTCGCAGAGATTCGGGGAGCGAGCGCGGGGCGAGCCAAGCTGGTGCACGGCCGCGAGGCAGCGCGAGGCAAGATTTTGCCTCGCGCACACAAGTCTGACACTTAGGGGGGTTAACGTGTGAATTTTGTAGGAAAAATTCACACCTTTACCCCCCTAAGTGTACGAATGGAATGTCGCTCACCTGCAGGTGAGCGACATTCACACACGTGCATTTCCAGTGTACAGACCTGACAAACATTTACAGTTGGGTTGATTATTTATTTTTAATGACTAACACATGCATAACTGTAATAATCTAAAACTCGCTATTTTCTTATTTTCTTTTTCAGATTTTGTGGCAAGAAATTCGAACACCAAAGCCCCCCCCTCTCTGACTAAAAAGGGAGAAAATCGCCCACCCTTTCAATACCCTATATGCCAGATCTCCAACGGTCAAATAACATGTTCCAGACCTTCAAATGACTGCTGCCAAGTCCATTCAATGGGATAACATTCAAGTTGTACAACCACAAAAGTCAATTAGCCAGCAGCAGAACGTTATTCTCAGCACCAGCTCACCAGCCCCAGCCCCTGCTCCTGCTACTTATTCAGAAGGAACCATGTCAGCAGGTATGACTTCCGTGCTCCAGGTTGTATTTGATTAATTCTTTCCCTAATTGACACAATATTTTGGATCTGGTCACCCTTAACATTCTCTAATTTTTGTGGAAAGGTACTGTTCATTATTTTTCAAATATATCTTTTAGTATCTAACAGAGAAATGAGTAAAAAAAAAGGAGGTATTTTCAATATTACCTTTCTACAAAAATTAGAGAATGTTAAGGGACCTTAGAGGAAGCTGCAAACCAAGTTTAGTGACCATTAAAGACTATATAATTTTGTTATAAGAGTTGCGGTGTTCTGCTATTTTTTGTTTATAGCTTTTAATCAAAGAGTAGGAAACAAAACTCCAATTTTTTGCCATAGATGGTTTTGAATCCGTTTTAAATTCTCTTTCTAATGGTGTAGTCAATGTTTACCTGACTGCAAAGATTCATGCAGCTATAGCCATGCAACCTCTCAAATACGCAATTTTGACCGCAAAATTTTGGGAATTGATATCTCCTAAACTGTTTAAGCTACAGACTCCAGATTTGGAGTGAGTTCATGAGTTCATACTGTGTCAATCATCACATCTTGTGTCAATTAAGAAAAGAACTAATCATTTGTTTTGATTTTCTTTATTTTTGAATTTTAAGGTGCTCCCACAATGTCTTGTACTTAGCTGGCTTTCTGGACAGAAATCTCGGAGACAAAGTAAGATTATTGTTGGGGTTCAAGTTATTAAGAAAGAAGACGTGTTATAGTATTTAATAGAGCCCAACTGACAACCAATAATACAAATTTGATTGGCTGTGGTTGCCAATTTATGGTTTTAGCTTTATTAACTAAGTAAAACATTATTATTACTTCAAAAAAAATATATTATTGGTCATCAGTTGGTCGCTATTAAATAGTGTTACACTTCCCCTTTGTGAATAACTCAAATGCCAACAATAATTCCAGCTTGTCTCCGAGATTCTGTCTAGAATGCCAACTAAGATGGAGACATTATGGGGGCACCTTTAGCATCAAGGTTTATATAAGATTTATAATAAATTTGATCTCACTTTGCGTTAGTTATTTCAGGTGGCCAGAGCAGCAACAACTATTATCAGCCATGGAGAGGAACACCCAAACCAGATAGCACTGCCCAGCTGGGATCGTATGGTGCTGCTACTGACTGGAACTCACGACTTTAGGAGCAGCAGTACAGTGCAGGTAACTTTTACTGTTATTTTGGTTGGCTAAAATAATGTCATATATTTTGCTGCTTATAATCACGCATTGATCAGTATCTGTGAATTAATCATTTATTCCTTTATTAGGTCTTGGTGCGCCACTTCACGAGGCCCTTGAGGCGACTTGGTCGTCCTAATCAGCGTTGCAAGCAGTCTTTTGCGCTAATGGTTAGTATTGTTGTTGTTTGTTACCTTACCCCCGAAAGTTTTTTATTATTCCTATTCTTGACGATGGCCTCTTATGGCAAAGCCAATCGTGCCCAAAAGAAGTTAATGAAATTTGATTTAAAAATTCTACAGTAAATTAGAATTTTTTGGAGATATGTTTAATGCAATTTTGCCTGATGAAATTTGAGTTTCCATGGAAGTGACGAGCTGAGCAGCAGGCCGAGTCGAGCCAGGGAAATTTCAGCCAATCACAAATTTTTACATTTCAATCAGTGTAAATTCATAGTATGTTCTTTTAGTTTGAGCCTTATTCCCTTTTCCTTGTCTTATATGTTTCTTTTTCTAATTTCTAGATTATCCTCGCCTTGCTGAAACCAGCAAAATTCTTGAAGATTTATAATTTTTGTTTGTTTGTTTTTCTATATAAAAGTATTTTTGTTTGTTTATTTGTCCATATAAAAGTATTTTTATTTGTTATTTTTTTGTAATCTGGACAAGATCATTATTTGTATTGTTTTTTGTAATGATATGAAATTAAACATATTATAAGAAATTCATAAGAGTGTATTCCAATTAAAGGCAGATCCATCCTGGATCCGCACCTACGACCCCTTCGAGGGGCATACCCCATCCCCACGCGTAGCCCAGCGCATACGCACGCAACGGGGCGTACTGCGCGCGACCTGTGGGCGGCGGCGGTCAGCGACCCGGAAGCGAACCGTAAGCGAACCGTGCAACAATCGTCACAGAGTCGCCAAAAGTCGCAAAGTGACCCCTTTGCGAACTTTGCCGAACTCATAGCTACCAAGGAGCGATTTAAAGCGAACCCTTTGCGTGCAGTGTAGAATCCGCCAAATGTACACTGTAAAACATTTTGGGAGTAATTTTACCCTTTTGGGTGACGAAACGCTCACTCAAGAAAATCGGGTGATTAATTTTATCGACCCTTGGAAGAGTAATTTTATTACATACATGGGTGGGTAAAATTCTCAACCCACGGGGTGAAATTTTTGATCTCATGGTAGAGTGTATTTACTTACCCACGAGGTTAAAACAGAATGATCTCCACCTTGGGTATGAAGCTGAACTGTATGAAAAAAGTGTGGCACCCTACTGAGAGTTGAA
>NW_026267157.1:462756-465774 GCF_000697945.3 Frankliniella occidentalis | reverse complement strand
CTACTGCAGCTGGTAACATTTACCCATATATCATGAGAATATTAGCCAAGGCCATATTGGCTGACTGTATTAGCTGTGGCAGCTAACTTTTTTTTCCGTGTGTTTAAAAAGGGAAGAAAATGGCATACTTTGAGTTTAAATATTGGTCTAATGACAAACGATGTACAAAATATCTCGACGTGAGGAAGTAGATTTCAGTGAGAACTATCGGCTGGATAAAACCGCATGCCTGTACCACTCATGGTTTGGCGGCAATCTTGGAACGAAATTGACAAAATTCCATACTTTGAGCTCAAATATTTGTCCAATGCGGCGAACGAAGTCCAAAAATTCTCGACGTGAGGAAGTAGATTCTAACAAGAACTATCATCCAGAAAAACCGCATGTCAGTGTCGCTTACAGTTTGGCGGCAATCTTGGAACGAAATTAACTCTATGCGACGATTTGTCTCCCGCGTACCCTTAAACCCATGCCTTATCCAAAGCTTGTTTCCACAAAATAACCTTTCTTTTTTTCTATTTTTCTATTTTCTTTCGAAAAAAAATCGGAAGAAATCCTATTTTATTTTTCCGGAAAACTAAGAACCGTATAGTTTACAAACCAAAAGGTTCCAAATATGCAAACCGATTTTTTGTCAGCACCTTCATATACTACCTAAGAAATGCTTTGCAATACAAGGTACGAAAGTTGTTCACAGCAATGCAGTTCAGCAGTAGTGGCAATTTTTCGTGGCGGTAAAGCGGGCGACCATACTGTAAACTCCCTTGTAATCTCAGTCCGAAATTCACACGGCGCTCCTATGAGTGTCTATCCTGTTCTGCAAGGTCCCACGGTAAATCTCGCCCGCTTTGCCCATGGGATACTGATTTGTAGTCAGTCCCCTATGTTATATCCAGTTAATAATAGTCTACGGGGGGCGGCGCGCCCCGGGGCGCGGACTGGGGTCTGGTGGCGTGGCGTAGCGTGGATCCGGGGCGGGAGACCGCAGCTATCCACGCTCCGTTATGCTGCCAGACCCCAGTCTACGCCCCGGGGCGCGCCGCCCCCGGTACACTGTGAGAAAAACTCATGGGATTTCACGGAGGAACACTCGTGAAAAGTATTGCCAAAGTTCCTTGGGATTTCCCAAAGAACTCTGTAGATTTCACGTGTCGAGTTTAGCTTTGAAACATCATAGACGAATGAAAACTTCCACCTTTAACATCTGTTTTAGTACACAAAAACGAAGGACGGAGACCTCTGGGAATTTCTAATACCGTCAAAGTGTCATATTCCGGACAAATTTGACCGTTTTTCCTCAACATTTCTAAGACCGGTAGGGGTATGAAAAATTCCAGCGGATTCTAGAAACTAGTCGCCAAGATACATATTTTCCATCTGGAGAGGAAATTTTCTTTGCGCCAGTTTACCTGCACAAGCCTCTGAAACCCCTTCCGGATTTAAACCTGAAGTCGGGGTAGTTCTGGACAGTCTCTATTAATGCTATTAAATGGCAGTAGAACAGGTCGATATGCCAATACTGCACTGCAGGTGCGTGCCAGTACACACCAACTTAACCCATAACTGCGGAACCAGAGAGATATTGAAATTTTCGAGGCAAAATTGGCCCATTTCACAAGTTAAGAAACTTTTGCAAAAGTCAGTGCTATTTTAGTAGGAGGACATTGGTTTCGCAAAATACGCCATAAGAATGTGTACAAGAATCCTTACCCCACAGGACTTTGTCAAAATTGAAAATTTAGTGCATTTTTAGCGAAGATTTGTCAGTGAGAGATCGAGTAAAATACCATACAGTCAATATTACGCGCAAAAGTCCACAGGATATTACAAATTTTCGACTCCAGCGGAGTGACGTTAAAGCTGTATGTAGTGACCGTGGCTTAGCATTGGTGCTATGCGGCACATGCATTGAAGAACCGCTTCACAGTGTGTGTACTGGTCAGGTCCTATTATTCAAGTTTGCACTTCTCTGGGCGGCTCTAAGATGTGAAACTCCTAATTATTTAAATCTCCAGAGCCTTTCGGAAAAGTATCTATCTAAATCATGAACCAACATCGTGTAATTTGCTGTAAAAATGCCAAAAAGCAGTGTCCAGATTTACCCTGCTGGTCCGGAATTAGACACTTTGACGGTAGTGGTGGAAAATGACTCTTCGGGAAATCCCAAGACTTTTTTAACAGTGTAGACTTTTCTTAACTGAATATAACACTAAAGACTGTCTCTACTAGAAGGAAAAGTCTTCCCTTCCCTCCCTCTTCCTGTATGTAGCACAGGGCAGACCGCACGGTGGCGGCGGCGGAGGGTGTTTGGAAAGCCGCGCGCCGCCACGCCACCGCTCTGCTCGGTCCCTCCACCCTCCGTATTCTTATATGCAGGGGCTTTGAGGCGTGGGCACGGGCCCTGTCCCTTTCTAGCCCTGTGGGCTATTTTTAGCAGATGATGCATTTGTAACTGAAACTTTGAACATTTCAAATAACTGAAATTGAAAAGAATGACTTGTCAAATGTGTCATTGCTTGTGCTGTCATGAAGCGGTGTGCAGAGAGGCACAAGGCATGACGTCACTAGTAAAAAATATACAGGGGGGCGGCTGGTTGTTGGTGGTGGCCCGCCCGCCCGGCGTGCCACAGCCGTCAGCTCCGCAGCGTCAGCCCCCCCCCCCCTCCTTTCTACCTCCCTCCCGCTCGGTTCGGCTCGGCCGGCGCTCGGCTGGAAGAGGAACTCGGCACGGTTCGGCTCGCCCGCCCGGGCGATATCATATGATGCTATTCCAAAAACTTCAACGAGGGTTTTAACGACTGCTTGTTCATAGCGAACTGGAGCCACCATTTCTGAAGGGGAAGAAAACGGCAGTGGGGACCTTGTATGATATGAATAGCGGTATAAATTTCAACAAAATTCTGTAAATATGAGTGTTATAGATCTTTGAAACCTTCACTTCATGTGCTGAAATAATATAAAGCAAGGCTTGATCATTACATACGTATCATCTGCTTCCACAACCCGTGCCTTGACGGA
>NW_026267157.1:452822-453941 GCF_000697945.3 Frankliniella occidentalis | reverse complement strand
AAGACTAAACCGCGTCTGAAAACTGTCCGAGCTTCCTAGACATTGGTTGCATGCCTGACTTGACGCCAATTTTCAGACGACTTCTGTCTGAAAATTACCTGACTTTTGAACTTCCCGGCGCTGCAGACTGGAGCGCCCATTCGCTATGCCGAGCTTCGTGAGGCTTGGCTGAGCACACAGAGGAGGAACGTGTGCGCTGTTCGCTTCTCCCCGGGAGCGAGCGCGCTCTGGCCAAGCGTGCCTTTCCACGAGGCTTTCTGACAGTGGACAGCTGTCCCTCAGCTCGCTCACAGCCTAGGCCTAGAGGTGGCTGTATGCTCAGCCAAGCCATATGTCCTTACGAAGCTCGGCCACAGCGCATATGCGCTGCAGTCTGCAGCGCCAGCAAGTTCAAAAGTCGGGTAATTTTCAGACAGAAAAGTCGTCTAAAAGTTGGCTTCTCAGGCGTGCCAGCAATGTCGAGGAAGCTCGGACAGTTTTCAGTAGCGGTTTAGTCTCGCCTTTCCATGCGGGTATGGGTATCCAGTAGCCTAGTACTTCACTTACGTTCACGGCCAGTCCGGACACTTATCGTTTGGGCTTGGGTGTTTAACCATTTCGTTGGCATCAAAGGCTACGGCTGATTAGAAATCAGCGGTTCTTTTTCTACTGATGCTGAGTTTGAAGTTTTCTCAGCATTTAACTGTAAATATTGCATTGAACGTCAAGGCAGAGTACTGTTAAAAATATTTTGTGATTTTCTAAAGTGTGACTTTTACGATACGAAGCAAATATGAAATCAGAACACGTCTTTGTAGTCAAACATAGTGAATTTTGCTATCTTTCTACTCGGAAATAGTTGCGAACCAATCGTAATAATTTCTGTAGCTCTAGCAAGAGATATTTGGCCAATATTTGAATGTAACATGTCTTCAAAAAAGCGCGAAAATAACACCAAAAGATTGACCCAATGTGACTGAAATATCGGCCAAAAAGTTGACGAATATTTTGGAGTTATCGCAAGTATATTTTGTATCATAAAAGGCAGAAACTCTGACAATAAGCTAGATAACGGTGATATATCCGCCAAGTATCTGCGAAATGAGAAAAACTTGCGCACGTTGCGGCGCCGGGACTTTA
>NW_026267157.1:451209-452772 GCF_000697945.3 Frankliniella occidentalis | reverse complement strand
GGGTGTAACACGTAATTACCTGCCCAAATGCTGATTTTGTCTCACCATTCTTAGATAAATGTAGTTGTGTGGGAGATAAATTACTTTTTACCAACCCATTATTAGGGTAAATTGGGATTACCGAGTGGGAGACAAAAATTACTCTCCCATTTTGAGACAAAATTACTCCTGATTTTTTACAGTGTACGCTCGAGATATCCGCCAAACGTTCGCTCGGGCGATACAGCCGCCAACCAAAAGCATACAATTCATTTTAGATCGGGTGGTACAGCAAATAAGTTTTATTGCTGGTACAGCAAATAAGTTTTATTGCTGGTACAGCAAATAAGTTTTCTGGTACAAAAAATAGTTTTGTTGACAGCAAATAATTTTGCTGACATGGAAAAAAATTTTGCTGACAAAGCAAATAAATTTGCTGACACAGCAATTAATTTTGCTACCACACCAAATATTTTGCCGATGCAGCAAATATTTTGCTGATACAGCAAATAATTTGCTGATACTAGGTAGTGCAACAGATGGGCGGAGACGAACCACTTGTTTGGGACCACTGATCTGACATTTACCTTGTCCCTCTCTTTTTTAAATAGAGACTTTTATAAAAGCTTATATAAAATCTTATATAGGGTTTAAAATGTTTAATATTTAATATTTGCTTAATACCAGTTTTAGTAGGTGTTGTACACTCTGCATACATGGCCATGTACACACTATTTGCTGCATACATGATCATGTGCGCAGTATTTGCTGCATGCATGTAGGTATTCATGTAAGGCTCTTTGAATTTTTCCCGGAGGGCTCGTCAAATTAACGACTTATTCCCGATTTTTCCCGGCACTACAAAATTCCCGGCTAATTCCCGATTTCCCGGTGAGTGGACACCCTGCATCTCTCCAATGCCGAACGCTCCGGGAGTCCGCCTTGGCCAAGTGGATAGCGCGCCGGAGTTCTGTGCGGCGAGCTCTACTCGCACGGTGCTCAAACTATTCACCTTACTTAAGAGTGCGAGAGAGGGAAAGCAGGAGACTTACCTACAAGACAGGCTGGCAAGAACATGGTAAGTATGTCCGTGAAACACGTGAGAGCAACGATGTCTACACGAAAGTCCGTGATGAGATCCACAGTAGCTTTAAACGGTAGCAGTAACACGGTGCAAGTCCACTGGGCGACGAGGCTTGCCAGTAGTCCGCGCAAGTACCGAGCACTGGACACCAGGCCCGCGTGGATTTCTGTACAGCTTCATATCAATGTCAAGAGGGTACTCCAGGGCTCGACTAGAACGGAAGGGAAATAACAAAAATCGTCGGGCTGGTCGGACGAAGAGAGGAGTGGGGTACTGCCCCCATCCTGCCCCGCTCCTCCCCCCACGCCCAACGATTTTTGTTGTACTCATTCCGGTCTAACCGAGCCCTTGGGTTTCCCTCTAACTTATTGGAATTTCCAGAAGATTCACTATTAATCACTACTAGAAATTCCCAAGGGATTTAATTCTTAGTTCTTGCATCGTAAAACGGCTGTTAAAAGGAGGCTAAAGTCCCCCCCGGGTAAAAATGGTTTGTATAC
>NW_026267157.1:449964-451158 GCF_000697945.3 Frankliniella occidentalis | reverse complement strand
CCGGTAGAAATGGTTTGGCACAGGTGATACAGGTGCTTTTGTTCCCAGTTGAGGTGTTCAACATCTAGAGGTTTGCCACCGGAGGGTTGTCCACCGGTATTCGATGGAACAGAACGGCAGCTATATCTTCGCATTTCTCGAGCTGCTTCCCTATTGGCCCTGTGATCTACATCGGTCCACTGGTTGGGCCATCTAGCGTTTTCAAGAGGCGTCTGGAAGGGAGCTCGTTTGGCGTGGAGGAAGCATAAATTTCGCTGTAGTGGTCGCTGAAGTTCCCCCTCTAGGCAAGCAAGAGCACCCGCATCCGCCCCAGTATTGAAGCTTGTTCCGTCGCAGCCAGCTGTTTTGATGTTTGTTAGCCTGTATCCAAAAAAAATAGCAATCGGGGTTGCACTTTCTGAAAATTGTATGGAACTTGTAAACACAGTGTACAAAATCTGGGCGCAACCAGACAACGCTTTCCTGGCCCGGATCGCATTTGAAGTTGAGAACTCGAAACGGCCGCGAGAGAGACCACCATGTTAATCCCCAGCTGCGCTCGGCTAGTCATGGTAAAAAGAATGTATTGAAATCCCAGGAAATTTCTGGGATTTCAAGGTCGGGTGGATTATGTCAAGATTGGTCATTGAAATCCCAGACTCTGTCTTGAAACCCGTAGCTTTCAAGGGAAATCCTTGGAATTTTCGTCTGCTATTCAAGGGTTTTCATTGAAGTAGCCAGATCATCAATCAAAAAGAAAGTCGACGTCTGTGATTTCAGAGGTTGCACTCTCTAAAAATCGTTTTGACCTCGTAGCGACCCTGTGCAAAATCTAGGGGCCACCAAACAACGCTTGCTGACGCGGATCGCAGTTGAATCTGGGAACTCAGAGCGGCCGCCAGGGACCCCGATGTTGATCCAGTGCTATCAGGGCCGGACTGGGAGGGTAAGAGCCCTGGCCGCTACGTCACGAAAAGGGCCTCCTAACCCAAATCTGCCTACCCCCCCCCCCCCAAAAAAAAAACGTTTTTAAAAAAGTCAGACTTTTTGGTCATAATTTAATTTTTGTTAAATTTAAGAGTGTTACAGATACAAAGGTATACATGTATACATGTTGCATTACATTAGCAGACGCTGTTAAGTTGGTGGGGAGTTTGCAAATTTATTTATCAATTTCTCCTTATCTAAATTTAAACTAAAAAAGCGCTCAACATT
>NW_026267157.1:449252-449914 GCF_000697945.3 Frankliniella occidentalis | reverse complement strand
ACATTTTATAAATCTTCATAACATTTAATAAAATTTGTATACAAACCATTTTTACCCGCGCCGCTCTGGAGCTCGTTGGGGGCCTTCGCGCGGCGCGCAACAGGCCTTGCACCGGTAGACTTCTCACGCTGTTTCATTTTTTTCAAAAGCCTGTGAACTGAAAATTCGAAATGTATATGGCCCTTCTAAGGACCAACTTCGGTACCGAACGCTTTAGTTTGACTCCGACGTCACCTGATTTGCCTATAAAAGACACAATTGACACGGCCACAACAGTTTTTTAGCCCGCCCTTATGCTTATAAAAAAGCATTAAAGCGGGCTTATGCAACCGCTCTCGTGTCCGTCTGTCGGTCCGTCAGTCCGTCCGTCGTACGTGTAAGAGGAGAAGATAAGCTAGAGGGTACAAATTTCAGGGTATCTTAGGAGTCACTCCTGGACAATGAATCGCCTGGTGCGAATCCTGGCAACCACCCCTGAGGGGGTGAAATGGGTTGCCAAAGAAATAGAAGTTAGTCCAAAAGTAGAAAATCATTTTTTTTCATAGTCCACTGAGGGGTAACTCGTGAAAGTAGAATCTTTGGACTAAAATTTCGTCCGATTGCCTCTTTCTTGCACCGTTTGGGCGCTAGAGTGGTTTTTTCGACGAAAATACGGTGAAAAT
>NW_026267157.1:443565-447551 GCF_000697945.3 Frankliniella occidentalis | reverse complement strand
TTTTTTTTTTGTCAGGGCTCACCTTTTCAAGGAGGACGCTTTCCCTCCTTGTTCACACTCCACTCCCAGGGCTCGCCACAGAAAGGCGCACGACGAGAACAGAAGAAAGACGTATGTTTGTGTTTCGTAAAAAGCAGCTAAGGCACACATCACTCCAAGAGTCTGTCCATGTAAAAGTTTATCATAAAAACATGTTAGTCTATCTGGAAAACAGGTGCATTGTTAGCACTTATGCAGAATACATTTTTAACGCACATTGACAACATACAACAGCCATGCCAATAGAGGACTGACGGAAGTCAGCAAAGCTACTATTGGGGACACGTCACGATAACCGTACGTCGTGTGCATGACACCAAAAAACTGAACCATTGCGAATCCAGTGTAGAAACGCCGCATGCCATTAAGAAAGCGAGCTGTTGTACTCAAAAACACCTGCGTTATAAGACAAACAGAAATTCTTTAAAGTTGGAAACAGTGTGATGCCTCCCTACACAGGGTACTCCAAAAAGGTGCACTGTTAGTGGCGGTTGTAGGGGAACATTCAACAAGCTGGCCCACCCTGCCGCCAACTGAAATTGCCAGTTTCACTTCGCTCTGCTGGCAACTCTGTTCGGCAGGGCCCAGGTGCCAGGCCTACTCGACCTGCCGTTGGCATTTTTTGGGGCCTTCTTGGCCTAAAATATTAACCTATTAAAAGGGGAAGAGGAGGGGGATACTTTATCTACCGTTTTGTGATTTGAGGCCTCTTTCTACAAATTAATGTTACCGCAATTTTTCGCTTATACCCTGTAGTGTCCGAACGGTGCAAGATAGAGCCAAACGAACGAAATTATCGTTCAAAGGACCCTATTGGCACATGATTTACCGTGTTTTACCTTTGTAAACCATTTCTTTCACAACTGAATCTCCTTAACCCTTTAGGGTGCCATGGCGTCACCTGACATGATGTTTGCGCACATCGAGCGCGAAAACCACCGCACTCTGACATTTAAATCTAGTGCGTACGTGAAGGGCGTACGTGAAGGGGAAGGTTTTGTGAACGATTTGATACCCACGTTCGATAGTATCGCCCCATCGAAGTCCCGCTTCTACTCACTAAAGATGGCGAGACGCAAGACATCGCCAGCGTCACCTCGGTCTGTTCGAACGTTTTCAACTCAATCAAAGGTGTGTGCATATAGTTCAAGAACCGTAGAATACCGTAGCCTGGCCAGATTTTTAATTTGCTTCCGTCTTTATAAATCTATGGTGCTTACAATATAGATGTCGTCAAGTGACGCCATCGCAGCTTGCCGTCACCGTTTCCGTTACTGTGGCTGCTTTGTGATACAAAAAGATTTGACCAGCGGCATATGTTCACTTTTTTCAGTTTCAGTTCACATTTCACTCATGAGCCAACATAAGCGCGTAAGTCCACCAACCCTAATTTTACAGGAGACACTAAAAACATTCCAGATTGAAGATCTGTAGTGGTAACCAAATCTGCTTGGCACACCTAGGAAGTAAAAATTATCAGCAAACAAATGGTATCAAAATATTTTTGTAAAAGTTAATAAGAGACACTATAATATTACTAGTTTAGGGCAAAAACAACGAAAGTCCACATGAGAGCAGTGTAAAACAGCGAATGTCCATGGTTTAGCAAAACAAAACAGCGAAAGTCCAGGTCTGGGCTGACATAACAGCGAAAGTCCACAGGCTTTTTGGACTTTCGCTGTTGTGATAGCCCAGACCTGGACTTTCGTTCGTTTGTTAGCTCACACATGGACATTCGCTCTTTTAAAGGACTAAACTGTGGACTGCTATTTTCTATTTAAAAACTTCGGTATAAACATTCCTGTGTATTGTTTTCTATATGTGCACTAGAGTATTATACAGTATAAAATGTTGACTTTAACCTTTTAATGGGACAAATAGTGAAAATGCTTTTAAAAATACTCACAAATTACCACAGAAATAAACAGAAGTTAACTTACTTTCTTTTAACCATTTGTACACAAGAACAGATGACTGTTGACAGTGAAGTCAACTTTACAACATCATAAACCTATATTATGGTGGATTTAGTCTCGTCTGACACGTGTCTTCACGGTGAGGCGGCCTCACTGAGGACGCTGGCCTCAGATGTTTTCGAGGACTGTGATTGGCTGAAAACCTCTGTGACTAGCGTCCTCAGTGAGACCACCTCACTGTGAAGACACGGTTCACACGAGACTAAATCCAACATCAATGACTAGTTTGTTGTATGCAAATATGTAGCTGGAGTTAATCATGTGGAAAAAGCTTGTTCAAGAAAAGTACAACCATTCTGGTTTTCAAGGAGCTTGTCAAGTAAGTTATCTTAAAAATACCCGTGGTGAAATAACAAAAATGGGAACACAGTGTAAATTTTAAAGATAGATGGCAAAGATGTAGTTTTATAGAGCATGGTGAATGGCTACTGAATTTGCTGAAGTAGAATGTGCGTCCACGGCTGATGTGAAAAAAAACACAATAGTCTTGTTTTGGACTGTCAAAAAAGCGAATGTCCAAGTCTGGTCCAACAAAAGAACGAATGTCCATGTGTGAGCTAACATAAGAGCGAAAGTCCAATAATTTTGTGGACTTACGCTGTTATGTCAGCCCATAGCTGGACTTTCGCTGTTTTGATCTGCAAATGTATGGCCTTTCGTGGTTTTGGTTTGCCCAGATGAGGACATTCGTTTCTTTGTTGGCTCAAGGGTGGACTTTCGCTGTTTGGTACTGCTCTGAATCTCTGCCGTTTACTAAGATATTTTAAATCCGGTTACACAGAAAGATGCGTCTCAGTTTGTAGAATATACTGCTAACGAAAACCTGAAATGAGTGAAATCTGGATTTACGTGCTTATGTTGGCTCATCAGTGATTTTAGCATTGGACATTATCATTTTGAGCGTTTTAATTTCTATTTTGGTTGTCTACGAGGTACAGGCGTTATAATGACAAATGCAGCAACTACGCAAAAAACCCTACAATTTCTACAATTATTAATGGAAACTGGGTCCCCAGGCAGTTTTGAATAGGTAAACAGTTGTCGATCACGATTTTGTCCGGAAAACAGGAATTGTTCATGAAATATTCGAAGAATTACGATGTTAATGTACTTCACATGATACTGGAGTATGAAAAGAACACATTAAAAATTTAGAAATTACAGGAGAACACCATATTTGAGTAAATATCGATGGATTTAGGTCACACTGACGTGTGCTACCAAAAAAGTTGTCTTGGACCCCCGGGCTAGAAAAGAGTCTTGAGCCCGCCCCCATGACCGTAGGGAGGGTGCAATGGCGTCATGTGACGACAACTCCAAAAAATAACTGGGAACTACCGGGAAAACGTTTTTTTGGGTCTTTTGTGTTGCTTGGGACCCAAAGAGACAGAATATGAAGAAACAATTTTTCTCACTGCTGGTCTATTTTGGCACCTTAAAGGGTTAAGGAAGAAGATCCTATCTCTGAAATTGTCATAATTTATGATCCTAACACTTTTGTAGTTCAGATTGTTTTTTTCCAAACCTCAGAAATGAAAACTGCTCATGAACTATGGACACGTCCTACAATCTGAGTAACAACAATATGCCCCTCGTTGTTGGCTGAGTGATTAGCGAAGCCCCTTACTCCGTCTGGTCAAAAAAAAAAAAAAACAACTTTGTCTGTCTGTCTGTCTGCACGGTAACTCGAAAACGAATTGAGCTAGCGACCTGGGATTTTCAGGGTCGTTTTGTATTATAACAAGCAGGCCCGCCCTTCCGCCAAGGGGCCGGGCCTGCTTGGCCTACCGCCGGCGATGGTCCGGCCTGCGGCCCGACCATTTCTGTCACGCGCTCGCTTTGCTTGCTTGCTTTGAGTTTGCCCCGTAGACACGAGAAAGGTATGTAACGGTGAAGCACCGCGACTACAACCCACCCTTCTGCTTAGAAGACGCTTTTTGGGGTCGGGGGAAGAGAGTTTCTTTCCTATTT
>NW_026267157.1:434395-438095 GCF_000697945.3 Frankliniella occidentalis | reverse complement strand
TACATTAGCAGACGCTGTTAAGTTGGTGGGGAGTTTGCAAATTTATTTATCAATTTCTCCTTATCTAAATTTAAACTAAAAAAGCGCTCAACATTGATAAATAAGTGATTCTCAGAATACGGGTCGTTTAGATTCCGCGGCCCTTCACAACTATGTGATATGGTTTTAAAAGGGTTTTATACCATCTAGATACTCGAAAGCACTAACATTACCTGGTGTAACACTAAAAACCTAAGAATACTGCAACAGTAGGTAAGTAGAGCAGTTTAAATGGTCAAAATATGAACTCCAGTACGTTCCTAATGTCCGAGTTCATGAGGACTTTGCCAAATTCCGGACAATTTGAAGGGAATGGTCATCTAAGGCGCATTGCATTTCTGGAGTGACATATCCAGGGAACGCAAGGAATGAATTTCGATTTGGAAATATTTTTCTATATTTCGTCACGAGACGACCAAAGTCGTTCTCACTAAATTTTTCAAAAAACAACTGAGTTCACAATGTTTGCACTGACGTCAAACCGGGCAGAGGTAGAGTAACAATTCTACGCCCACAGTATTACTCTGTGGAGACTATTGATGTTCCCCAAAGCAATCGGCAGAGCTCCTTCGACGTCATCGTGAAAAACTGTCTTCAAATTCGAGAGTTGGCTTGTACGCTTTTGCAGTGTGAATGCCGTGTCGCCTCCACATAGGCACGATTGCGTCATATCAAATCCCTCTTTCGCTAAAAAGGAAGGTTTTGATGTGCTGCTTCTATTGTGGCTAAGCGGGTCGTTGCATCTGCAACCCCGGATTAGTTTGCTTCAATTAGTACCTTCTGACTTGTGAACTCCGTATCCCCTTTTCTAGGTCTGACCTAATAACTTTTAGGTACATGTAACGCGTTGTAATGACCTAATGAGGAAATATGTAGTAAGGGGTTAATTTAGAACTGTACATTATGAGGTTGGGCATCTGTGCAGCAGTGTCGGGGCGAAAAACAAGTCATTTATTGCAATGTTCTAGTCATACTAAAATGCATGAAATAGTGATGTCTGGATGTAAAATATGAGTATAACACACTAGTGGAGCAAACAAAAGACCAATTAAAAGGTGCGGGAGGCTATATTTGAGTTTCATCATTGATTGAACGTGACAATATGGTTTTTAACGTTGTACTAGAAGTACGTGATTTGAACTATCGCCACTTTACACATATCCTATTTGAAGGTAAATAAAATCATTGCAACCAAAAAACCTAGCAAATTCGACAGAAAAAAATAAAAAATTTAGGAACTCCCAAATGGCTCGTATTCTGAGAATCACCCAAATATGAGTGCTTCTCGTCTCGGTCTCCTTGATCGGAGTTCAAAATGATCGAAGTCTCTTGTGCAGACGTGCTTGATGACAAGGGAGGGAAAGAGACAGATGACCCGGTCTCTTGCTCTCGCTCCTCGTCGTGGAGTTCATCGCTTCTATCTATGGGGCAGGAGGTGGGGGTGGTGATGAAAAAGATAGTCTGCGCTGATTCGGATCACTGCCGGGCTCTTCTAACTTTTTCTTCTGTTCCTGAGAACGTTTGTACACTCTCCTGAACAGAATTGTCCTTGTTTACACAAGGGGCATTGAATAACAGAAAGTAAACATTTGATGCGGGCTGAAAACTTAACGTTTTGGACCTTCCAACAAAGAAGTATCCGTTTACATGTTTGCTTTTTTCTTGTTGAACAGCATCAGAGAGTTGGTAACTCTTTTCTTTAGACAACCCTCCAGCTACATACTCTCACTGTTAGAAAAACTCCTAGGATTTCACGGAGGAACACTCGTGAAAAGTATTGCCAAAGTCCTTTGGGATTTCACGTTTCGAGTTTAGCTTTGAAACATATGGACGAATGAAAACTTCCACCTTTAACAATTGTTAAGGACGGAGTCCTCTGGGAATTTCTAATAGTGGTGGAAAGTGAATCTTCGGTAAATCCCACGAAATTATTAACAGTGTATATTCACTTTCAGCCTTTTACGAAATACTGTTATTATTCCCATGTTAGCAAGACAACCAGACATCATTTACAACTGTTTCTTGGGTTCTGCACTGTACGTAGAGTTCATCACCCATCATTACAATAGAATTCATTTCAAGTGATAAAAACGGTCGCTTGACAATTTAAAATGCTACTACTGCACACATAGAAATCGCAGTGCACGGAGCATTCCTCCGGTCTAGAGGGAAGCAATGGCATTTTTGATGCACCTTTCCACTCTGAATAAGAACTGCTTGCTGAACATTAGGCAAAGTGTTCTGAAGTGGTAACATATTGGTTTAAGTGATGGAGGCCACAGACTCTGAGAGAAACATAATATGATGATCCATGACACAGAGAGTATTATTTTGAAGGTGATTAAAGGTATAGGTGAAGATTGACTCACTTGCATTGGCAGGCCCTTTTCTGATTGACTGATGGAATTAGTCAATAATTCTTGAAACAACAGTTTGGCGTATGTGTGGCATATCAGATTGATCAAAAGTCCAACAGTCAGAAAATTGAGCGAGGCATTTGGCAAAGGAACACAGAAATACTCCACAGTCATAAAAGTGTTGTTGCTTTGGTATGCTCTGGAAGAAATCATAATATTTTCCACACTTAAGCGAAATGAGAGACAGAGCGAAAACATTGTTTAATCCACATACTTACAGTGGCACAACCATGACACCATGAACTGTTAAGATCGCCTGCGAGAGGGTAATCATTGCGTTCAAATCCGTACACCTCAACTTTTCAATTCTCCACTTTTATTCACTCTTCGTTATTTTCCCTTGACTTTTTCACCTATTTTCAACGTTTACTTCATTTCTATACCTATATCCCCTCGATTTCATTCATTTCCGATCTGATTAACGCACGATTAGTCCCTTTTGTCCACATTTTCTTTCAACTTTCGTCACTTTCAGTCACTGTTTTTTTACTTTCACTTTAACTTCTACAGAAATGTGTACACTTACTTTCTAAAGTGATTACATATGTGCTGGAAATAGAGGTAAGACATATTAAAAAGCAATAGCTGAGAAGTGGAAAACAAAGAAATTCAAAGAAGTAACCATATTACATTTGAACGAACAGTGTTTCTGTTTGGTGAACTGTCATAGTAGGTGATACTTTCTTCCTTGAAGTTGACCACAATGAGTACCAGATGTCTAGTTAGGTGTAGTGGAATAAGTAGTGGTTGAAAGGTTAAGATATCCACCTGGAAGACAGGAGACATTTAAAAAGACTTACAATCAACAGTTATAAATAAATAGGTTTTTCACCTTGGTTCCCCTTCTATTTGTCTATTTCCTCTCTGCACTGTAACCTTCTTTTACTCTGAGTAAAAGTGAGAGGGTAAGACATGAACAAATGCAGAAGTGGCACTGTCAAGTAGGTTGAGGTAAAAGTTTATGACCTTCATCTATACAAAAAAAAGGAAAATAGGTTAGGTGGACAAAAGAAACATCTACAATATAACAACATTAACAGACATACCTGATCATTGAGCCACGCCGTAGGCGTGAGCAAACTAATGTCACTGGCAGTGAGTTGCCATAGACCAAATTTGGTGACCACTGTTGACCAAATTTGGTGACCACTGTCTCCGGATGCGAACGACCTACCTCCTGCAAATAACACATTCGGGTACATGTCAGAAAACTGTACACATCTCTGTCCTGAGGGTATTTGGTG
>NW_026267157.1:431470-434345 GCF_000697945.3 Frankliniella occidentalis | reverse complement strand
CACATTATTTATTTAATGATGCACTTCAGTAAATCACGAGACTGAAATGGTCGGGCCGAAGGCCCGACCATCGCCGCCGGCAGGCCAAGCAGGCCCGGCCCCTGCCGAACGGAGTTGCGAAGTGGAGCTGGCAACTCCTTCGGGCGCGGGAGACAAATCGGAGTTGCACTAGGATTCCGACTGCAGGAGTATCGCCTTAACTGTCAAGCGCTGTCCAGCGCGTCGCCATTGTTTCACAGACCGTCCAGCGTGCTCGACCTCCTCTCCCCGCCCCGTCGGCTAGCCGCCCGCCCGAGTGCGAGAGAGAAGGATGCTCGCGGCGGGGGGAAGACAATGTCACTCATACAATGCACCTCCGCTCGCTCGGTGCACCTATCTGAAATCTGTTACAGCCGGCCGCCTCGCCAACGTTGCCCGCCTTGCCCGCCCGTGCCAAAACGCGGGGTAGAGCGGTTTGATGGCCATTTTCGGCCGTTTTCGTTCTATGATTTCCCCTTAACTAAATTTCCAATCAACACGCGGTTGATTCGAGAGCATTCTTTGAACTTTCTTTACTTCCTGACGTTTTGATTTTTCAAATTAGTCAATTGGGAGGCTACCCAGGTCTGCCACGGAAAAAAAATAATTGGCTGTCTCAGCCAAAAATTAGCTCTCTCGGCTAATTCATTAGCTCGTATGGCCTTAGGCAATAAAATTGGCTCTAGCAGCTAATGTTTTGCGTGGACCGAAGCAAGTTCAGTCGCTCGGAAAGGTCACGAACAATATCTTGTAAGAGCTAACACACGATTCGCCTTTGCTGCAAACGCTCTTTTTCCCTGGCAGTGAACTTTTCTTCACCGTCATTGTCGATTCTGTCACTAACGTTGCAAACTGTCCAATACCTATCGGTGCTCGTGAAGCTTTCGCAGACGCAGAAAACTATGCGCCTCTCCGAGTGACTTTATTCGCTTCCACAGCTAATTCGCAGGATGGCTAGTGCTGCTGTTTCTGTTCGCACTGATCGCTGTTTGTTTTATCATCGCTAGCTAAAACTCTCGCCTAGTAAGACAAGGGATGTTGAATTTGGTGACGTCATAGCTCTCGCTGATGAAACGCCACGCTCGTTCGGTTATACTCAGGAAGCGTCGTCCATGAGGTATGTGGGCGCGCTTGGTGGCACTGTTCGCCTTCGCCGATGTCCCTAATTTTTGACAAGTGTTTAGCCAGTGCACTGATGATTCTTGATGAAATTGTGCACTGTTTACAATAATACGGAAACATTACTGATTCTATGTTGTCATTCATCATCAACCTTTGTTAGCTGTAGAAGCTAATCTCACTTTTCTGGTACTTATGAGAACATTAGCTCTGGGAGCTAATTGGCTTATGCTATGACGGACACTAGACTAACTAGCTACTGCAGCTGGTAACATTTACCCATATATCATGAGAATATTAGCCAAGGCCATATTGGCTGACTGTATTAGCTGTGGCAGCTAACTTTTTTTTCCGTGTGTTTAAAAAGGGAAGAAAATGGCATACTTTGAGTTTAAATATTGGTCTAATGACAAACGATGTACAAAATATCTCGACGTGAGGAAGTAGATTTCAGTGAGAACTATCGGCTGGATAAAACCGCATGCCTGTACCACTCATGGTTTGGCGGCAATCTTGGAACGAAATTGACAAAATTCCATACTTTGAGCTCAAATATTTGTCCAATGCGGCGAACGAAGTCCAAAAATTCTCGACGTGAGGAAGTAGATTCTAACAAGAACTATCATCCAGAAAAACCGCATGTCAGTGTCGCTTACAGTTTGGCGGCAATCTTGGAACGAAATTAACTCTATGCGACGATTTGTCTCCCGCGTACCCTTAAACCCATGCCTTATCCAAAGCTTGTTTCCACAAAATAACCTTTCTTTTTTTCTATTTTTCTATTTTCTTTCGAAAAAAAATCGGAAGAAATCCTATTTTATTTTTCCGGAAAACTAAGAACCGTATAGTTTACAAACCAAAAGGTTCCAAATATGCAAACCGATTTTTTGTCAGCACCTTCATATACTACCTAAGAAATGCTTTGCAATACAAGGTACGAAAGTTGTTCACAGCAATGCAGTTCAGCAGTAGTGGCAATTTTTCGTGGCGGTAAAGCGGGCGACCATACTGTAAACTCCCTTGTAATCTCAGTCCGAAATTCACACGGCGCTCCTATGAGTGTCTATCCTGTTCTGCAAGGTCCCACGGTAAATCTCGCCCGCTTTGCCCATGGGATACTGATTTGTAGTCAGTCCCCTATGTTATATCCAGTTAATAATAGTCTACGGGGGGCGGCGCGCCCCGGGGCGCGGACTGGGGTCTGGTGGCGTGGCGTAGCGTGGATCCGGGGCGGGAGACCGCAGCTATCCACGCTCCGTTATGCTGCCAGACCCCAGTCTACGCCCCGGGGCGCGCCGCCCCCGGTACACTGTGAGAAAAACTCATGGGATTTCACGGAGGAACACTCGTGAAAAGTATTGCCAAAGTTCCTTGGGATTTCCCAAAGAACTCTGTAGATTTCACGTGTCGAGTTTAGCTTTGAAACATCATAGACGAATGAAAACTTCCACCTTTAACATCTGTTTTAGTACACAAAAACGAAGGACGGAGACCTCTGGGAATTTCTAATACCGTCAAAGTGTCATATTCCGGACAAATTTGACCGTTTTTCCTCAACATTTCTAAGACCGGTAGGGGTATGAAAAATTCCAGCGGATTCTAGAAACTAGTCGCCAAGATACATATTTTCCATCTGGAGAGGAAATTTTCTTTGCGCCAGTTTACCTGCACAAGCCTCTGAAACCCCTTCCGGATTTAAACCTGAAGTCGGGGTAGTTCTGGACAGTCTCTATTAATG
>NW_026267157.1:425336-426740 GCF_000697945.3 Frankliniella occidentalis | reverse complement strand
AAGTCTCTAGCACTTCTCCTTCTAGTGGAACAGACAGGCAGACAGACACACACACAGACAGACACGAGGTCGTTTGCATAAGCCCGCTGGATAGCTTTTCCAAAGCAGAAGGGCGGGCTGAAAACAACGGGACCCAAAAATGAGGTTTTTTCAAAAATATTTTGTTTATGGTTTCTTAGGGGGTAAGTCATCAAGGTAGAGTCTTGTGGGCGAAAATTTTCACTGTTTAGCTCTAGCTCAAACCGTTGAGGCGCTAGAGGTGTTATTGACGAAAATGAGCAAAAAAAATTCCAACCTTGCATGCTTAGTCAAAGTGACGGGCCGTTCGAAGGGCCTGAGGCCTGTATCTTTGTGTACATTTTTGCACTACCCGACTCGGGTGTCAGCGCTGCAGGCCAAGGTAGATGTAACGCCAGGCGCGTCGCAGCGTAACAGTGTTTCGTGAGATATCGCGAAGCCTGTTACGCAAAAACGTGGTTTGGCGTACATCTACCTTGTTCTTAAACCTGTGTGCCTTGGTCTAGGGCGGATTTGCCGTAGCGTAGGCGTTTTGATCTCTTTGGGTGGACCTGGCTACCCGGAAAATTTTAAGTCTCTATCACATTCTTCCAGACAGACTGACAGACAGACACCACGCCATGGCATCAGCCAGCTCGATAGTTTTTTCAAAGCAGGAGGGTGGGCTAAAAACGGAAGGTGAAAAGGCGCGCTCTCGGCCAGGCACAAGAAGATTAAAAAAAAAATACAACCACCAGGTAATGTCATAAAGCTAAAAGTCTCAAATACTAAAAGAAAAGAGTGCCCCACACTCAACTGGAGGTTTTGAATGAAACGTTTGAACGTAGAATTGGAATTTGTTCTTTTCTGTCTTTTGAAGACACAGTTGCCTGTGTCCAGTAAAACCTACCTGGGTTGAGTGACAGCCGAATTCCTCCATAAATGCGGAAATTGAAGATAAGTTGATCATAATATTCCCCACGTCGTCTCTTCGTCGTGCGAGAAAGCGGATGAAAAGGGGACAGACTAATGACCCTGTTTGTCAATGGTGTGTCTATTATGTACCAATGAACTCCCGTACTCAAATAAAAGTAACACACTATACGAACCTGACAGTAGTAATATAGGTACCCGCCTAGTTTCTGAATTTGAAGCAAGAAGGACTTCCACACTCCAGCGTGCAGCAAATATGACAGTCAAAACCAGGGACCACTGCATTGAATAATACACAATATTATTTCAATTCTACACTCTAAAAAAAATACTAAAGATTTATCGGTGAATGTCTACAATCGTGATCACGGCTTTTGAGCCTTGTAAATAACCATTGGAAACAGCTAATCGTTTTGATACATTTGGAATTAATTAGCGCTCTTGTTGTTTTCTGGGAATTTGAATACATACCCG
>NW_026267157.1:414837-416361 GCF_000697945.3 Frankliniella occidentalis | reverse complement strand
AAAAACAACCGGGTCAAGTTCTCAAATTCACTTTTTCAGTCATTAAAAAAAGAAATACTTTTGTCCCTGACATTTCCTAAAACCTCTCGCACATACGACCGAGGTAACTAAATGATCAGATTTCATAACCTAAACGGTTGGAAGAGGCATATGTGCGTCCACTAAAATAAAGTATCTAGCCTAAAGAATGCACTCACCGTATAAAATACGTCAAAGTTCGATCGTATAATATGTTTATAATGAAAAGAAAGAGGAGTGTGCCAGCGTTACAATCGCCATTCACGTAATTACCACATCTTCAAAACGGCAATGGAAACAAAAATAGGTTACCGATAAATATTATACCACACTGTTTGTAATCGATGGCACTAACATAGGGGGTTGAAGTTTGGACTCGCATTGGTTTTTAATGTTTTAAAAACGGATATTTATCTAGCTGTGTAATCGCCACCCTGTAATTACCAATGTAATTACCACTCGACTCCGAGTTGAGTTACCGGCGGCCACTCGTCTCGTCTGCTACGGCGGAGGGCGCGCGCGACACAACATTCGCCACCTTGTCAGACGACGACTTGCGTTAAAAAGTGTTTTTCAAACATGTCGTATTTAAAACGCGTGTTTACGTCAGAAGCCAAGGCTAGACAATGCGGACTGTTAATTTTATTGTTGTGGAAAGTGTATATATTGAAATTAGGCTGTATTGTAAATCCTCATCTAGAGGTAGAAAAGAGGTTAGGAGGTTAGGGATGTTTCAAAATTACTGTATTACTATTTGAGTCGATAAACCAGGAGTCTTTTATGGCAGAGAAGTGCCTTTTTCCTCTCGTTCCATTGCAGTATGATTTTTGAATCGACTACATCAATAATCAGATGGGTGAGTGCATCATTAAGAAGTTTGGTTTCTCGTAACATATTCTTTATGTCCGAATTCATCCCTTAGTCACTGGTGTCACATCAGAATGACATGAAAAATATATTTTGCGAAACAAAACTTTTGAAACTGAAAATAAAATTTATAGCGAAAAGGACCGGTCTTTCATAAATTTTGGTCCAATGTAAACAAAATAAAAAAGCATAACTTAACGTTTTTTGGAGCTATTTCTGACACTTCAGCCAAACCTTTTACAGGTTGTAAAAGATTTGTTATGCACAAAGTATTGTATATTTAGTTTAGATTCAGAGATTACTTTAAAAACATGCAAAAAGTCTAGAAACTTTGACACAAGCAGATTCACCGATGAGGTCTAAAGTTGCAGCCATGGTTGTGGGTCGCAGTTGACCGAATATAATTTTACATTGCATAGCATGTTCATCACGATGACTTCATTGAACTAAACGAGCACCTTCATTATAACTATGTAATTTTGTAAACTTATTTTTTTAAGAGTGTCCAAATTAGATCATGAGAGAAACTTGCAACATATATATTGGTAATCATTGCGTTCAAATCCGTACACCTCAACTTTTCAATTCTCCACTTTTATTCACTCTTCGTTATTTTCCCTTGACTTTTTCACCTATTTT
>NW_026267157.1:412840-414787 GCF_000697945.3 Frankliniella occidentalis | reverse complement strand
AACACGTAATTCAACACAGTAACTCAGCTGGGAGCAGACGACCACAGCAGGCTTTCGTAGACATTCCAATAAATTAGAGCTAGATTAAATAAAAAGATAAAGAAACCATCGGCGACATGCTTTTTTGAGCAGCAAATGACTTCTTCTGTCCATAAGTATCCGAAAGTGTGGTACTTTGCAAATGATTTACAAAATAACTTTCTTCAAAATCTGCGAGCCGAATGTGAACAGTTTTTGACATGTACCCATACATAAGGTAGCTTGTGAATGTGAGACTAAGCAATTGGCAAGGTATATGCTACAAATCATTCTTACAGAAAACGATAATGCTGTAAAGTCGCCTTGGAGAGTAGGCTCCTCATCCTCTGAGCTAGAAAGCACTACATCATCAACCTTTTCATCGTTTGCACAAATCAGGTTCAGGCTTTCATCCATAGTCTTAGCTGCTTCAAAGAACTGAAGAGCATCGTCTAACTGTATACTTTGGTCAAGACTTGTGCAGAAACCATTCATAGAACCTGCATCATTCTCTGCTCCGAATACTCTTAAAGCATTTACAAGAGTGATCTGTGCCATTTCTCACTTTACAATCAAGCTGCCACGTTCAGTAGCAGCTTTTGGGAGTGGTTCTAGTACCTACATAATAAGATAAAAAATATCACTCACAACATACATTGAAGTAAATTTTGTTAAGAACCCATGTTAGAGGTACACATACTTTGCCGGGTGGCAGGTTAAGAGGTATAAGTTTACGTATCTTTAACTCTTCCACCATCTGCAGCCGGACCTCGGCCATGTTTTCTGTTCATTCCAAAGTTGCAAGACAGGCCTTCAAAACTTCTCCCTGCATACAGACAAATAAGGATAGGGCCGTCTTCCACATTTTGTTCAGTCACCATATCTTTAACATCAGTCGACCAACCCAACCAGTTAGTTGCTGACCAAGGAGTCGTCGATATTCCAAGGATAAGAAATGCAAAATGGCCTAAACGGTATAAAACTATAAATTTTAAGAAGAAGAAAAATTAATTCTGCATGCACATGCTCATAACTTACATCAAGGCACTCTCTGTTGTCCTTTCCATAGCAACTGTAAAATTTTACAGTTTTATGTTTGGGTCAAATCACACAGAGACACCACAACCACAGTGAGCTTAAGGGCACTGGTACTGGTATAATCACTACATCATACACAAAGGGATTTTCCTGAAACGAAAGATACAATGTTGCACCGATTCCCACTGGGAAAACGAGAGAAAGAGTGCAGAAGTAACATACATTTGGGGCAAAAGATGCATCTCCCTTGTTGAGGATGATAACAAATTTGTACAAAGATGATGGGTTCAGCAAGCATGTTGGTTTTTTACCAGACCTAAGTATATATCCACAACCTGGAACTGAAGGAAAAAAAAAATAGGATGTAGTTGTAAGAAGAGGAAAATGTTTAGGATAAGTTTAAAAAAAGTAAATTATAAAATAAGTATGCACCTGGCTTGATGGAATACTGAAACTTTCCAGAGATTTAAATTCAGCATCTATCGCAGCCTTTTCTGCACGTTTTGGAGGAGCCTTTTGAGAACTGTCAGGGTGCTGTATTACAAAAATTTTAAGAAACCATTACAAGCAACCCTTAATACACTTCATAATGTCAACAGCAAGAGTATTATGGAGTATGAAAATAATACCTTATCATCCATTGCTGAAGCCTGTTTGGAAGTAACATAGAGCTGCAAAAATTGATCTGTTCATATTTATTTTGCTCAAGTTGTCTAATATCGTACGATGGGTGAGTGCATCATTAAGAAGTTTGGTTTCTCGTAACATATTCTTTATGTCCGAATTCATCCCTTAGTCACTGGTGTCACATCAGAATGACATGAAAAATATATTTTGCGAAACAAAACTTTTGAAACTGAAAATAAAATTTATAGCGAAAAGGACCGGTCT
>NW_026267157.1:402366-412790 GCF_000697945.3 Frankliniella occidentalis | reverse complement strand
CCCCCCAAAAAAAAGGAAAATAGAAATAATGTCTGACCAGCAGTACGTCCAAATCTCGTGATGTTTTATCATGTACCTTATTGTGATTCTCATCATACAAGACATCACATTTTGTTACCAATTTCTCCTCATTACCACATAGGGCAGAAAAATCTACTTTTTCACCTTCTTCCTGTAGGAAATATTGAAAAAGGACATACGGCATTGGTAATTTATGGTATTTCGCACAACAACTGAGAGCAGAATGAAAATGCACACCTGAATATGGCTGGTAGCCAACACCAATTCCTCCTGGGCAATGCAACGTGGTGGGTTCATCCACCAGGCAAGTGACACTGATTTGTCAACTGGATTGAACCAAACCTCCTCGGATGCCTGTACAACGTGAAAACCAAATATAGTGTGCTACTTTTCAGTACCAAAGCACGTATTTCATCAGAAGAATGCTACCAATACCTGACTCTGATCATGATTCTCATCATTATTGGAGCTTTGGTTATAATGGTTATTTTCTTCTTTCTGACTGTCCACGATGGTGTCACATTAGTGGTGGCTCCGGCTCTTCTGCAATAACTGCAAGGGCATCATCATTATAGCATCCTCGTTTGGTCTTGGTGAGGCGCTGCAAAATATTGACAGAAAAAATCAACGTAGGGGTGGACCTGGGAATTGGTTTTTGATTGGTACAATATGTAACTCTATCAGCATCTTGCCAGGAAACAGAGAACGCTTGGTACGTGGTCTCTGTGATGGTACTGAGGAATGGACATTCCCTCTGATGCTCAGAGACAGGATGTCATCAAATTTGAAGCCACATGCCAATTCCACTGTAACAAGATGGTAAAATAAATGGTCACTCAATAGTTGTTGGTTGAAAGAGTTTAGACTACGAAGACACACTGCTTACCTGGAGTTAGTTTTTGTTTTGGTTCTCTCACAGTGGGAATGATACGTGGATCATCAGGGTCATCATTTGGGTCCTCTTCAGCTTGCCCAAAGTATTGGCTCTTCCTTACTGTATCCCACTCACCACCATCATTTCAGTTAAACCTCCGTAGATGGGAATATTAAGGACCGGCCCTTGCCCCGAAAAATGAAAACGTTTACGCGGCTCTCAACTAAGCTGGCGTGATTGACAGGCCGTACTCCGAGTGGAGCAGGGGCTCGAGCATTGCCTGCCGGACAGCGATCGGGCAGGCGTGACCCACCTCTCGGGCGAGGCGGCACACAATAGACTTTATGGCTGGGCCAGTGACGTGCACAAGAGCGAACTGTCACAAGCGCGACCCGTCGTAAGCGCGAATGCTACAAGCGCGACCAGGCACAAGCGCGAACGCCGCAAGAGCGAACCTCGCGTGGCGCAGCTTACGCGCAAGCGGCTTGCCACGGCTTCGGTACGACTTCGGCACGACTTCGGCACCCGCAGGATCTCACCAGTCTTCGCGAGTCCTCGCGATTGTGTCCGCGAGGAAATTCGCGAAAGGAAAGGATCCGCGATCACTGAAGGACACCCGCGAACGGGCCCGCGATCACTTAGAATAGGACACCCGCGACAGGGGACTCACGCCTCGCGACCGCGACTCGCTATCCTACTCCATCCCCCAGCCACAGGTGCCGAAGTCGAAGCGAAGCCATTGGATTGGACCTCTATTAGCCCTTTTGAGCAGCACTAGTCTTTTGCTGGGAAGACTATTGCCACAGCGAGACGGGCGAGATCGAGGCGTAGGTCGAGAGGGTCTCGCAGTCGTATATGAGGGATTCGGAGGAACTGTGCAGGGACATTCATGTGATGAACGTTTTACCAATACAAGTACACGTAACATAGACAGCAAACCGATGTCAAGGCTGGTCACGGTTTAGCAGCAGCAGAACATAATCAACGACCAGAGTTCTTCCGAATCCCTCATACACGACTGTGAGACCCTCTCGACCTACGCGTCGATCTCGCCCGTCTAGCCGTGGTAAGCCGCTTGCGCGTAAGCTGTGCCACGCGAGGTTCGCTCTTGTGGCGGGTCGCGCTTCCGATACTTCGCGCTTGCGGTCGTTCGCTCTTGCGGCGTTCGCGCTTGCGCCGGGTCGCGCTTGCGGCATTCGCTCTTACGACGAGTCGCGCTTGTGGCAGTTCGCTCTTAAGGCGCGCGCCCGGCTGCGCGAGGCTCCGAGCTCTCGTCAACCAACATCTGGCAAACGTTTTGACAACCTCCACACTAGCAAGAGCTCGGTCCCGATTGCTGGGCATCTACGGAGGTTTGACTGTATTATCATCGTAATTATCATCTTCGTCATCATCCTCATCTTGCAGGCTTATGTCCTTTTGGAATGGGTGATCTGGATCTTCATCCTTCCGCCCAGTCTCATCATAAGCCTCAACAATCCTTTTTTCAATTTTGTCGCAAACTTTTCTCCAAACTTCGGGGGTAATTGTGGCCAAAGCTTCCTCAAAGATTACTTTTATCATTTTTTCTGAATAGTCGTGACCCCTGCCGACATGGGCATCAAAATATCTTTTCACTAAGCCCCATACCAGCTCAATAGGGTTGCAGCATGCGTGGTAGGGTGGCAGACAAATAATCTCGTGCTCTGTCCCTTCCAGACAAGAGTATATCATATATATTTTTTGGGTCTTCTGCAGGGCGTGATAACTTTAAAAAACGTTATTTCACTTTTTCGGCATTATCTTTTGAACGGGAAGACACATGAGCGTGAACGAGTGATTATTAGAAAGATGAACGTTCACTGAATTTTCGTTACCCTATCATCGGAAGTCCTCAGACTACTCCTTGTACCCTAAAATAATTTTCGTTCCAAAATGATTTAACGAATGATAGGGTAACGAAAATTCAGTGAACGTTCATCTCTCTACTAATCACTCGTTCACGCTCATGTGTCTTCCCGTTCAAACGATAATGCCGAAAAAGTGAAATAACGTTTTTTAAAGTTATCACGCCCTGGTCTTCTGTATAACTTCACTGATGCGTACAGTTCTAAATTCAACATATCTTCTTTCAAAAGAAATTCCTTATTTTCTAAGCCAGTCTTGAGTTCAGTCTTGTTAGAGTTTGATGTGGGTTGTTTCTCATGTTCTTCCAGTAAAATGCAGAAAACATATTACAGAACACAGCACATTGCAACCCTTACTGCCATGCATGCACAAACACAGAAAAACATGCCCCAATAGTTTCAGCCAAATGATGAATGAATGGTAATCTATGAATAATTCACAATGCATTTTATTAGAAATGAAGCAAAGTTAAGCAAATAACTTAAGGAACTGGTGGTGCCTTTTATTGGTAGTTTACAGTCTCAAAGTCAGTCCATGACCAGCAACCTATTGAATTAAAAGTTAATGGATAACATTACAATAAAATTTTAATTTTACTTACACTTATATTTGTTTGCTAAACAGCAATAAGATGGCATTCTCAAGCATGGAACTGGAAAAAAAAGGAACCCGTCTCACAGTAGACTGGAGGTTACCCAAAAACATACTCCACCATTCCTTACTATGAACAAAGCACAATCCCCTTGCAGAAAGACAAAGAAACACAACCTACAATGATTTAAACATACTCAAACGACACTCTTAACAGAAATCCCAGTCAGCAGCTGCTGTCTGAATTAATGCATTCCCTTTCTCAAACTACTCCGCGATTAGATGGGAACATTTAAAAAAATGCAATTGTTAGTAATAAAGATATTAAGTGGTTGAATTAACTAAGAAAATTATTATTTTTTCTTGCCTGGCCGAAATGGTATATAGCGTTATCCATGAAGAATATGGTTGGGACACCCATGGCGGGCACCACATCCTTAGAAAACCATGAGCAAAACATTGCCCCGTTCATATCACCATGGTAATCATCTCCTGGTTGGGGTTTTCTCTAGGAGGACTACACCCTATCTGCACCAGGAACAGATCCTCCGCCCTCCGGCATGTACAAGGATGTAACGACCTGCACTACCAATTTTTCTAGTAGGTCAAGACCGAATATATTTGTCCTGCCATAACCTGGTAAGACGAGAGCCATTCAGGAAGCACCACGTTTCATCTAGGCAGACAAAACATTTCTTCCCTCCTAAGTGGGCTTTCCTGAACCTTCTCAGAAACTCAAGTCGCAGTAATGTGATTCTAGGCCTTTCCATCATATGCCATGTGTCATCTTTTTTATTAATTCAAAGCCACAGTCATGCAAAACCTTACGGAGTGTTTCCTTGCCTCCGTTAAATTTGATGCCTCGTTCTCTGCAGAACAATTGCACTTTGTGAAAACAGCAAAACAGTTAAAAGGAATCAATTGAAGTATATTCGTTTACCACTCACTTTATCTCACTCAGAAGAGTTTTCACTGTGATGTGAAGACCTAGAGGCAAGGAACGACTGCTGAGCCACAGTAGAACGCTACAATAATTTTAAACAACCAGTGAGTGGGTTCTCCTTCCTTTTTTTGTGAAATTGATAAACCAAATTTCTAATTGCACACTTCACGAACTCATCAGCATGCTTCTTGATCTTCTTCTTCACTATCTTCTTGCCTGGCGTTTCAAACTGCTTCACATCTGCACCAATTCTTTTCACACGAGTCAATAGGTTGTCTTTTAGTCACATGGCATCACAAACCCTCCTCCTGAAAATGATACCACGTACATCAGATATTTAAAACATGGTGGATATTAACAATTAGAATACCTCTTTTAGGGACTTGCCCAATCTGGTTGACAGGGCGTACTGTCTCTTTATTCGGCTTTTCTCTTCTGAAGTAGCAGTACAATTTGTAGATGGCCAACTGCAGTTGACGACTGGGAAGTTAGCCCTTAAAATTGGCGGTCAATCTTGAGAGAGGTTTAAGTCTCCTCTTCTTTTTGGGAGTGACTTTCACTTTCCCCATGATTGCAGCAGTACAGAATGGCTGAAAAATGTAGAATGTTATTGACAAATGTTATTGATATTTTCAACATCTCTTTTACAGTTGTGCTAGAAATACAACTGTCAATAGAGGGTTTGCTCAGTCCGCCCACATTTCGGTACACTCAATATCAAAATAACGTCCTACCATTCGAACAGTTATAGATTCAAGAAAAGGAAACACACTTACATCTTATGAACAGAATAATTTCCTTGCCCTGTTAAACTCAAAAAAGGCCGTGAGCGGTGGTCACGGCACCCCGCACCGGGGCGCCGGGCGGATGATGATGATTCGAAGAAAACGTACGTAAGCAACGCAGAAGACGACAGCGCCTTAAATTGTTTGCGGCGGCAGAGCCCCAGTTGTTTGCCTCTGCCGCCGCCCCGCCGGGCGGGTTGGGGGGCGCGCAGGACGCGTGCGTGGCCGCGCCATGCGCGTGGAGGGGGTACAGCGCCGTGTGCTGGTGGAGAGGAAGCGGCTCCGTAACGGTCGCTAGAATCGGGACCTTTGGCTGGCTCGACTATGTAAAGCATATATCGCTGTATATGATCATATCAAACTCATATATGGCCATATACAACCCCATTTACCTGGGCAGATCAAAACCGTTCTAAACGCCAGGTAGCGCCAACGCTCCGATACGAGTTTTTGAAAAGAAAAAAAAGTTTTAAAAGGGGTATTTGTGCCTGTGGTGAGGCCATATAGACCGCCCACATTACACGCCTGTAGAGGTTTTGGCCTAGCTGACAGGCGCTTCCGAATTAATTTGTATTTTCACCGCGATCGCGTCAGCGCTACCCGGCGTTTTTCAGTATTTTACTCTTAGAATGGTGCACCCCTGATGTCCGCTACATAAAACATTCAAAACTGCCAACTCGCTCCGCCAAACGTAACATGGGCTGTCGCTATACCTACGCCCCTGTAGAGGACGCGTTTGCTGTGACACTGAATTTACCTCAGCAGTTAAGAATAGTGATCATAGTGTCTCACCTGACCGATGCCCCGTCGTTCCTAGGCGCACTAGCCGAGGGCAGCTGGGGATGAACATGGTGGTCTCTCTCGCGGCCGTTACGAGTTCCCAACGTCAAATGCGATCCGGGCAAGGAGAGCGTTTTCTGGTGGCGCCAGGTTTGTGCACACTGCCTTTACAAGTTCCATACAGATTTTAGAGGGTGCAACCTAATTTATTTGTGGGCAAATTATCCAGGCATGGGTTAGATGAAATCGAGGGTTAACGGACCTTAGCTGAAAATTAGGGGGTGAAAAGAGCCTGGGTGAACGGACTTTAGGTCAATCAAATGTTGGAAGAAATACGTCTAGGTGAGTGAGCCGTGCCCCTTGCAACACAGGGGTGTAGACGGTACCTGTAGCGTAGATTGGAAAAAGTACCAATCACTCTAAAACAAGGCTCTTAGCGGCCTCCTATTCAATACGCACGTGCAGCTGAGCAAAGCAATGTGTCGCCCCCATGCAAGAAAGTCCGTTTTACGATGGTCGCTCAGAGCATGTTCGATCTACAAGCGTCGTTTGGAGAATGATCGATCTGCATTAGCCCGCCTGGAGAACATGCGAAGCAACGTTTTTACTGTTTTGAGATATTGATGCCATTTTACTTATCTCGCTAAGTTACAGAAAATGGCACCAATATCTCAAAACAGTCAAAAATGTTGCTTCGGACGTTCTCTAGCCGGGCTAACGAAGATCGAACATTCTCCAAACGACGCTTGTAGATCGGACATTCTCTGGGCGACCGTCGTAGAACGGACTTTCTTGCCTAAGGGCGACGGCTGGCCCAGTGGGTGTGGATTTGCCACCCACCTTCGGGCTGCAAAGTCGTGCGTTCGACTCCCGGCGCCGATCCGTGTGATCGTCTTAGTTTTTCTCATGTCCCAGATGTTTGCTGGATATTTCACCGTTATTTTGTTTAGAAATTTTGCCTAGTATGATACAAAATATACTTGCAATAACACCGGATTATCAGTCAATTTTTAGGCAGATATTTCAGTCACTTTGGGTCGTTATTTTGCCGTTATTTTCGCGATATTTTGCAGACATAATTGAAATATTGACCAAATATATCCGGCCAGTGCTACCTGGAAACAATCGGTTTGCATTACGAACTATTTGTTCGTAAGCATACGAAGCATATGTTCGTAATAGAATTCTTCAAAATCCTTCGTAGGATACCATCGTTTACCCGCGCACAGTGACCGGAATCGGCGCCCGAATGCTGCTCGTTGCTGCTCACTCGGAGCTGCTGCCCGCTCGATTGTCGCCTGCTCCCCTCACTCCCGCTCGTCGAGTCTCGATCTCCAAACGGGTCCCGTTTGCTCGGGTTCGTTCGGCAAGGTTCGGTACATCGCTATCCGCTGCCTCGGGTTTCTCGCTCTGTCTCCCTCGAACACCGACTGCGCATGGCGGGCGCTCAGAGTGGCAGGCGCGGTCTTAGGAGGGTGCGACAGGGGGGGCGATGCACTGTGGGTTGCCTACATACAGGGGTTTTGTAGCACGAATTGCCTACCTTTCAGGCGGCTCCCCCCCCCCCCCTTACACCGCGCCTGTAGAGTGGGGGGACCCCTTCGGGTACGGATTCCTGCCTCTGCCCGCGCCTAGGCGCCCCTCTGCACTGCCTATTAGTGTTGGCCACCGCACCACCTGTTCGCCGTAGTGTCTCACCGGTACGTAGCCTCAAACAGGTCCGCGAGGGGGTGTCATTTTTGGGGCCTTATGCCAACAAAAAGACATCTGTGATCGCAGCATTGGCAGAGGCAGCAACGCTGATTCCAAACTACACATAGTCTTTTAGGCCGGAGAAATGGTTTGAACAAAACACCCAGGCTCAAGCGACCAGTTGTCGCACTGGCCATCGAAAACGTAAGTTATTGAAGGGCATGTAAAGGTTAGTGGTCACGCTCAAGCATATTTCTTGCTTCCACCGATAAGTCTTTGCAGAGGCTTTGCTGGTCGTTCGCTAAATGTGCCCAAAACGTGTTAAAGCAGATAAATTTAAGTTGTATAAGATTAAATTGTCAAATGTTTGAAAGGCCAAATTTGCACTCTATCGTAGAATCACCCTCTTAGCGACTATACATTAGACTGAGACTATACTCACTTTTCCAATTAAAAAATGGGAAAATCCCCTCCTAAATTTCGTTGAGCTCGAAGACGGTCTTATAACTTCACTGTGTTGAAGCAGCAAGGACGCAAGTGCTGACATCCTTGGTAATTCCACTTGGAAAGGAAGTAAAAAGTCAGGTGATTATTATGATTTAGTAATGCTGTACGTGTGCCCGATTACTTCATTTATTTAATTTGCAGCGTGTTACGTTAAAACTATTTTGTTTTTCCTTTTTCTGAGTTTTCTTTTGAGTTTTTCGTTTGTATATCGTAATATCATTGATCACTATCGAGATCCGGTGCATCGAGTTGACGTTCGATATTTGGTCGGTGTTGTATCGCGGAAGCATAATGTATCCACACGGCAGATAGACTTCTATAGATGATCGACCTTCCTCTAACTCATTTTTTTGGGGGTAGATTTCTAGCAATAGACATCTATAAACCGTCTTGCTGCTATCGATTGTGATTATAACCGTCTAAATTGAGTCTTTGAGTAGATGTGCCTAGATCATATAACAATAGACATTTCTTCACACGACTAATAGACGTCTTTAAATAGATGTGAAAAGAAAATACTGTTTAAGTGTAGACGCAGTGGAGACAACTAATGTACGACTTTATTGAGATGTGACGGAACCGAACCGAAGATTTTTAAAAACATATGTCATAAAAGGATATTAAAGACGTAACAATGTACGTCATACACTGTTAAAATTTTTAACATGAAATAACGAACAAAGAGTGGTTAAATTTGTACTTTGATTTCGCTGTTTTCTCAAAACAGCGATTTCCTCGTAAAAAAACAAACTGTTCAACCATCCGCAAAAAAATGTTTTTTCGTAAAATAACGAACAATTCATGTTTCTTTCGCTACATTATTCTTTTGAAAAATTGCGAGCAGTTTGTTGATCTCTCAAAACGACTTCTTCGTGTTTTTGAAATGAATTGACGCATTTGTAATTTATTCCCTGTTCATAAATTTTTGATGAAAGCCTTTCAACCCTTACGCACCAGAATGCTAGGTTGAGCACAGGTCCGAAAAGGAATTCTGAAACGGACGAAGTTCTCCCAAAATTGTATTGCGCTAAGACGGCAGCACTGCCACGCGCGCTCTATATGAGCAAATCGCAGATCGACATTACTGCACCCATAGCTATTTGGAGGTTGTGATTCATCCGCAAAAGCTAGCCTACTGCACTGGACCACCAGCCCCCGAAGACGCCGCTAGATAGCAGTGCAGCAATAGCTCTCGCTGACCACTTCCGTCCTGGTCTCTAATAGACACCCCATATTTCTATGAACTAGAAGGTTGAAAAATGTCCACGTGCGAGGCGTTGCGTCTGATGGAAGCACTTTATTTTTGTCCTGCTGTCTCTCACATAATCACATACACCAACGGTGAAGCACCGTAACTACAACCTACCCTTCTGCTTCGAAAACGTTTTTTGGGTGGCGGGGGGAGTTCCTTCCCTATTTTGCGATTTTATGCCTTCCCCTACAACTTTGTTCACTACAGCAATTTTTAGCTTCTTTTCGTCAAAAAAGACCCTCTAGCGCCCAAACGGTTAGAGATAGAGCCAAACGGACAAAACATCAGGGCAAAGGGTTCTACTTCGACGAGTTACCCCTTAGAAGAACATGAAAAACTTTAACTTTTTGAAGGGATTTCTGAACCTTGATACCCCCATTCACACCCTTAGGGGTGGTTGCCAGGATTTGCCGTAGGCGTTTCGTTCTCTAGGAGTGAACCTCAAGATACCCTGAAAATTTCAAGGCTCTAGCACGACTCCCTTTAGTGGAACAGACGGACAGACAGACACACAAGAGGTCGTTTGCATAAGCCCGCCTTTTTAAAGCAGAAGGGCGGACTCAAAAAACAAAAGAATGAGACTGTGACTCCGTGGCAGAGGTTCCCTCTAAGAAAGACATGTTGCCCTCGTGCAACCTGTGATGGGCAATTCCAGAAAAAGACGGAAGTGATATGGCAAAATCATTTGTAGTGCTAGTTCCCGGCAACAAAAGGTCCAAATTTTATTAATATGCATTGAAACAAGCCGTTTTTTACATCGGTGGCCCTTTTTGTAGCTCCGTAACAGACAAAATCGTTTTTGTGCAAAAATCTCCAACACGAGGCCTCTTTTCCAGAGCCTAAAAAAAGACCACTTCCACTCGGAATTTGTCGGTTCTGTCTTTTGGATATTGTTTGGTGGACGATCCAGAACACCTATTATCCCTCGTCCTGGGTGTGTGTTAAATTGTAGTTGTAATGTGATATACATTTTCTATTTGATTTGGAGACGACAATTCGATACCTTAGACTAAAAGGCACGCAGTTCAGCCGCGCATTCCGAAAGGCACGCAGTTCAGCCGCCCGATCCAAGACTAACGCAGTTCAGCCGCG
>NW_026267157.1:390488-402316 GCF_000697945.3 Frankliniella occidentalis | reverse complement strand
CGGCGGGAAAGGCGGCGGGTCGGTGCGTCGAGCGGGTCGAGCGGCCGAGCAGCGCGGCGCAGTGCGGCTTGCCACGGCGCGGCACCCGAATGAACTGCGTGAATTTCGAACTCGAGCGGGGAAGTGCGTTAGTCTTGGATCGAGCGGCTGAACTGTGTGCCTTTCGGATTGCGCGTCTGAACTGCGGTAGTCTTGGATCGGGCGGCTGAACTGCGTGCCTTTTAGTCTAAGGTATCGAATTGTCTGCTATATTGTTTATGTATCCTCTTAGTTCATCATTAGTCCGCTGAGAGCGCTGTCACTGTGATTGTTCTTTCGTTTTTGTGCGCCAAGAAGTCAGTGTGAAATAAATCGTCCGAGAGTAAAGTTCATGTCGTTTGTGCCTTTATTTACCGAGCCAGTCATTAGAAGAAAGATTATAGCATTCAATGCTCAAGATGGAACATTAAACACTAAAAGGTTATGGGCAACAGGTCGCTCCTTAACTGCGCCAAACAAGAAATTAGTGAAGTGAAGTTAAAAGTGGAAATATTGTGTGAAGAGAACCTGACCAAGACCAAGCACGTGTGAACCGGCAAAATGGCCGCCGTTGGTGAAGAAAGGAAGAAACTAGAAATCCCTCAAGGAGACAACTATATGCATTGGGCGAGAAGGACTAGAGCGGCCCTACAACAGAAAAGATGGTGGGAGGCGATAGAGCCCGGCTACCAAGAAGATCTCGAAGCATGGACTGCCGTTCAAGCTCAGGGGAACAGTGACGCACTAAACTACATTCTGCAACGCGTGGACGATTTAGACTTAGACGACATTGGTGACTGCATCTGTGCCAAAGATGCATGGGAAATGTTGAGAGAAGTATACCCCACACTTGATGTGATACAGGTGGTTGATGTTTTGGAAGAATTGTGCACCACGAAGAAGACAGAAGAAATGTCCATGAGGCAGTACATATCATCAGTAATAAAAATTTCTCAAGACGTCGGAGCCACAGGACTTGAACTATCTGAAGAGATGACTTGTGCATTTATTTTGAAAGGATTAAAGCATATCCGGAAGTATGCAGTGCTGATTCAATCTAAGTTTGCGAATGTGAAGAATGTAGATTTAAATCTCAAGAAGATGAAGAGCATCCTTTTATTCGAGAAGAGGCAAGAGCAATTAGAATCCAGAAGAGAAAAACAAGGTGCAACTGTTTACAAGTCAACATACAACAACAGAAACCCCAAGGGTGAATACCGAAGACAGGAAGAAAATGATCAACATGGAGAACGGCGTCATGAAGACAGGAGATATGAAGACAGAAGATATGACAGAAGATATGATGATAGAAGATATGACGACAGAAGATATGACGACAGAAGATATGACCACAGAAGATATGACGACAGAAGATATGAAGAGAGGAAATATGAAGACAGGCGACCACAAGGTGTTTGTTATGCCTGCAACAAACCCGGACATATTGCAAGGAATTGTCCAAACGGCGAACCAGAAGATAAGAAGAAATCGAATCCAAGAAAGGAAGCGAGAAAGAAGATAACAGGAAAGAAAGGAGAAGTTTTGGAAGATGAAGCAAGCGAATCTGAGAAAGAAAAGGAAGTGAACGTCAAAAGTGCAAAAGTTTCTGTGAAATGTAAGACAGTTGTAGCTCTCATTGAAACAGAAGAAGAATATGAAGAAAAGCAAGGACTAGAAGCAGTAGCAAAGAAATAATTAGTAATCAAGAAAGACAAGAACAAGGAAGACAAGAAGAGATGGTATACTGATTCTGGCTGTAGCCACAACATGACCAAGTGTAGAAGCATTTTGAGGAATTTCAACCCAAATGTATCTGGTACTGTGAAGTGGGGTGATGGTATGTGTTCACCCATTAAAGGAAAGGGCACAGTAGTGTTAAAGCTAAAGGAAGATCATGGTGGATACCAAATTAAAGCTAAAGGAAGATCATGGTGGATACCAAATAACCCTCAAGGAGGTCTATTACGCCCCTGATCTGAAGCAAAACCTGATCTCTGAAAGACAGTTCGACCTAAAAGGGTGTAAAATCACTACCCACAAAGGTGTTAAAAGTGTCAGTGGCAAAGACGAAGTATTTTTGAAAGCCATTTGGAATGACAATGAGAAGATGTATGAGAAAAATAGCTGAAGAAGTACTTTCTAAAAATGAACCTACCACAGAAGACAAATCAAGAAAACAAGAAGTAGAACTCCAAGGTAAAAGAGCCTCAATGGACCTCTGGCATCAAAGGTTTGGTCACTCCCTAAAAGTACCAGAAGTGTGTGAATCAAAGGGAAAGATTGATGATTGTGATGTATGCAAGCAGGGAAAAGCAAGGAGTAAGCCATTCAAACGAAGTGATTCAAGAGCAACAGCAGTGCTTGAAATAATACACAGTGATGTATGTATGGTGGCTGATAGATCTCTCAATGGCAGTCAGTATTTTATTACATTCTTAGATGATTACACAAGATGTTCAGAAGTAGCCATCATGAAGAAGAAGAGTGAAGCATTTGACAAGTTTGAGAATTTCGTGGCAAAGGCCGAAAGAATGCAAGGAACCCAAATAGTTTTCCTTCAGAGTGACAATGGGGGAGAATACATCAGTGAAAAATTCTCAAGTTTCCTAGCCAAGAAGGGAATTCAGAGAAGACTCGCTGCCCCCTACACCCCACAGTAAAATGGGCGCTCTGAAAGACTAAATGAGACACTGCTGCAGTCAGCAAGGTGCATGATGATTCAGGCAGAAATCCCACAAAGGTTCTGGCCAGAAGCATTAATCCATGCAAACTACACCAGAAACCGAACTATGACAACCCCGATTGGTGACAAGTTACCGTATGAGTTATGTTACAAGAAAGAAATCAGGCTGAAGGACCTGCGAACCTTCAAAATCTTCGGCTGTGAAGCATGGGTGAAGATTAATGACAAAGTGAAACTCAAAGCCAGAGCTGAAAGGTGTGTATTCATGGGATTTAGCCAAGAACAGAAGAGCTACAAGCTATGGAATATAAAGCAGAATTGTTTCATGGCATCTGTGAACGTGGATTTTAATGAAAAAGTATTCCCATTCTCTAAAGAAGAGCGTTCGATTAAAAGGACAAAACCTATCCTACCACTAAGACTTATCTGCTTTGAAGACTCAAAAGAGGAGGACAACATTGAAGAAAATCTGTATGAAAATGAGGAAGATCACCACGCAATTCCATTTCAAAATCCAGAAGACAATTTTGAAGAAGAAAATGAAATGAATCCGGATAATGATTAACATGAAAATGAAAATCATTCTGACAATGAAGATTCAGAAGATGAAAACATTCCTCAGCCCAGAAGATCCCAAAGGATCATGGAACAGAAAAATAAACCTGAAGTAATTATTTAACAGAAAAATAAACAATGTTGTCTGGGATGCCATAATTGTGCAGTTTCTTTCGAACAGCCACAAGACCCAACAACAGTTGAAGAAGCGATGGCCAGTCCAGACTCAAGATCATGGAGAGAGGCTATGGAAGAAGAAATGTACCGATTAAATGAAATGGATACCTGGAAAATTGTATCAAGACCTAAAAATTCAAAGGTGATTGGCTGCAAATGGGCGTTCAGAAGAAAATATAACGAGCTTGGAGAAGTGAGTGTCTACAAAGCAAGGTTAGTAGCCAGAGGCTTCTGCTTAACACCTGGCCTGGCATTGACTTTGTAGACACATATTCACCTGTAGTGAGAAAGTCTAGCATCAGACCGTTATTAGCTATAGCAGTAGAACAAGAATGGGCAGTAGAGCAACTAGATGCGAAATCAGCATATCTCAACAGTTCTCTTGAGGAGACCATTGAGAGGATGTGAAGTTGCAAATAGAAGAGATTGTGTATGCCAAATCAGAAAGAGCATATATGGTTTACCTCAAAGTGGGAAAAATTGGAACACCGAAGTTGACAACACACTGAAGAAACTCGGCATGAAGAGATCTGAGCATGACAACAATGTGTAATATCAAGAAAATGGCTCTGTCAGACTAGGCATGCATGAAGACGATTTACTCATAATTGGTGAATCGCATGAAGTTAAAGAGTTCAAGAGCAAATTTAGTAAATGCTACCCCATCAAAGACTTAGGAGAGGCAAGTAATATACTTGCTGTAAATTACATAAGAGAAGACAAAGAAACAATCTACTTTCATCAAAGAAATTATATCTCTGAAATCTTGAAGAAAGAAGGTATGCATTAAGCAAGTGAAGTGTCAACACCCCTCGCCTTAAATTTTAGAAGCCAAAAATATGATGAAGAAAGATATGATGCAACCAAATTTAGAGGCATGACTGGGAGCTTACTGCATCTAACAAATTGGTCAAGACCAAATATTGCATTTGCAAATGGAATTTTGTGCCAGAAAAACAGTGACCCAAAGAAACAAGACTGGAAAAATGCCAAACATCTTTACGATGGGTCCTAAGAACGTTAACCGATCTCGCAGTGACGCTTCAACATTGTTTGATCTCGCAGTGACGCTTCAACGTTGTTTGATCTCGCAGTGACGCTTCAGCAAAGAACGATCTCCTTTTGACGTTCTCTGCAGCGCCATCTTCTTTCAATTGCGAGTTGAATAATATTGTCAGTAGAGAAAAAGTAAAAACATCAATGTCGTCCTTAATCTTTTAAGAACACATCGCAATTTTTACTTTTTCTCTACTGCCAATATTATTCAACTCGCAATGGAAAGAAGACGGCGCCGCGGCGATCGGACTTTGTTGAAGCGTCACTGCGAGATCAAACATTGTTGAAGCGTCACTGCGAGATCGGACAACGTTCTTAGGACCCATCGTTTATCGATATTTGAAGAAAACCAAAGACTTAGCTATATGCTATAAGAAGACAAATGAGAAGCTCGTAGCCTATGTGGCTGCAGATTTCTCAAATGATAGAGTAGATCGTTAGCCAACTACTGGATTTGTGATAATATTAGCAAATGCACCAATAGCATGGAGAAGTAGAAAGCAGAAGACTGTCACACTCAGTACAAATGAAGCCGAATATTCTCCATTGTGTGAAGTGGCAAGAGAAGTTGTTTACTTTAGGAAGATTATTCATGAACTTGGATTCAGTGACTTGGTCTATGGACAAACTCAAGTCAATGTTGACAATCAGGGAGCAATAGGCCTGGCCAAGAATGAGTTTGGTTCTGAGAAATCAAAGTATATTGATACTCAGAAACACTATGTTCAAGAACAAATCACCAAACGAAGAATCTCAGTCAAGTATGTCCCCTCTAAGTCAAACTTAGCGGATATCTTCACCAAGATTATTTGTCAAGAGAGAACACAAGAAATCATCACCAAGATGGGACTAGAGTCTATGATACCATAATTTGACTTTTCTCAATTTTTGTGATATCACAAGCTGTGACAACCCAAATGTGGTCTTACCATGTATTGTGCTTGTAATAACCAAAGTGTTTTGTTTAATAACATTTATTTTTTACAGACAACTATGTACTGTTAGCTTTAAGTTTTTGTTTAACTATTTTTCTAACAATTTTCTTATCTCACAAAATGTTCCTCAAGGAGAGGTGTTAAATTATAGGTGTAATGTGATGAACATTTTCTATTTAGTTAGGAGACGACACTTGTCTGCTATATTGTTTATGTTTCCCCTAGTTCATCATTAGTCGGCTGCAAGCGCTGTCACTGTGATTGTTCTTTGGTTTTTGTGCGCCAAGAAGTCAGTGTGAAATAAATCGTCCGAGAGTGAATTTCATGTCGTTTGTGCTTTTATTTACCGAGCCAGTCTTTGGAAGAAAGATTAGAGCATTCTGGTAACATTGTACACTAAAAGTATATTGGTCACCAAAGGGCAGAAACAATCCTTCAACTTTTTTCAAATTTTTGCCCACTAGTGAAGTTCGGGAGAGTGAACCCGCCCTCTATGAACACTAGGAGGACGTCAAAGCAATCCCCCGAACGCAGCGAATGCATTTCTCTGAAAGTGTTGGCCCCTATGTCATTGCTACGAAAGAGGAGTCAGACTGTACAGAGAAACACGATTGTGTACTCAGGGACTTATCTTTTCTGTATGTGCCTGACAGACAATTCTAGTCAAGCAAAGCGATTTTTGTTTCGATTTTTTGTGTTATTTTATTCTTGAATGTATATTAAATATATATAAAAAGATCTAGTGCGGACGAGAGTCGCAGCACCAGTGCTATAGGCCATTTTACTTGAATCCGAAATGTCTGGGGTAAAAAAAATCTGGCAACCATGTTGGTAAATTTATAGTAATAGATAGCAGAACATTTCGGTTAGAATTTATATAAATGTCTAAAGACTTTGAGAAAGTCAACCACTGAGTAAAGTGACGGGCAGACAACTTTGGACCCATCAGTCCTGTTTTTTGTCGGTACGTCACTTCCGCGACCAATAAAAACGTAACAGCGCACCGCACAAACGTCTACGGGTTACCATCGGATAGGTCGTAAAAAGCACTTTCAGAAACACATAGACTTGACTTTATTAGTCAATGTCTACGCGGTCAAAAAAAAAAAAAAAAAAAAAGTTGTTTTTTTAGCGTTACGAACGTCCGTACGTCACACCAGGAATTGCCCTGATAATCTGTTTCACTTCTTCTAAATTTGTCAAATCCTTTATCAGTAAATGAGGGAGATATCGATAAATTCGACTACTTCTTCAGCACGCAGAAAAATAAGTTAGCTAATTTAGCTAACTCCAGATAGCTGGTATTGGTTAGCTGTCTAGCTCAGGTGGTTATCGACTGGGCTAATAGTTAGCTGTGCACCTAAATCAAGTTAGCGACACAGTGAAGAGAGTTATCAGAATAAATTAGCATGACAGCTAATCTTTCTTACAATTTCGGTTTGGACTAGAATTTCGGGTTGCGTTAGCTCTCGCTGATGAACCGCCACGCCCGTTAAACCATACACTGGCTCCAGGCTTGAAATTCGTGTGGACTTCCGCCCCTGGGACGGCTGCCTTCCAGGTGGCTCAGTCTGCGATTTTTGTACAAGCAGTCACATAGTGACCGTAGACGTCAGCGAGACATAAAGTCTGAGCACCCTCTGCTAAATATTGAGCTATACAGCTATGCTGTGCCTTACCTAAGACAGCTAATGTCCATTAGCAGAGACAGCTAATTCAATGCTGCTAACTTTTTTAGTTGTATGGCTATCATTTTAGCTGTCCATATATAGCTACTGGAATTAGCCGTGCAGCTAAGTTTTAGCTGCACAGCTATTTTTTTTTCTGCGTGAGCCCGACTCGCAGCAGGTTGGGACACAACGAGGAATTTGAACCAGCAAGAGATGATGAGAAATACAGTACCAAGACAGAAGACAAAAGATTGGGACACTGTAACAAACGTCTCCAAGTTAACATCCCTTAACTCCACCCTCTAGGGAGGGCACTAGTCGGGGCCCAACATACAATGTGGCCCCAGCGGAATGAGATGTTAACCATCGTTAGCTAAGCCATTAAAGCATAGAAAATTGAAAAGAAAATCTATTTTGGCGAAGCCGTGCAATCGACAGTCAGGGGGCCGACAGAAACCCGGACCAGATCAGTGTCCATTCCGGGTTGACCAACATTGCAAGATAAAATAAGCAAAAGGAAAACTACATAAAAATACCAGAACTGGAATACATACAGACAAGTGCAGTATACCAAACGATAGGGTTTTACCCAGTAATGACGCCGTAATAGACGTTTTTTGCCACTTTGATAGCAAATTTTAGAGAAAACGCGGTTTATAATTTATGTCTGCGTTGCGCAGAGTTCAAAACTGTGGTGGCAAATGTCGTATTTTGAAATGTCAATAACTCATTTATTCATTCAACGAACGCTGATAACCACCATAAATGTGCCATGGCCGCCGTGCTTTCCAAAGTAATTACCACTCGAAATTCATTCTCTTTATATTGTTTCTGATTGGGTTCACTTTGGACTTAAAATAGTTTTGGCGCTGGTGAAGGCGTTGTGCGCATGCGCGAACTTGTAATGCACATAAATACAAGAAATTGGATTTATTGAGTGTGTTTGTACGACGTCAACACTTTTAAATTATCACAAGCAATCATTTTGAGTTTGTTTGGAACGTAGGGAAGTCGCTGTTTTCCGTAAAATGACAAGTGAAATTTGAGGTTATGTTATCCTTTTACCAACTTTGTCAAATAAATCAACTCACGAGGTGTCAAGGGGGTCTTCCCCGATAGGAAGCATTTACAAGTTCTTTAATCTTTCCGGGAAGGTAGTCTGACCGAGACTGTAAAGGGGTGCGATTTGAAAAGTCCAGTATTTTTGATGTACGGGCATTGGGTCAAGAGAAAAAAAAACTTCATTGAAATATCTTATAATCACCATAAATACGATTAGGAAGTGAGATGGATAACATAACATGAGTTCAGAAAAAGGTAATTGAAGACATTTTTCAACAATTAATGTTTTTATATTTACAAAAAAAAAAATAAAAAAAATATTTCATATGAATTTTTGAAATCTTTTATTTGAAATAGATGAAATGATGTATCCATCGATTTCGATAAGAAAGATTCTGGGAGTAGCTCATACCAACTCTGATTCATTCTGAAAGCGTTGGGACACTCTTTTTCAAGGACATCAACCGGCCAAGAACCATCAACAAATGTGAAGGCGTGGTCTGATCTGGAAAAAAGGTGTTGCCATCTTGAGGAAACCATATCTGAACTAAAGATAACCCTGGATAACTAACTTCGAGAATGAAAGCAGTAGAGGCAAGTAAGTGCGAATGCAAAATCAAAGAAGCCCAACCTATAAGTCTAAAAGAAGATGAAGTAAAACCTGCCAGAATTTCAGAAATTAATTTAATTCAGATGATTGAAGGGGATTTATTCAATGTACGTAACAAAATCCTGCTCGTTCACTGAGTAGCTTTAGACATGAAATTAAGTGACGAATTTGATAAAATAGTTAAAGAAAAGTGTGAGCTTAGTGAAGGTTTAAATGATCTCAAACCAACTCAAGGCAATGTCTGTCCTCAAACCAATAAAGATGGAAAAGTAATACTTAACCCTGTCACCAGAACCAAATCTAAAGTAAAACCGAACTGAAAACTGAAGCAATTGCAGACCTTCAAGAATACTGTATTCAAAATAACATTGAAAAAACTAACCATGCCCACAATTGGAGCTGGCCTGGACAGACTCAAGTGGGGGAAAGTCATGTATCTCCTTAAGAGCGCATTTCAACAAGTGAAAACTTCAGTAACTGTATACTATCTAGGTAAAATCAATGAACTGCAGTACAGGAAGAATTTAAAAAACAAAAGATTGAAGAACAATAGCAATATAAAAAAAACACCCAAGACATGGCGACAGTCAAGTGAAACTGATGGGAAACATTGTAAATCAAGAAATAAGAGAAGCATCTACACTGGTGTGCAACAACGGAGAATATTACAGAAAAACTAAATGGGAATACTGCTCATCTCACACCTGATGACTATAATGGTTTCATGTCAGGAACAAATGAAGGCAAGCTTTATACTAAACAAAGAACCGAGATGCTAAGTTAATCCAAACATACCAATGTAATAATTGTAAATGTTCCACTAAGATATGATGATGAAGAAAATTATAGAGACGATATTTTAGAATATAATGAAGATCTACAGAAGCTTATTGGAAATGAAACTGCCAAAATGGGTATTAAGGATAGAGTACATCTGATTGACCCAACAAAGATTTTGTGACGATATCATTTCACAGAGCATGGAGTTCATCTTAATATGAAGGGAAGGGAAGAAAAAGTCATCAAAGAAATATGCAAGATAGTGAACAAAAACTGGTATACACCTGTAGTAAATGTGCCAAAAGAAACCTAGTAGAAGATGTTGATGAAGATATGCAATTCGGCCTTTTTGACTGAGATAGACTCGAGAATAAACATCATATCATTGAATGCAAGATCAGTCAGAAATAAAATCAACCTATTAAACAAAATAAATCAAGATAATAATCCGGACATAGTTGAAATACGCGAGCATTGGCTGCAAGAAGAGGAAAGTCAAGTTTTTAATATAAATCTCTTCATCAAGGCAGCAGTAACATGTAGATCCAATGTTAGAGGTGGTGGAGTCATGATACTAATCAACCCTGCACTATCCGACGCGTCCTAACAACAATGTTCTATCTGCAGCGTGCGGATTACACAATATTCTATCTGCAGCGTGCGGATTACACAATGTTCTATCTGCAAAACGCGGGTTTCGGGACACCTCCAAAGGAATGCTTATAACTCCGTGACCGCTCGTTCTACTTCAGTTTTTGCAGTCAATAGTTAAACATTGGACCTTTACGATTATTCCCGTGTGCTCAGATTGGCCGTAATGTCTTCCAGTGACTTGCAAACCACACAAAGGTGAAGGGCTGCGCCTAACCCCGTTTTGCAGATACAACATTGTGTAATCCGCACTCTGCAGATAGAACATTGTTGGTAGGACGCGTCGTATCATCTTTTACTGAAGAATTGGTGGAAATTAGAACAATATCAACGGACCTCATCTGTGAGCTAGCCGCAATTAAAGTCAACCTTAAATTCAAGAACTTTATCATACTGGCAGTCATAGATCTCCATCCAATCCAAATATTGAAAACTGGAATAAATTCATAGAAATACTTCAAGAGGTACTCATCATGGTAGATCCTCTCGTCAATGAGGTAAAAGTATGGGAGATTTCAATGTAAATCTAGCTACTTTCCGATTCTAAATCCAAAGAATTTCTTGACGTGTTTGACACAGCATGTCTTAGAAAACTTCACTGTAAAAAATGTTGGGAATTCTACTATACACGTGTATAGGAAATTTCCTATACATCGTATCGGAATTGAAAATTCCTATCAATGTATAGGAATTTTCCCATTTGGGAAGATGTGTATGGGAAAAGTACCAAGTGTATAGGCAAATCCCCAGAAATGTATGGGAAAATTCCGATTCGTGTCTGGTAGGCATATTTTCCTTAATATGTATAGGAAATTTACTAGTTTATGACGTAAAGATGTGGACATCTTTCTACCTTTCACATCTTGGTCGGCGCGGTCATTTTATGAGCTTATTTCTGGGAAACTTCTTAAGGATCCCCCCTCCCTACACCCTTATTTCTGACGCCCGACCTGACGCCACACTGAGGGTTGGACACATTAAGAGTCTATTTAGCAGTTTAAACTCTGATAATCGAATTTCAAGTCAGGGCAGGTAGTAAAATTCAAAACTCGTCATCAAAACAAGTAAATCCCCAAAGCCGTGGGCTAGCCCCGGCACCGCGCCGACACTGGCTGACAACCTGGGAATGGCCCAGCGAGGGGCATTTAAAAAATACCTCTGGGAGACACATAAAAAGTATTTTTTGGGAAATATTTTTAGCGACCTGTGGAATTTTGACTTTTTTTAAACGCCAATTTGTTTAGCTAGCAAGCCCATCTTTGAACTCGACCTGTCTTTCTAGGATACAAAATGACCATAAAATTCCGAGGTCGCTAACTCAATAGGGTATTTCACCAAAATTCAGCCGGATCCAAAGAAGAACAGTAATGCTTCATGAACTGTTTCCTCCTTGACGATCATTGCACTGTAATTCCTAAAGGCAACTTTTTTAGCGGTTGCCTTTGTTGTTACTCCCCAGGCAGTGAGGAATCGTGAATGTTGCCCCTAGGGAGGCAACAACCGAAAGTGTCCGGGCTCAAGGCAACATTTGTTGCCTCTGCCGCAAAGTCTGCCTTGCCGCGGGGAAGAATGTTACCCTTGGCGTAAAGGCAACTTTTGTCGCCGTGCGGGCGGCTACCTTCTAATCCCCG
>NW_026267157.1:382434-383553 GCF_000697945.3 Frankliniella occidentalis | reverse complement strand
TTTTTTAAAACAATATTTGAATCTTTTTATCTCATAGACGCTTGTGCTAACTCACAAGTTCCAGCCTACTCCCCATCCCTACTTACATTTCTCCTTATTTTTCAAAAGTGAGAATACAGACTTTTTACCCCAGGAATGGGGCCAGCTACGCTAGGCATACACCAAATGTAAAATGCCACATGCAAAAAAAGTTTCATTGAACTGTCTGACAAGAAGACTTCACCACCATTTCAAACCCCAGAACCAGAACCCCTACCAGTATCACGTACCACCACCAATGTCAGATGACTGCATGGCGGGATTGCCTACCTACTGCTTTGCAGGCGCTACATGCACAAAACCAAAAACAACGTGCCCTGGCAAGCACAAAACAAATTCCGTAAAGCACGAGCAGATTAATTATGTAGCAAATTCATTTGGTACACCTTGCAACTTGTTGTTCTTCTACTTCGGCTCAGCGCTCTAGACCAATACCCTATTCTGATAATGATCCAGTTAAGAATGCTAAAATATCATTCTTCTTAACTTCGGCTTACTTCAGTGAATTTCAACCAAAGTTCACGAACTTTGACCGAATTAACAGCGAATGAAAGCAAAAATCTTCAGTCCGTGTTCTTTGGAATTCGGTCCGTTGATACACATGCTTTGAGTTAGTTGGGGACTCTGTATATAAACACTATATAATATCTAAGTCAAAACACCAATTTAATCCGATAAAGTTGCCGGCTTAAGGGGGCAGACCTGTGGGAATCATTTTAAAAATTCACTTTTTTTTATTGCTTCTAAAAATTCTTTGATCTTTCCTCTTTCTAATGCCGAAAAGCGGATGTCGAAATTCGAACAATTGCTCTCAGGAGAGCCCAAAACGTGCTGCGGGCGGGCGGGTGGCTGGACCGGCAGAGCTCGCCTAGCCGCTCAGGATAGGACACACGACGAGGAAGGAGTCTTCTAGAGCCCCGGTACCTTTTAGGACCAGTACAGAAAGTTGCCCCGTCTTTTGGTACGTCGTTGCACATCGGTACTGAAAACTTTGCGTTTTTCTCCCACTTCTGTTTTGCGTTACCATGTGGAGCACTCTAAAAAAAATTACAGATTTTTGTATCAAATTTGATACAGTTT
>NW_026267157.1:378006-382384 GCF_000697945.3 Frankliniella occidentalis | reverse complement strand
TTGCTACTGGTTCTGTTGGTAGAACTATTCTCCCAAGATCCACATCTCTGCGGAGAAAGGTAGTCGCCGTGCGCGCAAGGGGATCATTCGCCGCATCAAGGAGCAGAAATCTTGCCTCCCTGCGGGCGGAGGGACTGTCCGTGCGCGCGGTAGAAAAAGTTGCCTTTGGGAGGGGGGCGGGAGTGTCCCCGCGCTCGGCGCGTTCTGTCGCCGCGCCCGCCCGCACAAATGTTGCCTTTCTGCGAGAAACTGGAGGCTCCCTGATCAGGGCGACGTCTCAGGCATGTTGCCCTCACCAGAGCATCTTTTTGTTCATATACCCCGGCCGACACAAAAGTTGCCTTTAGGAATCACAGTGTGGCTGACGCTGACGAAGCTCGTGAACCCGCCACCAGGTCTGCGAGTGCCCTAGTGACGGGTCCGAGAACGTCCGCGTCAGCCAAGGAGCGTCAAGGATGAAACAGTTCAGGCAGCATTGTTGTTCTTCTTTGGATCTGGTTTTAACTGGGTGGAATACCCTATTCCTTCTCGAGTTATGGTGCATACAGACAAACATACAAACAGACAAGCAGAATGAAACTTTTTCGGTGAGTGGAGTAATGGGCTTCGCTAATCGCCCATCCAAAAATATTGAGAACAATAGTACCATACAATTCGTCTGAGTCCTGTCCATGGCCTTAGCCGAGAGTCAGTCACACAACACTGTCACTCGCCATCTATCGGCAGACCCCTAAACTACGTCGCCAGCCATTATGTTCTTCTTTAAGTTTTTCTTGAACCTTTACGTTCTTCTGTATGCTCTGCTTTCTGGGCCCTGTAAAAGCAGGCGTGACCTCTGATTTGACGCTACGCTGTGATGTGAATAGGGTGTTCCAGGCTATCTAAAACGGAAGTGAAAAAGAACAAACTCACTGATCTATCTGTTTCCGTCCGCCCAGTATGAGAAACTACCATGGCAGTTTGGTTCGATCCCAACCTCCCAAATATGGAGGGGAGCTCGAAACTGATCTGACAGTTTCTCATAGCTGAAAGGCCTCGGAGGTACGTGATAAGCTCGACCAATCAGAGCCAGTACGGAAACAGAAAGGTCAGTGAGTTTTTTCTTTTCCTACTTCCGTTTTAGATTGCCTGGAACACCCTATACATCGCTCTTAAAAGACTCTGCACTTTCAATCCAAATACCCCCTACCCGTTACAGTACAGTATTGTATAAGATTTTATAAAGGGTTTACAGACCTCTGTAGAAAGTTTTACCAAAAGTAACTAGCTATATGAACGCCATACCACGTCTCGCGTAACAGGCTTTGCCATATCTCTCAAAACACTGTCACGCTGCGACGCGCCTGGCACACATAAAGCTAGGCCTGTGGCGCTGACACTCGAGACGAGTTAATGTAAGTGTATACTGGAACATGTGGTTTTTGTTATTTTTATTTTAGTCCAGTTTTGAGCTAGACTGCTCATCTTCGAACTCGATATCTCTTTTTATTATACAAAACGACCTCGAAATTCCCAGATAGCTAACTCAAGTTCTTCTAAAGTATCGTGCATACCAGTGGAGCGAAGCGGAGCTGGCAACTTGGTTTAGCGTAAGAGAGGGCCTAGCTTGTTTTCATTTCATCTTATTTTCGTTGAGAAATGCCCTCTAGCACCTAAACGGTGCACGTTAGAGCAAAGCAGACGAAATTTTGGCTCAAAGGAGCTAGAATGCTCATCTTCGGACTTAATCTGCTTTTTTGTGATACAAAACGACCCTGAAATTCTCATATGGCTACCTCTCTAAGAAGAGCATTTTAACTTAAAAATTGACTTTTAAAATAATCAAACAGCACAGGTCGCAAAATGTATGTTTTTTAATCGAATATTTTTAGGGGTCTTTAAGGGGTAACCCGCGGAAGTAGAACTCCGGGACCGAAAATTTCATCCGTTCTGCTCTATCTTGTACCGTTTAGGTGCTAGGGGGCATTTCTTGGCGAAAATAAGGTGAAAATGACCTAATGATCTATTACATCGTATAAGAGGCTTCATGTCGATGAAATTGTAAAAGAAGTAGTACCTTAGCATATAATGAACGTGTTTTCGTACCCCCGCCCGTACCCTACCTTTGATAAGGGCTGTTTTTTTTTCTTCAAAAATACGATTTTGTGAAATTGCTCAACTTTGAAAGGACGTAGCTTCTGAAGCCGTGGTCAAAAAAATGAGAAAATTACTACAAGATAGATTAGACCTTGCCCTATCCATGGAGACCCGAATGGACTTTCAGCTCAAGCCGTTCGCAAATGTGCTCTAATGCCCAAACCGTCGTTTTTGGCCCTTTTGGGGCTTTTCGATGAACCCACAGTTTTGGTCCGATCGGGCCATACTAAGTTAATGCACTATCAGGGGGTGCCCTTTGCCAGCAACAACAAAATAATTTCGGAGGTGTCGGAATGGGAGGTAAGCGAACTTCTGATCTTTCTCAGTGTAGTAGTGATAGTTCTGGTAGTGGCAATAGTGACAGTAATAGTTCTAGTAGCAGCCGTTGTGGTAATAATAGTTCTAGTAGTAGCAGTATTGGTAGTAATCGTTCTGGTAGTAGCAGTAGTTGTAGTAATAGTTCCAGTAGTAGCAGTGGTGGTAGTATTGATAGTAATAGTTCGAGTAGTAGCAGTAGTGGCAGTAATAGTTCTAGTAGAAGCAGTACGGGTAGTAATAGTTATACTAGTAGCAGTAGTGTTAATAATGGTTCTAGTATAACGAGTCGATATAGTAAGTCAAAGTTGTGCTAATATTGAAGGGCGACTGCCCTTGGGACCTGCCTCCTGCCTTCCTGTTTGCCTTCCTGTGGTTCGTTAAACTGTCCTATTCTGGATGGACATGCTGCTACGGTCGACAGGCATCCATCTCAATTTAAAAGGCAAACAGTGAAGCCATAGTGCAGGAAATCAACAAATTCCTAAAAGTCTACTGAACTGTACACGAATTTCGTCATTTCACGAAAATGATCGAAACGATTAGTTACTTGGGGAGTTTAAGGAGGACTTTGTTTAAGAATTTTTGTCTGATAGGGTTTTGGTCTAGAGTGCTGAGCGGAAGTAGAAGAACAACAAGTTGCAAGGTGCACCAAATGAATTTGCTACATAATTAATCTGCTCGTTCTTTCTTTACGGAATTTGTTTTGTGCTTGCCAGGGCACGTTGTTTTTGGTTTTGTGCATTTAGCGCCTGCACAGCAGTAGGTAGGCAATCCCAGCATGCAGTCATGTGACATTGGTGGTGGTACCGTGATACTGGTAGGTGTTCTGGTTCTGGGGTTTGAAATGGCGGTGAAGTCTTCTTGCCACACTGTTCACGGCAAAAAAATTTTCCCCGGATTCAATGAAACTTTTTTTTGCATGTGGCATTTTACATTTGGTGTATGCCTAGCGTCCTAGCTGGCCCCATTCCTGGGGCAAAAAGTCTGTATTCTCACTTTTGAAAAATAAGGAGAAATCCCAGCCAGATATATGTCGTAACGCGGTCATTTCGACGTCGTTGGTCGTACCAGAGGTCCAAAAATACGTCGAAACGATGAATTTTTCGACAAATCGATGTCGATTCGACGGAATATCGATACGACGTTTCTAGCTGGGATGAGTAGGCTAGAACTTGTGAGTTGGCACAAGCATCTATGAGATAGCAAGATTCAAATATTGTTTTTAAAAAAATCAATAAGAAAATAAAAAAATACATTTATTTTTAAAATGTATAATTCGGAAATAGCTCAGATGATGTCATCATGCATTTTGTTGAGAGAAATTGTAAAAGTGGCTCATACCAACTTTGATTTATGCTGAAAGTTTTGTGACACATGGACCTTTACTTTTTAAGCTGTGGGGATTACGCTTTCTCTGACCATCCAACTTGTGCCAACTGAATCTCTTCGACATGGCTGGAATGAATGACTATGAATTACCTATGTTTCAGTTGACATTATTTCATGTACAATAATAGCTCTCTGTCACAATATATGTATATTTAAAAGTTCTAGTTGCTACGCTGACTTTTGGTTGTTTTGCTTTTCCCAAAAAACTAGACAATTACTTTATTCATAAATATGTTTTACCTTTACTCTCTGCTAATATGTAAAAGCTCAACTAGTCCAATAGATAATAGCATTCTATTGTTGCTTTGTTAATACTTAGTACCTTGTAACACAAATATAAAGAAAGTAACTGTCTAAAGTTTTTTTTTTTTTATGATCAGCATATTAGAGTGGTTTTGGATAAGCAAAACAAACCAAAGATAGCGGAACAATTAGATCTTTTAAATACACATATATGATGAGGGAAACATCTTGAGGGTCCCCTGTCTGGAGGGTGGGAAACGTCCGGAGGTCGCCCCTCCGGGAGGTCCCCCCT
>NW_026267157.1:360692-373289 GCF_000697945.3 Frankliniella occidentalis | reverse complement strand
TTACAAATTTTTGTATTAATTTTTTTTAGAGTGAGCCTCCAGGCCACAGTTTTTGAGCTACAGCCTAGCCACTTCGCCTGGTTGTAGCCTCGATATGTACCTTTCGTTTGCCGAAAGCGATTTTTAATATCGCATTTCCAAAGTACCGAAATAGGGGATAAAGTACCCAATTTTTACCCAAACTTAAGGTACCCTAACTTTGGGAATTTTTTTCACACACTTGAAATAAAAAAATTCAAAATCGCTCTCGTCAAACGAAAGCTACATCTTTTAAGAGTAAATGAGCGTTTTTGTCGTTGCCGTAGGTCCATCCGTTGTCGCGCAATCCTGCACACGGTAAAGGCCTGTAACCCTCCACTTCGAGACAAAGAAGAGCATGTTCCCGGAGAAGCAAGCAGACGTTGTATACAGCAAAACGTCCCAGCCGAAAATTCCGGTTACGGTTACGGCCAGAATTTACGATTACGGCCGGAATTTTGTACGGTTACGGTCAAAATTTACGATTACGGCCGTAATTTGCTTCGGTTACGGTTAAAATTTACGATTACGATCGTAACCGTAGTCCGATTACGGTTTACACTTACGGTTACGAGTAAGCTTACGAATACGACCGTAACCGTAGCCCGGTTACAGTCAGCAGTTTACGGTTACGAGTAATGTAAACGATTACGATCGTAACCGGAAAATATCAAACTTTAAAACGTGGTAGCGCTTAAACTAAGCTTCGCAGGGAGAAACGGTTAAGGGTAATGTAAGGGAAACACAAGTCAAACCTATGTGTGGAGTTTGGAAAGAGTCGATTTTTCAACCCCTGGCTATCTTGAGAACTGTTAGAGATACCGCAACGAAAACACCACCATTGTGCTCGGCGTCAAAAGTTTACATGGGCGACGTGTGCTCTGGTCTCATGGGGGCTTTGAGTTACTGCCAATACGTCATCACCGTAACCGGAACGTTCTTACCGTAACCGGGCTGACTAACAGTAATCGTATCCGAAACAGTAAACGTAATCGTAACCGGAACTTTAATCGTAACCGTAACCGGAAATGGGTCCAATTTACGAGTGTAGCCGTAACCGTATCCGTAACCGAAGTCGTAACCGTAACCGGAATTTTCGGCTGGGGTAGCTTAATTCTTGCTCTTTCTAAATATCGTTCGTTGAAAGCGCTACGATTCTTCGTTCTCTTGTAGTTCCTATTTTCTGAAACCCTTACGTTTCACAGGTCTGCCCCCTTAGAAAAATGGGGAGGGGGGGGGTGGAACTTTGGTGAACATTTACGCTTTACTTTGAACTTCAAAGAACTTTTATGTTTTATTTGGACCCTTCAAGGTTTGATTTTGAACTTTGCTGAACTCCATGTATTTCGACAGATTTTGGCGAGCTTCTGTGAACTTCAGTGTATACGTTGATCGAATTTTACTAGGTAGATGAACACCAGACCACGTCGTGCGTTATAAGCTTCGCGATATCTTACGACACGAGACACTGTTACGCTGCAGTGCGCCTGGCATACGTCTATCTGGGAGGTTTTCAAAATAAGCGACATATTTGTGTCTTTTGGCCGTAGAATCGTTATTTTCCTGTCGTTTTCGATGCCGTTTGGCTTATTTGATTCGGGGGAAGGTGGCGAAATAAATTTTAGTACAAAAAAGGCAATGTCAGTGGTGAAAGTAATCGAAAGTCCTTAGGAAGTAGTCAAAATGTAACTTCCGTACTGTCCTCCGCGCTAAAACCTTAACTTTGGACAGCTATATCTTCAAAAGTCTTTGTCGGAGAGAAAATCCGGAAGCTCCTACGCGTTCCTCCATGTTTTCTGTGCACCATATTCGAATCGCTAACTACTGCCGCAAATACACTAGTCAGGGCAGCAGCCCAAAAAATGTCCTACAGAGTGACGGAAGGGAAGGACCCATTCAAAGTTTGCGCTCTGAGCAGTCCCTGTGGCTACAGACATTGGTAGCACGGGTGTCCCAGTCTCCGGTAAGATCACAGCTGTCGATTTTCAGTATGGGCGGCTTCAAGATGTAAACGGTAAGTGAACGAGAGGCGTTTGAATGTTAAATTCTGGGTTTTTAAAATCATACCTGTAACATTCCGTACGACTCGTAGCTCCGCCAATTTTTGTCGCACAGAAATTATTCCTTTTGTCTGAGCATACGTTTTATGTCTCGTAAAATATCTGATTTTGCCCGGTACTCATATCACCAAGGATCTGCTTGAAACTGACTATTTTATGAAAATGTAACTTCCGTACTTATGTAATTTTCGCACAGCTGTGTAACTTCCGCACAACCGATTTTACACGGGTGTTACCTACATTTTCGAGAATTCTGCAGTGGGAGCTCTGGTATCTTCAGGATGTGGTCAGGGGACAGGCCCAAACAGACCCCACCCGAAAAGAAAAAAATTCTCAAAAATATTTTTTTGTTGAGATTTTAGGAGGCCAAATGTGTCGCTTTTTTTGAAAACCTCTCATCTAGGCCTGCGACGCTGCGCTGGCACCCGAGTCGGGCAAAAAAAAAAAAAGCAGAGTCGTGAAGCAGCATCTGTTCCGAGGGCTGCCCAACTGTGGAAATCAGGTCCACACAGACTTTGTAATCGATAGTAATCCATGGTAATCCAAATCCACACGTTCCAGATGGCCCTTTTAAATTACAATTTAGTTGGTGGCGACATGCATTTTTGTGCACATCTTACCTAAATGCAAACGCGCATGTTTAATATGGCAAATATGAATATCTCTCTTGGACAAAAATATAATTTGTCTAATCACAGGATGTAAATTTGTAACTTGCAAGGTAAAGAATTAAGAAACTGCCTATGATGTGCACACAAATGCACGTTTCTCGGGGCATAAAATAATCTTTGAGAAAAATTGGTAATCTTTACAATTTGCTAATCCGGTGTTCACATGTTTATGGAGTAAGGCACCCCTTCGGTCCTCGGTTTTAATCAGTTTTTGAATTCTCTTCTTATGGTGTCGTCAGTTTTTGCCTTAATGCAAGTATTCATAGAATTTTACCTATTCCCCCCCTCAATACGCAACCATTGGCCTCAAAAATTGGGATGTATATATCTCCGGTACCGACTGAGCTACAGAGTTCTGTTTAGAAAGGGATCATATTTCATTAATGCCGTTTATTTTCAAAACCATATCCGAAATCTTGTGTCGATAAGGAGTAGAAGTACTCAACGTCAACAAGTAACATGTCACATTTTCGGCAAAATTATCTGCAACTGTGATGAGTTAAATTTTGAAAAGTGTAACTTTACTATTCCTGGCCCGCATATCCGGTGCAAGGACCTGAACTGCCTTACCTGCCGGTAGTGGTTGGCTGGGGGCCTGGGGCCTGACCAATAAGTCACTATTTACTCGAATATTTTCGTAGGCTTTTAAGTGGCTCTGCACTGTAAACTTCGATATGGAAATTTTTACGGACAATGAGGTATTCCGGACGAAGCGCCGGAAACGAGAGGTGAAGATTTCGCTGGCCGAATCTCAGCCTCAGGGCTTCTAGATCCGGTCGTCTGCTGTCAACTGCACGGTGGCGTACGGTTAGGTGGTGGTCTCGATTTCAATCCCGATTTTTAGAGTGAGAATATCATTCAAAACACTTTCACTGGCACATTCACACGCAATAACCTGAAGCATAATGTCGTGGCTAACAAACGCGGCAAAGTAATGGACAGCAGACGCACGGATACAGAAGCCATGAGGCTGAGAGCGAACCAGCGCCATCTTCGCCGCTCGTTTCCAGCGCCAAGCTTACCGGGAATACCCTATTTGAGGGAGGGTACAAGTTTTGGCCACAGTGGCCAAGGTACAAAACATTGGCCACTTATCGTGGCCGTTTTGCATGGCGCGTGCCGGATCACGGTGGGTGGTCGTGGTGGTCTTTGGGGATCGTGGTCAAAATCGTCTTACAGGGTACGGTAAAGTGCCGAATAATGGCCACTTTACGAGCACGCCCTCCCCTTTCCTTCACCAAGTCTCAACTATACGTCACAGCCGTACCAAAAAAGTTCATGGGTGTAGTAGAAGGATCAAAGAACATGCTTCTGTTCGAAAAGAACAGAAAAAAAAATTTCTAACGCTAACGCGTTAATCGGCCCCTAACGTTTTAACGAACAATCGTTAAAACTTGATGGTTAGTGTTGTGGCTCTTCGTTCTGAAGTCACCACAATAACAAAACCAACAGCGATGCAAGCGCCTTATAGAAACTACTTAACTTTTACTCATAGTTACAATTATTCAAACACATGTCATTTAACCACCTCTGAAGTGCACGCGAAATCGCTAAAGAAGGAGTTATTAGACGTGGGTTGAACATAAAAGTGAGGAGAGTACATCACTCAATTTATCCAAAAACATGAAGCGAGTTCGTTTGCAAAGGTTGGTACCATTGTTAGAAGCCACGCCTCCTTTCTACCCAGGATTGTCGTAGCCACGCCCATTTCTAAACAAACTGTGCAGCTTTGATTTTAAACCGGTAGAAGTTGTAATCGGGATATCTTCTGGCATCGATTAAAAGCTTATTCGGTGGCTTAAAGAACGGTGCACAATCGGCTCGCTTACACTTCCCTGTTTAAATCAATACTAACTGCGCTAGAAATTAAAAACAAGACACGAAGAATAAGCGTAAATGTCGCATATTGTTCAGCTTGCTGTCGTTCTCGTCTGGAACGTCGCACGAAAATTTTGAACATATCGTTCGGAAGCTTAATGTTTGGTCTTGAATTTTTGTCTTATACGTTTTACTGTTAAGTGAAAATGTAAGCCGCAGGGATCAACAGAAAGAATGCTAGAAGTGCGAACCATTGTTGGCTTGGCAGGATTTTGCCGATTTTCGTGATAATTTCGATGTTTAACTTTAATTTTCTCAAAATTGGCCAGAAGGATTGTAATGAGGCTATAGTCAAATGAAATCTAATTTTTGGATTGATTTTTCGATAAAATTTTATTAGAATCTGTACAACAGAAGTAGCGGTACCTTAATGAATGAGGGAGGGAAAAGAGGAAGCACTCGCACGCGAGCAGAAAGGCCCCCTTGGGGGGGGCCTAAAAAGTTCATAGAGAAAAAATATGTGAAAGAATCACTTGATTTTGCCCATTGATTGCCACACTTATCCCATTGATGGCCACCCTCAAAATTACTGGAATTGGCGTTACTGGGTCGTGGCAGGACAGCTGTGTCACGTAATGGCTCGAACAGCAGTTCCTTCTCTGCATCCCGGTGAGCTTTTTATGACACATGTGCACTCTAAAGCAGGCTGAATAGGGTATTGGTCTAGAGCGCTGAGCGGAAGGAGAAGAACAAGAACGGAAGGTGGAAAGTCGCCCGCACTCCTCCCCGCCTGCCGCCTCCTCTTCTCCCCGGGCGCTCCCCCACTCCGCCCAGTGGAGGAGAGGGGGACGGCACGGGCACCTTTCCACCTTCCGTTTTTGTTCTTCTACTTCCGCTCAGCGCTCTAGACCAATACCCTATAGACCGTTCCGACAGTGCGCTTTTTGAGAAGAAATGAAGAAGTCGGGACCGGAACCAGTACTTAAATTGCGCTTATTATTGTCATTTGACAGTGTAGTTCGGCGTGAATGACCTCGATTAAGTCTCGAGTAACTGTCAATTTTAGTTTTCACTTATTTAAGCCATTATTATAGATCTGTTTCAGGTGGTGATTTCATTAATTCTTCTTTAAACGGGCACTGCCGGAACCATCTATTCAATATCGGTGCCCGTTCGGTGAGGCAACTCGTTAAATTAAAACCATGGGGGTACAAGTTGTGTCTTTAGGAGCCAAAGGCTTATCTACGACTCTGCCTTTTTCCCCCTAGGTAGATGTATGCCAGGCGCGTCGCAGCTTCACAGTGTTTCGTGAGATATCGCGAAGCCTGTTACGCGAGACGTGGTCTGGCGTACATCTACCGAGTTACTGGCTGAGCGATTAGCGACGCCCATTTCTCCACTGACCGGAAAAGCTTCATTCTGTTTCTTGGTCTGTTTGTGCGCACGATAACCCGAGAAAGAGTTGAGATAGCGATCTAGGAATTTCAGGGTACTTGTGTATCATAAAAAGACACATCGAGTAGATGAGCATTCTAGCTCAAAAATTGACTTTTACAAAAATCAATAACCGCACGTCACAAAATGTATTTTTTCCAAATATTTTTTACAAAATTCGAAGGGGTAACTCAAGAAAGTAAAATCCTGCAGAGGAAAATTTCGTCCGTTTTGCTCTGTCTCATACCGTTTGGGTACCAGGTGGCATTTCTTGATGAAAATAAGGTGAAAATGACCAAATGGTCCATTAAATCGTAAAATTTTATTAAATCGTAAAATTTTATAAAATTGTAAAATTTTAATAAATCATAAAATAAGGTTAACTATAGTGTGGAAAAATACCTTATTAGCACCCTACTAGCGAAGCCCATTACTCGACTGACCGAAATAGCTCCATTCTGTTCATTTGTTTGTTTGTCCGCACGATAACTCGAGAACGAAATGAGCGAGCGACCTGGGCATTTCAGGGTCGTTTTGTATCATAAGAAGACACGTCGAGTTCGAAGATAAGCATTCTAGCTCAAAAATTAACTTTAAAAAAATTAAAAACCCACAGTTTGAAAAATGTGTTTTTTGTGTTTTTTTAGATATTTTTAATGGGTTTCTAAATGGTAACTAATACAAGTAGAATCTTTAGGTCGCAAATTTCACCTGTTTTGCTCTATCTCGTACCGTTTGGGTGCTAGGAGGCATTTCTTGACGAAAATAAGGTGAAAATGACCTAATGGTCTATTAAGTTGTGAAAAATGCCTTATATATTGTAAAATTGTGCAGACAGTCCCCGACAAATACTTCGAATATGTCAAATTTTGGGCCCGGAAGGCCTTGTTCCCGTATACTCTCCCATTAACTCGTCTCGCGTGTCAGCGCCGCAGGCCTAGCTATATGTGCGCCAGGCGCGTCGCAGCGTGACAGTGTTTCGTGATATATCGCGAAGCCTGTTACGCGAGACGTGGTCTGGCGTACATATAGCTAGTCATAAATTAATGCTTGTTTCAGACGTAACTCTAGTTTTGATAGTATTAGTTCAACAGATTGAAAGCTAGGATTCGATTCAGAATGTGCCTTAGGTGTTCCCTAAATTTTCGATTTAAGACCACCTTTTGCGCCTTTAAGTAAAACTTTGACATTTCCGTCTTACATTCGTCCAAAAACATGTTCAGTGCCTGGTCGCGAATCAACTTCGTCTCTTCAGTTCTCGAATCGAGAAAATGCTGTAACAAAGCCAGAGCACGACCGCAGCTGATTTGCCGAGGTTAAATTTTGCTGATTCAGCTATTTTCAGGAATTTTCAGATCTGATTTGAACTGAGCCGAAGAGTGTTCTCATCGGTCAATTAGCTAAGGAATAACTGGGCGTATTATCAGTATTCGTCAGTAGGCCTAGTGGGCAGCGGCCCGAGAATTAGTGACAAATACTGAGAGTATGTTGTCAGTTAGAATCAGCTTGATGTCAGAGCCTGAGTATAGCTGAAGTACGCGGTCATGGCTACGTCAGTTATTGTCTCCATATTTAGCTCCTGTATTTGACGCTGGCAAATACTGAACGCATGTGCACAACACTATCGCCTAGTTGTTAGCTCGGAGTGGTGTACTCAGGTGAGAGCAGTGTGACAGCCCTGCCTCATTTAACATTTTCTCCCGGGGTGGGATTTCAAAAGATACATTTGTTTTATGGCCTCTATTCTGGCAATTTTGTACTGCAAAGAGTTATTTTCCTTGAAAACAGCAAAGAAGACAAAACTTTTGTATAAGAAAGAAGCATCTTCCTAGTTTAGAAACAACTGCTACGTTACAGGAAACGTATTGATTTTAAGACACAAACTGGTGCTTTGTAGGACAAAGCAATGCTTTAAATTACAAAGCGATTTTCCGTAATACAAGGAAACCAGATTCGTTGTCAGCTCAGATTCTGTGTAAGGTTGTAAGCTGGGAGAGACAGTCTTGAAGGCTGTCTAAAGTATCAAAGAAATCCGGGTTTAAGGTAGTCCCCTGGACTAATTTTGCTGCTACTGCGGTCACCTAAGCGAAGGTTGAGAGGAAAACAAACATGCCCACCGCGCACGGTGAGCCACTTCTCTGTATGTATATTACGATACGGCTACTGGGTCTACAATATACTGTACTACGTCACGTCGCACTGAACGTGCCACAGCGTCCCAGCTGCTTCTTGGTGATGGTGCACCGCCAGCGTGAGCGCTCAGTGTTGCGAGAAAGCACTTTGTGCAGGTGCTGCGTCGTTCCGTCGAGGAGCGGCGGTTGTCTGGCTTGCGTGCCCCGCACTGGCGTTGCGTGTACCTTAAATCATGCATTAGCCACACTGCTTATGCATGGCGGACCCAGCTCACTGCATGGGTGGTGCACACGCACCATTAAACGGGGAAATGTCCTAGAACAAAAGGTTTGAGGGCGTGCTTGTTTTCGTGTTATTTTAGAATGGGGAAACAAAATAGGATTTGAATACATGGAGTATCGAGTCGAGTGACATATACATCCCCAATGCCTCATTTTTTTCACAGTCTCTTGCGAACTGGCTACATTAAACAGAAGTAAAGCCTGTCGAAAACGGTGACTTTGCAAACACTTGGCAACGTGCGGTGACGGAGAAAAATATTTAGTTGGGACAGCGAACAGTTACGTTGGTTTTCGGATAACTGAATTATTTTCGACAACGAACAAACTGTCGTTGAGAAAACTAGTTTTATCAACTGATAAACTAGTTTCCATAATGAAAAGCTTTTGATGTCTGCACAAATGCGCCTTTTGTCCACTTTATTATAGTATATACTTAGTATACAGATGATTATAATTATCTGTATGTACACAGGACTCAACAGTTTCTTTCGGATAGCAAATACCATGGTGTTTCGGAGAGAGAATCTTCATTAGTTTACGATCAGGTGATAACGGAACTGACAAGACGGAGTATCTTTTTTGCGAAACTTCGGATACACGTAGACGCGCCAGCCACACTAACAGGAGTAAAAAAAATCCCTTTCAGGATTCGGGGTAACATTATTACACGTAGGGCCCCCCATGCGTTAACATTGTGCACGGGGTAGCTAAGCGAAGTGCATTCAAATAACAGAATACGTAAAAAATGTTGAACAAAACTATAATGAGTGTGGGTTCGTCTAGTAGGTAGGCAACCAACCCCATTATCATCCTCTATTTAGAGTAAAACAAAATATTTTCTACATAAACTTTTCATGTAGAATTTTAATTTTTAAAATTCCGTCAAACCACTATGTCAATTTGTAGTCCTTGATGAACTAAAACAAACAAGCTATTGGCCAGTTTTTTATCACCACTTTCTCCGGAGAAATCCTGCGCGTAAATTTTAAAAGAAGATATCCTATCAAAATAGAAGTAAACACTTGGGACCTCTTTAAAGTAAAGTTCATGGCATTCTGATATTGTTATTGTGTTAAGCCATCCCTTGTGTAGAGCAATGTACCCTCAGGTTTCATCCTTTCACCTACAGTGGCTCAGAAACTAATTTTATTGACAAATGTACCAAAAATGCATTTTGGGAGATAGAAGCCCCCCGTTTTTTCCCCTGGCGTGGGCGTACAATGGCCCTCCTTGCCCACCGGTTGTAAATTTACCAAGCTGTCGGTGGAAATTGCGATGTGCGGGTGCGCCCGGCAGGAAAGAAGTACAGATAAACTGCATTCGAAACTGTACTTGCCTAACTATAGTTGCTAAACTATGGTTATGATTGTATTTTAACTCCAATGCTGTTTACAATGACGACTACATGCTCAAATAACAGTAAGATATATAAATAACACACACTTTTACTGCTCTCGCAACTACACTTGAGAATGCACACCGTAATGTAAGTGGCATATTGAGTTGTTGCTGTACTTTAAAAGCAGATAAATTGACGATATGATTCGCTCTTTCAATTGTACTTCGTGAATTCGGTCTGTTTTACATTCCATACGCTAAAAATATAGAGTTAAAAAGAATTGTGATGACTGCTTTCGGCTGTACAGTACATATGAGCGGTCAGTTTGCAGAATTACTGGTGTCCGTTTTAAAGTATAGTCTGTTTTTGGCTGAACATTGCACCTGGTTAACAGACTGGGCAGTAGAGGCGACTCATCACCCTATCAGGTAGACATCCCGGAAAGTCCCGTTCGGCCCCACCCCTTGCACACTTACCGTGCTGCTGGCCGGGAGCATACTACTAAGGGCCGAATGGGGCGAAAGGAAATACCCCGAACCAAGGCCTAGCTACCTACTCAGGAGGGTGAGTACATGTTTCCCAAACTGCCGGTCGTGCTTACGATGCTTTTTGACGCCTCCCCAGCTAGAATACTTCTACACAAAGATATTGATATTAAGCGTAATACGAATACATGCATATAATGGCCGGTGTGCACGTGTAGTACACTGCTTCTGTCATGTGAACCTAGCAGCAGGAGACGATTTATTCGGTTGTGGTAGGAACTGCAAACGGTGTATAAAATGTAGCACAACTGTAGCTGGACTGTAGGTCGACTGCTGTTGTCGGACCGGAGCGCTTCCCGTATGGAACACTGTGGCCGTAAGACAGAGTTTTCTGGTCTCATCGGCGAGTCAGGGAAAAGATGGTCCCGCGACGGTTTGGAGCCCGTGGGGAGACCGTTGAAAGACGGGTGGACGACGGTTGGTCCGGCTCACGACGGTCTTTCTACCAGCTGATTTTCGCGCTCACGGCTGTCTTTTTTCCGTCTCGAAAAAGTGCATTTTAAAGACGGTTGAGAGACGACTTGGCAGGCTGGGCCAGGGAAGGGGAAGCCAAAAGGGGAGCCCTGCCCAGCGTCGAACGCATGTCGCTGAATTAGGAGTCTGTGACGGTGCCCACTTGGCCAGAGCGGTTACCTGAAGGAGACGAGGCGGACGGCGAGTCCGAATCGGCCGGCTGCTTGCGCGACTTAGGCACCCACGAGGGTGACTACGAATTTTAACTATGTATAGCAGTAAGGTGCTTGTGCGCGACCATGCGTCGCTTAGCTAGGAAGAGCTGCTATAATACGAAGAGCCTTCAAGTGTGTTTAAAATATACGACGAAGCTTCGTTGTCGTCGTAATACGAATGAATGCTTCGGAGACTTTAAACAGCGTGGTCGCACATCGCACATATCACCGCCGCTTGGCTTGCAGCCCTCGTTGAGAAACACCCTCTGGGCGAACCGGCGCGGCGGGTGCCGGTGCGAGCCGCGCACTTCAAGGCCTTCTCTTCCACCATGGCCGAGGTGGGCGCCGCCGGCGCTACCATCAAGGGCATCTACGAAGCGCTCTCGCATGCGGCCCCGGCCCCTGTCCCACGCGTTGTCATGAAAGATCCCGGCGTCAACTGGAGTACTGTCTGGCAGAACATCCGCCACAAGGCCATCCCCGTCGACGCGCAGGAGAGCTGGTATCTGGTCGTGCACGACCTGGTGGTAACGCGTCACCGTCTCCACCGCTGCAACAGGGCGCCCTCCAGGATGTGCCCGCACTGCAACGTGCCGGACGTGCTTCTGCACAGGTTGGTGTCGTGTCGGGAGGCGAGGGAGATTTGGAGGTGGGTGCGGGTCATCCTGGCAAGGACACTCGGGGGGCGTCCTGTTCCTACCATCTTGCTGCAGCCGGACTTCGCCGCGGAGGCGGGGGACAGGCAGGCGGCCGCGCTCTGGGCGTGCGCAACGGCGGTGCACTACACCATCCGCACCAACACGCCGACTGCAAGGGGGTTCGCCGCCCAGGTGCACAAGTCCAGGAAAAAGGTCCTCGACGATCCGGACAGGTGGCCGCCGGAGCTCGTCACGGGCCTGGCGGCGTGGGTCGATGATTAATCTCTGCTTTTCTTTGAAGGACACCGGCGAGCGCGCAACGTCACCTACCAACCTCAGACGTGGTGCGTAGCTGGCAGTTTACCCCGTCGCGTTCGCGCTGACCCCTGAGAAGACTCGCGGGCCAAGCTCCACCACCACCGCCGAGAGGGGCAGCCAACGCGGCGCGGCTTCAACAAGTCCCCGGGTCTGCGGGCCGGAGGGGGGCCACTGTTGTCGCTGATCAGCTGCGTACCAGCGGCCGCCGGTGAGTCCTGGGGGGCGAGGGGGCGGCGGGGGGTCAACGTCTGAGGCTAAGTGTGCCGTTCGCTACGTGCAACGTGTACACTCCAGACGCCCCTCCGCCAAACCTGAGCCGACCCCTGCAAGACCCAATTAATTGCCTGCATTGACGGAGAGGGATGAAACGGGGGAGGTAGGGACGGCTGCTGAGGCTAAGTGTGCTGTGCATGCGCGGTACGCTCCAGCACGCCCCCTACCAACCCCAACCCGGACCCGAGCAGTAAAACTTAAATTCGCGATTGAGGAGCGACAGGGGCGGGAGGGACCGGCTGCTGAGGCCCTTGTGTGCTGTGGTTCGCGGCACACCCCAGCAGGCCGCCCGACCAACCCTTAGCCAGGACAGAAGCTGTAACAAGATTTGATTGCAAGAGCAAGTTTGCAGAGCACTGGCCGAAAATGGCCGCATCGTCGTCACCGCTCCTTTTTTTTTT
>NW_026267157.1:357152-360642 GCF_000697945.3 Frankliniella occidentalis | reverse complement strand
CTCCCTTCCCTTCCTTTTCTCTCTGAGAGGGCGATAAACAGCCCTCATGACCGACTCATTCTCGAGCCGTTAAACAAGTCATTGTCACTCGCTTTTTTACGTCCCTCCCCCCTCTCTCCATTTCTCCCTCTTGTACTCCCCCTCCCCCCTCTCTGCCTCTGTGCCTCTCCCCCTTGCTCTCCCGCGAGGCACGTGGGACGCCCCACAGGCGTGGAGGGGCACTAACAGTGATGCGGACACACAGTCTCGCGCCCCGTTGGTTGGGTGCCCCGTTGCTAAATTGTTATTTTGCTAAATTACATTGCAATGCACTATTCCACCGAATGAAGAAATCCTTCAAATTATTTACCTTTTACTATTTTTTATTACAATTGTTGATTTTATTGTTATTAACCAAATATTTTATTGGCACAGCCACAGCTGTACAAAAATTTGTTAAATAAAGATGTTTTGAAAAAAAAAGAAAAAAAAGTGGCCATCGTACTGCCAACTCCGAGGTCCGAGGTTCAACTCCCATCAACTTCATCAAGTTTCATCAAGGTAAGAGTTCTGCAATCAATTAATCGGATGAAAGAAGGTAAGTGGGGGAAGGTAGAAGGGTGGTAGTAGAAGAAAGAAATTCCTGGGAAAAAAATTTAAACGAAGTTTTGAACACTGCACTTTAAGTATGATACCAACTGTAGGTTTTGTTTGTACTTTGCAACTCTTGTCTGGGGTGCAGTTCGAAACTAACCGCCCAAACTGCAGTTAAACTGTGCGGATTCCAAACCAACTACAGATTTTCTGAAGTAAAACTGCGACTTAACTGCAGAAAGAGTATAGAAATCTGCATTTAAACTGGTCTAACTACAGGCTACAGCTGTATATTTTATACATTCTGACAATATTTTCAATAAACGATAACGTATGTAGTCCTAACACAATTTGACATGATTTTGTACACACTTAAATGCATTTGTAAATGTGATCCGTATACAGTGCGCTATTACAGTTAGATGTTCTATAAGTCGCAAAAGTTTTGATGGCCGAAATGGCGCGAAAGCTGGCAATGTAGTCTCGCGAAGGGTGCCTCCTGCGGCGCAGCTTGCGTCCAGTTAGAGGGGTGCTGACCGGCCCTGACTGGCCCTGACCAGCCGTGAGCAGCCCTGACCGGCCCTGAGCAGCCCTGAGACCCACTGCCTCCCAAAACACACACATAAGGTGCCAAACTGAAAGAGTAAGGAGCAAGGCCGTGGCGCGCGAAGTTATACGATCGTGAGTTTCCCGTGCCGTGACATAAGCCATCTTTAGCCGAGTTATTTTTTGTCTGTTTTGTAAGTACATAAATGTAGGAAATGCCAGTTGTACACATTACAGCTAAGAATGGTGCTGTGTATGCCATGTCACTTTCGCCAGCATCCATAGACTAAATCAGGTCAGTCTTCAAACACCTAAGAAGTATACCAGTATGAGGTTATAGGATGCATGCTTCTTCACATCTTTTTAATTTTTCAGATCCGAAATACTAGACTTTGCTACGCGTTTCGTGCTGGCAAAGTTCCAATCAAAGGATTTAAGTATAATGATGGGAAAAGAAATACCCTCAAAAAGTCACTCCTTCAAGTGTTCCTGTCAAAAGTATTGTTTGAATAACCTAATACAATCGCTTACTTTAAAATGCCTCAAAATTGCTTGAATACTTGTTTTAATTAAAACTTCTGTCCCCGCAGTGAGCACAACAGAAGCAGCAACAGCTGTCGCCTCTCCAGTGCCCACAGGTGGTGTCAAACCAAGTGTTCCGCCTGTGAAGTCTGCTGCATCCTGATCGTGTGAGTAATTACATCAATTTCAAACTCTGATATGGGAAATTGTAATGTCCCTGCTCACTTTTGAAGGTTTTAAATTAGTGCCCACAGGTGGTGTTAACCCAATTGTTCCGCCTGTGAAGTCTTCTGCATCCTGCTCGTGTGAGTAATTACATCAATTTCAAACTCTGATATGGGAAATTGTAATGTCCCTGCTCACTTTTGAAGGTTTTAAATTAGTGCCCACAGGTAGTGTCAACCCAATTGTTACTCCTGTCAAGTCTTCTGCGTCCTGCTCGTGTGAGTAATTACATCAATTTCAAACTCTAATTTCTTGAATTTCTGTTTTCTGACAGCTAGAGTTATTAAATATTTCCTTGTAATCCTTTTTTTTTTTCACTGGGATAGACACTACCATTCAATTTAATTTGCCAGCCGAGTACTTAGAGGTAGAGTAGTTTAAAAAAATAATAATACTACATTTATTTCAGTATTTTTGGTATACACTTATTTAATTTTGTTTTCAGGGGCACTTTATGAGGACGATCTTGCGCCAAGTTCCCACCTGCACTCGGCAAGATATAGAAGTTCTGGACAAAGGTCCATTATTCCTAATTTTAAAGGTATTCTTCTGTACTACTGTAGTGTAAAGTAATGCCTTGTCATATTGTATTCATACTTCTTTTCTTTTTTTCAGTTCCGAAATATTACAATTGCATAGGCTGTCTATGATGCCATGAATTTTTCCGCATATGATGGGGATGTAATAACTTGTGAAGAAGCAAGCAATGGTTTGTACATTTGAAATATTTAAAGTAGTAGATACTTCACACTTCTGTAACAGATCTGCTCGTTTTTCCCTTTGTATTTGATTTAGCTTCAATGATGTACAAGTAATGATACAGCACTACTGGTGATGTGCAGTATTTTTAAATGTATCCATGTTCAGTAGAATCCAGAGAGCTGCCATGACACAGATATTCAAATTTGTTCTAATCCTATGAAGTAATCGCCTCCGGTTCAGATTATTATAAATAGAAGCCACTAGATTCTGTAAATGCCAAACAAAAATTTCTGATCAGAGGGCACACCTGTCATACCTCATCTTGCAATTTGCTTTTTGAAGGCAGAAGGGCGGGATAAAGACATACATCAAATGTTCCTCCACACATTCTGAAATGCATGGCAAATGTCGGGTCTTGCATATTTAACCATCCTGCAACATCAAGTGGGACGTTCTCCCAAGCAGGATATTCTGTGACATTAAACAGCATTTAAATTTAATTAACAAACAACCTAATTGAATGTGGACAAAGAGTTCATACCTCTGAAGTGATCCAGAAACATGGCGAGGACATTAAGACGTTGCTGAATAATTGCAGAAACATCATCTTCGTCATTTAGAAGAATTAACAAGTCCTCTAAACTAGGTAGATGTACGCCAGACCACGTCTCGCGTAACAGGCTTCGCGATATCTCACGAAACACTGTTGCGCTGCGACGCGCCTGGCATACATCTACCTAGGCCTGCGGCGCTGACACCCGAGTCGGCCCGTCAGCTTCCCGTCACTTCTACTATACATGCAGGGTTGTACATTTTCGCTTATTTTCGTCAAAAACTCCATGTGGCGCCTAAACGGTTAATGATAGAGCCAAACGGACGAAATTTACGCCCATAGGGCTCTACTTTGATAAGTTACCCCTTA
>NW_026267157.1:349475-356552 GCF_000697945.3 Frankliniella occidentalis | reverse complement strand
CAAAATCATCACGAACGGCCGATGTTTGCGGATAGAACTGACGTGGAGGTTAGGCGGCCGAGGCGTCTGCTCCGGGGTCCACGGTCACGTCGCATAACGTTACCGCACGAATACGTAAACATCTGTTAAAGACTGGATGTTTGATACTTTTCATAAATCTTAGCTACATTTCGGAGCAAATAGAACTTCGAGAAAAAAGACCCATCTCTCAATCAGCGATCGTGTAGGGGATCCCTATAAAGCCAGGCGTAGATGCAACAAAGGAGACATCGCAAAGCTCATATCAAAAACATAGTGACATCCAAAAAACTCGGCTACAACTGCTGCCTGCGAAAAGAAGACATTGGGACAAGACGACTTAACGGTGCTCTTCCCCATCATGACTTTAGAACCTGGGTTTTCTGGTGAATGTATGGTGCTCGGCGGCGCCATGTAACGCTGACGTTTCACGAGAACCAACCCTGGTTACATTCGGTGTAAGAGCGAAGCAAAGTGTCTCACCCGAAGTCTCACTGCCACCTCTTTACCAGAATCACCAATGTAGCCAAGGTTTAACAGGTGAAAATTGCAAATCTTCACCGCCCCAAAACTTCAACTTTACTTTAACATCAGTCTCGGTTACATTTGCTGTCAGCCCGAAGCAGACATTAAAACTTGCCGACGCTCCAACGCCTGTCACCACGATCACCATTGTAGCCAGGTTTGCCTGGTGAAAGCGGTGTTTTGCGGCGCTATGTAACGCTGACGTTTCACCAGCATCAATCCTGGTTACATTCGGTGTCCAAGTGAAGCAAAGTGTCTCACCAGAAGTCTCTCTGCCGCTCTTCACCAGAACCACCAATGTAGCCAAGGTTTAACAGGTGAAAATTGCAAATCTTTACCGCCCCAAAACTTATACTTTACTTTTACGTCAGTATCGGTTACATTTAGGGATTTAAAATTACCGGTTATATAAAATTTCTCGGTAATTTACCGTAAATTACCGTAAATTACGGTAATTTTAGGTAATATTTGGTAATATTTGGTTTCTTATCAAAGTCAGGTACTAGTAGCTACAAGCTTGTGATGAGGCACCTTAGGTTCCAGCGGAACATGCTTCCGCGATTTGCCCTTGTACTAAACATCGTTTTGGGAATTTTTCTGGGGATTTTTTTTTTCAATAGCTGTGTTCTTTCCTGCATTACCCTTCTTTCCAGAATTGTTTTTCTGTATGTTGTCAGTTTATCCGTCGGGTGGCTTTCACGTACGAAAAATGAAGTTTTTTTTGTTTGTATATCTAACTTCTATTCATCTTGAAATAAAGCAAAAAGCAAAAACTTTCCAAAATTGACATATTGTCTAACCCCCTACATTATATTAGTCACTACTATTTTCTCTTACAACTCTTTAAAACTAATGATATCTAGACCATTGACATGCGATCCCCCCATGACATAAATTAAATACTTGAGGCAAATTACATCCGCAGGGGGAAGTAAGGTAGAGAAATACTCTACTTTGTTAAGTTTTACGAGAAACCTATTAGATTTAATAAACGCTGCTAATTTCATCTTCTTCTTCATAGCCTCATCTGTTTCATCTTCCTTCGAACACCTGTAAACAATATGCTGCTTGGCATTGTTAGTCTGGACCATTCCACACAGAGGGCAAGCATACGTCTTGGTCTTCGTGTCGGTAAAATCAGCGTTTCAAGACTGAAAAAGAGTAAAAATTAAATTAATACGCAATTAAATCTAACATGGATGGTAGATTACTGCAATATATTAATTAGAAAAATCAAACCTTTTGTCTTTGTGAGAGTGGGAAGACCTCATGAGCGGTATCAATAATCTGGCGGTCTCCTTCAGTTTTCGCATAAGTCAGCGCTTCATCCTCTGCTAGGACCAGTCCTCCGACATACGTTAACATTATGTTGAAAACTGTTCTTCCAGCTGCCGTCTGGAAATTCCCCACAATAGTGTCCATAGCAGAGTGATCCACGAGAAGAAGACCCTTGGCCTGCAAATTCTCCCACGTGTCCACTTTTTGGCGAGCAGCTAACAGAGTTGTGTCAGACTTGAAGTGGCTAAGTTCTGGCGAGGTAAACCACTCACCACTGTAACCGATTCCCTAAACAAAACACAAAATCGAAACAGATTATAAATGAAAGGGAAAGGAAACGGCACGTTATTAACAACGAAACGACACCTACCGATAGCATCTGAAGCACGACTTCGTCGTCAACAAAGTCAGCAAATGAAAGGCATGTCGGCGGCGCGACTTAATTCGGCAGCCTTTTGCTTGAACTAGAACATAAACATAAAAAAAAATGTCTATTGCTGGACCCAAAAAATAAATTGAATAAGGAAAACTAAGAGATTTAAAGAAAATGTTTAAAGAATACCTGAGATTGAGCCTGAGATAGAGCCTCTTCGGTGCCTACGAGTTCTGTCGGTTCTTGGTTTTGGCAACATGTGTTGCATTGCGTGGCCACATCCCGCCGCTCAACATTCTGAAAACGAAATTCATATTATTTGACAATTGGATTTATTAGATGTGGAGAAATGAAGTAAAAGTGTTTATGGCACTTGCACCCCTCCGTGGTTCTGAAGACAGGGGGTTGAGCGTGTTATAAAATTCCCAGGTTGGAAGGCTGCACGTAAAAGTCACATTTTCCCAATACAGATGCTCAGAGAGACACGAAATATGAATAGAAAAATGCAAGCCATGCTACCTGGCCTAAAAGGAGATTCTAGAGGGTACAATAAATTTTGGAGACCCCACCCCTCCTCTAAATTACGCATAATAACGTTCAAACGTGCAATAGAAGATAATTAAATCGAGGCTAAAAATAATGGACCGCTAATTTTAGTGTTTAGTCTGAAGAAAATTTAACTAATAACATGACAAAACGACTTCCATTAGTCTGGCGACCCAAGCTTGGTTTCTCGCCCTCAACCTGTTAAAAAACAAAGCCCCAACTGTAAATGCTGAATTACTGTGGAGTCGGAAAATTAACAATATTCACCTGCTCTTTTACTCCTGTGGCTGCTTTTCTCTTTTTGGCAGGAGGCTGCTGCACACTAGTTTCAGGTTTCTGAACAGTAGTCTCAGCAGGTTTTCCCGTTGACTTGGTGGTTGACCGTGTCACGCGAGAAGACATTCCGGAAAACAGTTTTCAATCAGTTTGGATAAAGAGTGCCACCATGAATCAGCCGCATCCGAGACGGAAATGATTCCAGAATAAACGAAATTAAGGATATAAGCTATGCAATGCGTTCTTTCACCTCGTAATATAGGTTATTTAATATGTTATAATTTAACCGGTTGGAAAGAACTAGCCGGTAAACGTGTCTCTGGGTTTTGTCATTAAGTTTTTCCTACTTCTTGCCGGACCTATAATTATCCACGTGCCACCTAGCTGCGTAGTCCAGTGCGTAGTCTTGTAGCCAACTAGCCCAGGGGTCTGTCTTAAACTCGAGCTATTTGCCATCCGCGGTAGGATAGGCCACCCGCAGTATCCCTTCTCGCGGGCAGGGCTCGGCACGGTTGTCCCGCCCCCACCCCGCGGTGTCGAGCCAGCCTCGAGAGCGCGCGTGTCCACCGGGTGGCCGCCGCGGCAGGCAGAGAGAAGTGTCTAACGGCACACATGGGGAACAAAAGCCAAAGTCTCGTAGATTCAAACTCAATTGGGTATTTCATTGGAGCGCTGCCCGGAACGACGAGCAGAAACAGACACAGAGAGCGGTAGTGGGGGCGGGCGCGCGGTGGAGCGGTGGGTGGAGGGGGAGCCCCCCTCCCCCTTCTTCTTGCTTCCGGGCAGCGCTCCATTGAAATACCCTATGCAATTGGATATCTGCGAACTCTTGGCGTGAGGTCAGTAGGGTGTTCCACCCGGACCGGAACTAAGAAGCAAAGAAAACAAACGCGGATACGGAGAAGGTCGATGGTGGGGGTAGGCGAGCAGAGTTTTAAATGTGAAATGAATGTAAATAAAGTTGCAAAGAATTCCAATATATTTTCAATTTAATTTAACCACCATCCTTTTGTATCCTATCACTCGTGTGATTCAAAGTGAATGATACTAAAAATGGTTTCATATATAAAGATGTAATACACTAAAGTTTGTTTGCCTAAAAGCAATGAAAACAAGCCAATATAACCGGTTATGTGTTTAGCCTTCACTTTCTGGTTTGGCTTACTGCTTGTTTCTTAAAGTGTGGGGATAATGAAAGTCTGGTAGAAATGGACACCGGAAGCCGTTCACTTGCACCCAAATTTTGTTTGGTTGGCCGTGAGCAACTTCCGGTGCGGATCTTTGTCAATAGCGATGTTCTTTTCATTTTCAGTTTGTTGTTTTGAAAAATATTCTGGCAACCTCTCTAGTGGCAACGTAAAATAAGACATGTACTATTTGTAAGTAAAATTTTATTGTCATATGAAATAAAACTTGAATTGTAGCACCATAACAGAATTTGGAGTACATTATTAATACAAACCCAAATTCTTTTTAAAAACATAAATTGACATGTAATTAAAAGTAGTTTTCAGTTCTGACTGATTAAAAACATAAATTGACATGTAATTAAAAGTAATTTTCAGTTCTGACTGAATGTATGAATGTATCATTACTTTGTGTTAGTTGATACTATAACAAAACCATTGTGGATAGGTTATTAACCCATTGGTTGATTTGTTCCAGAGACCTCCTTTTGTTGATGCTGAGCAGTCTGTTCTTCGTAAATGGATACAGAACAAGGCCTGTTACCGACTTTACACGTGATAATCCTACATGTGTAATTCCTGTGGCCATTTCTCTTGGACCAATGTTGAGGACAACCTGTAAATATATCATAAAGTTTTTAGTATCATTTTAATTTGTTAGATGACTTAATATGTTGTTGTTGGTTTCCACGTCAAGTTGTAGGCACCATTGTTAATTATGATGACAGTAGCAAGTTAATTTTCTAATTTTGTTTTACAATACTGCGCAACTTAGAACTGTGAACGTTTTATAGCAGCACACCCACACACTGTCTGTAATAATTAATACTATCATTGCGTTTTTCGCCATTTGGTAGAAATGGTTTGGATAAAATGCATGACAGAAATATGTTTTAATTCTATTGTTGTAGTTCTAGATTGTACTTACTTTTTCTAGTAGTGTGAGACTCTGAGATTGATGAATGGAACATGCATAACACAACACAGTTGGAAATTGAGTTCTTGTCATGTTTTCTCCTGAAACATTCCAAGATTTTGTTAGTACAGTAATGGGGAAAGTTTTTTGGTCATTGTCCAGGTATGGTCCATCGTAATTGTCAAAGCGAACTATGATGATTGCAGGTGCTTCATAAGGTGGGTTTTTGTCCTCTTCATACACAATGTCAACAATTGTTCCCATAGCTCCATTAACGAGACCTTTTTCTGTCCACAGATTACTTTTAAGCATGATTCTTGCATTTTTGGCCAAATATAAAACTGGATGCAACCCTTCTGCTTCTGTGACAGTGCCAAGTTCAGCCCTTTTCGTGTTATGCATTGCTGGTACTCTTGCAATTGGCACTTTGCTTCCATATGTGGTTGTTCTCAAGTTACTTAACTTTTCTTTGTTAAGTTATTAACTTCTAATCTTGTGCTGAACAAATGGACAGCATCTTTGAAAGTTGCTCTTTCTGTTGCTGACATTGATGTCGAAGAGCTCTTCTGAAGGAACTTGTAATCATCTTCAGTTATACAACCATCCCCTATATTATTTAAAACTTTCTGAAAATCATTGTCTTTTTGTCTCATAATTTCATCCAAAATTACAGCTCCTTCAAAATTTTCATATAACATCTTTCCTCTCAATGTTTCAAAACTTGATTGGTTGTCAGAGTAGAGGGCTTTGTCTCCAATGGGTGGTAATTGTTTCAAATCTCCAAATATGTACAGGAAACAACCAGCGAAATCATCCCTGTCATTGTCTTTTGCCTGTTCAATTCTTTCTTCTATCATGTGCATTGCTTGGCAACCAACCATACTGAATTCATCAATAATTATGAATTTCACATTTTGTAGTTTCTTTTGGAGACTAGGGTAAGGGGCCCAGTAGTCGACAGTTTAAGAGCAAGGCTTTTCCAAATTGCCTACAACGGAGCGTGGGTGTACGGTAGCGTCAAGGAAAAATTTCGGGGGTGTAGTGAAAGGATCAAACTTTATGCCCCATAGGTCAAAAATGGAAATAAATACATTTTTGTACACAAAAATGTAAACCAAAAAACAATGTTCATTGGCCCAGTAGTCGACACCTTTGGCCCAGTAGTCGACACTGCCTGGCCCAGTAGTCGACACTCTGTCATTTTACCCGGATTGCCGTGTCTGATGGGTCCCTGCCGTCTGGCTAGCCTTCCCCTGCCTCTTGGTCGGCTTTTTGGCCATCAGGGTGTCCTTCTTGGCCCTCTTTGCGAGGTGCTGTTCACCTTCTCCGGCCTTCAGGCGACCTTTTTTGAAATATGGTGAAAAACATTTTTTTCTAGTTCTAAAGAGCGTCGTTTTTTGGCTATATATCGGAAAATAATTTTCTTAGCGCAATTAGTCTAAAATGAAACACTTCTGTCGCGTCAAAGCGCACCTAATAATGTATAGGACGACACGATGTGACATACGCAAACCGGGAAGTGCCGGCAATAGCTTGGTAATTAAACCTTAGTTTGTTACCTAAAATGTCTTGTTGGCAAGCTGAAGGTGTTATCGCACAGCGTATCGACACCTGAGTTACATCCCTATATAAATTCCACACCGGACCGCATATAGCCGCTCCCGGGGTTATGCCCACGGCGGCCCAGGGGGGTAAAAAGTGTCAATTTCCCTCAATGACCAAACCAATGACCCAACTTCGAACCCTTAGAGAGGGGTTGAAGGTCAGACAATGAGTCAGAATGGACTGTGCCGCAAGCTTGGGATATCTTGAGGTACTTTATTCCAGGTATACTTGTTCAATCCCAGTTTTGCACTCCACCCTCCTAGCGGCCAGCCGCCCGGACTAGCGCGACTGCGGCGGTGCAATTGGGGTTCCAACCCCCCCTCCCCCCTCGACCCTTGTGTCTGCTGACACTT
>NW_026267157.1:344331-348854 GCF_000697945.3 Frankliniella occidentalis | reverse complement strand
TGCCCACTACTCCGGAGCTAAGAAATTATGGCTCGATGTGACGCGACGAGCAGTGTTCTGTGCGAAGCGCTCCCTACCGGCTCCCGGAGGTGGCACAGAATCGGCAATGGGTTCATCGTAATCTCAATAGAGTGCGCCTAAGCCTGACAAAACGCCCGAAACTCTAACGTTAACTACTTCGCGGGAATTCGATCGCAAAGTTGAAAGTGTCGACTACTGGTGTACTGTCGACTACTGGGCCCCTTACCCTATGAGCTGCTGGCCCAGTAAGGTCTTTGAACTCTTTTGTTTTGTTGTTGATGTGAAGAATAGAATGGTAAGTATTTGCATTAATATTTTTTGCACTTACACCTGTTGGTGTCATTACCAGATAAGAATCAGCTCCAAATTGTTTGTGCACTGTGTGCTTTATAGCACTAATTAGTAGACTCTTTCCAGTTCCTGTACCACAAAAAAAAAGAAGTAAGGTTTCAATTGATTTAGTAACAATTTGATGTCCTTTACCATTAGTATAAAGTTGTACTAGTTCTGCCATAAACATACCTGCTTTTCCTTGAATTATGACTCGCCTTGGAACAGCAAAGTCAGGTAAAGACTTATCGTTGTTTAAGCAAGAATCAATTTGTTCATCAACTAATTGAAGAATATCTAATTGACTTTTATTAAAATTGACATTAGGGTAAGGAGGTAGGATTTGTTCTGTATTATGTGCTTTTTCTTTTTCTGTTGCCAGGAAAGTTGCCATTGCTGGTATTCCCCCATACTTTTCATACCTCTCCCGTGACTCTTGCCAATTGTTATTCAAGTCACAATCCCGTTTACCTACTTCTACCTCTTGTACAGTTTGATTTGGACCCATGCTTGATATTGTCATCCATTCTTCTAAGTCATCACACAAGTCATCTTCATTTTCTTCTTTTTCAAAATCATCATGTGGCTGTAAGTTGCTTAATGAATTTCTTTCAAAGTTATTTTGGGTTATAATTGTTTTGTTCAATTCATACAATTCTGCCCAAGTTAAATTTGTGTTTTCAAATTCATGCAAATGTCACCATGGGACATATAGTAATACTTGTTGCTTGTAGTAGTTTTCATTATTTCCTTGATTCTGTTCATTAAATTTACACTTTGGATATACAGTTATTATGGCTTCTTTCACTTTACCTTCTATGTCTTTTAATTGTCTTGGGCATTGTTTATTATACCAGAAATCATGATATTTTGCCATTTTCCATAAACCTTTAGTTTCATAACTCTCAGGGCGTTGTTGATACTTTTGAATCATGGTTTTTGGTTGTTTTCAGTTTGAGGTATGAAGATCCAGTCACCCGGAGTCAAATGCTTAAAATTTATGAAATAAAAATTTCTTCTGCCTGCAGATACAAATTTTGAACCCATAACATAGTGACACACTTCTTGTGCACTGTAATCTCTTTCAGAACAACACTGTATATATAAGCGTTGTATGGACTTTTTAATATCTTGATCATCTTGTGCACTATTCAGAATATCCTTCAACAAATCTATTAACTTGTTTGATTCTCTTTCAGGTTTGGATATATATTTTGCAAGATAATTTATTAGAGCTTGCTTTGACATGACTGGAGAGATGTCTATGTTAGCTCTCCAGGTTTGAATAATATAATCATTGAAATTGTTCAGAAGTGGATCATTTCTTTTCGATGTGAATTCAATATCATGTGTTTCAGGATCAATTTTATAACTTGATGTATCCTGTAAATATTTTGGGAATCCAAACCGACACTCTCTCTTCTTAGTCTTTTTATTTTTCCTGAGACAGTAACTTTCTTTGTGTATTGTATGTCTTTGTACTCTATTTAAAAGTTGTGCTAAGTCTTTCTCTTTATCTTCTACTTCAGACATCTTCACTTGACATGGATGGGTTGGTGGTTTTCTCTCATTTATATTCGGATGGAATGTAGATTTAAGTTCATCATAGAAGTTAACTATTTTTTGCCTTTTGTCTTCAGTGTCTATATCCAACACATTTGGTGCGTTTTCGATCCTTGAAAGCCCGTGAATGTGAGGGCTACCCCTAGGGAAATAAGAAATAGTATTTTCATACAAAAGAACTCGATGCGCCCTAACGAAAGAGTCTGATCTGCTTCGCTGCCAAACCAAAAGAGTCCGATCTGCTTTGCAGAGAAACCAAAAGAGTTCAATCTGCTTTACTGCCAAACCAAAAGAGTTCGATCTGCTTTTCGGCGATGGAACGTCAGGCATCTTATGAGCGCTATAACTCCTCGGATATTTTGAATATACACAAAATAAAAATACTTGCTTGCTACCCCAACCTTTACGAATGTGTACACCCTAAAATATATACACTTTTCCTTTTAAGCTTCGAGATATCATAGAGTTTATGCGGAGCGGTCGACGAGCGCCGAAAGCAGATCGGACTCTTTTGGTTTGGCAGCGAAGCAGATCGAAGTCTTTTGGTTTGGCAGCGAAGCAGATCGGACTCTTTTGGTTCAGCAGCAAAGCAGATCGGCCTCTTTCGTTAGAGCGCATCGAACTCGTAAAGTAATGTAACAATAAAGCACATTGAATACTGAAAATATGGAGCCTTGCACTATCGGGGCACTTTGGTCAAACTGCAAATCAGAGATGCAGTTATTTTCATTATTGTTGTTTCCATTTTCTTAAAAGGTTCATTTGAACATGCTTTCTTAAAACTTGTCCAATTTTGAAAATGATGTAAACTCGCTCAAAACAGACAATTCGCTTCCAAGTCACATTGTAAAATGCTTCAGAGGCATGTTGTGCAGTTTACTGTTTAAATACTATGATATTCCATATTAAATGTCACCATGGAATTTGAAACTCAAGAAAAGGTTTGTTCCTTTTCTGAAAACCATTAGTGCCCCTTTAACATTTCTTTTAGAATACAATGTTATGCATTGCAATTCTTACCTGTGCTGGTATTCTACTCTGAACCAGTGATCTTTCACTTGGAACTTTTTCTTGAGAACCTAGAACAACAAAATTTGTGTAAATTTGTTTACATAAATGATTTATAAATTCAAAGTTAATACACTAATGAAATGTTGTATAACAACTTCTTGAATGAAAACTGAAGCTCTTTCCATAAAAAAAGTATCCACAATTAAGGGATTATCAGCTATCAATTGTCTTTTTTTAGCATGGGAAATGTTGTCTTTTCCTGGTGCTAAAATATTATAAAGGTCCGGCCACTGAAAATCCGCACAGCTCAGTGTAAAGAAAAGTGATGGCATACCAAGTTGTTCGATCATTGAAAGCAGTTCCTTTCCTTTGGAATACCAAAATGACCTTGTACTCCTTATGTTTGAACTTTGAAACATGATTTTCTTCAATACAGTAGGGTCTTTTTGTAAAGTGCTCTTTTAATTCTGCAATGTTCATGTCTTGGAACTCTGGATATCTTTTTACAAAAATATTACCTTCTCTTAATAATAATGTTCACAGGCATTTTCTGCTACTACACTGTGCTATCTATATTTGAATAGTCCTGCGCTATACTTGACCAAAAATTGTGTGGCAAAAGAGATGCTTAGACTTTTTATTAACCATAGTATTGAAATTTATGGCCGCAAGTTTGTCAGTTATAATGTGCATTCTTTAATCCACTTAGGTGATGAGTGTGCTCTGCATGGTCCAATGGATACCTTCAGTGCTCTCCCTTTTGAAAACAGATTGAAATCTCTTAAATCATCACTTAAATCTGGCTGTGAACCATTGAAGCAGGCTGCCAATGGGGATTTAGAAAGACCAGTATCAATTGTAATTCTTGACGTACCAGACAATGAAATTCACCTTGCACGAAGCCAAAACATAGAGGAGGAAATTGTTCCTTGATATCAATTCTGATATCTTTGTGTGAATTATGTGATTTTTAAACCAGATAATAGAGATTCATGCTTTGTTACTAATGGAGACGTAATTGTCTTGCATATTATTGTGCAAAGGGGCAATGAAATATTTTTTGTAGGCTACTCCTTCCAATTTACTGGCAATGCCTATGATTACCCTATTCCATCATCTGATCTGGGTATTGTGATAGTTTCACGGCTGGGTGATGAAAGGAAAGCTTTTCCTTTAGGGGTCGTCCACATATTACGTCGCGCGATTTAGGCCACTTTTTGACCCCCCCCCTCCCCCATGTCACTCACCATCACAAAATCTGAACCCCCCCCGCTCTTGTGACGTCACATTTTCGACATTAATCGCAAAACATACAAAATTTTATATAAATCGCGAAGGGTTAATATATGTGATAAAATGAGTGTTTAAGCTGACATCGCTGCATTACAAAGATATCATTTTCCATCAGGTACACAACGTATATTCTCGATTCTCGGAGACGCCTTGCCCGCCGCCCCGCCGTGTCTTACCGCCACCCGCATGTGCAGTGCATCCTCCCTCGATCATTCACTAGTCGCTGTACGGTAAATCGACTCGACAGAACCTGCTAAAAAACGTATTTTCTTAACTCAAAAAATGTGACGTAACGGTGTTCTAGA
>NW_026267157.1:333425-341176 GCF_000697945.3 Frankliniella occidentalis | reverse complement strand
GAACTAGATTTACAAAATTGTTGCAGGCCTCTGAAATCAATAATGAAACACCCCGGCGGCCAACCAGGGCATGTAGTAAGCGAGTAAATACTATCCTTTCTTCTGATGATGAGACTGCAAATGAAACTGATAAAACAGCTGATACATCTACTGAAGTGAGTATTCTAAAAACTGTCCATTTATAAAAGAATTAAGTATAGTTTCATTAATATAATAAGTCAGCTCTACTACAGTTGGTATTTAAAGTTTATTAAGATTTAAAGGGACTCATACTTCCTGTATATTTCAGGGCAATAATGGTGGTGGGGAGCCGTCTTTTCCCTAAGTGGAGGTTTGCAGAAAGCGGCCCCAAACCTCCACGATCTTCATGACAGGTGGAAAAAAAAAACACTACAGCCGCACAAAGCGCACCCAAAGAAAATTAGAAGATGCAGCTGAAGGCTGCTCCAAAATAACTGATTATTACCCAATATTAAACAAAATGGAAATTTTGATTAGAGAAAATGAAGAGTTAAAAGAGAAATTGGTTCAAGCCATGAGTGATCATTACAGAAGAACTGAAGGACAAGCAGCACCAAAACTGAGTGCTATGCTAGAAATTTTGCTGGAGAGTGCTAAGAAAAATGCCCTGAAGAAGACTGGTGGTGAAAGATATGATGAAGTCATCAAAGAGTTGGGTGCCCTATTGTTTCATGTGGGTGGTCTTCAACTGTATGAGATCCTGTGTAACAACTTACCTCTCCCCTCTGTCTCTACCATTCGAAGAATGATATACAATCAAGAGTGTATCACTGAAGGAGTATTTCGGATCAAGCAGTTGAAGACGTTCCTAGAACAAAGAAATATACCTCTGAAAGTCCATCTTAGTGAGGATGCCACTGTCGTTGCTCAGAGAGTTCAGTATCATCCTGCGAGTAACCAAATTCTGGGATTCAGTTTGCCTTTGGATGACAACGGTTTACCTGTGGTTGGCTCATTTCCAGCAACATCAGCTAACACCATTTCCAACTATTTCAAAGGTAACTTTTGGCTGTAGTGTACAACTCTTAGAATAGAATTCATTTATTTAAAAAATACTAATTATTTTAATTTTTTTTCTAGATAATACTATAAGTAAGAATGCTTATTGTGTAGTAGCCCAGCCTTTTGTTGCTACTGCACCTTCTTTTATTGTTGCTGTTTATGGCACAAACAACAAATTTCAGGCCAAAGATGTGCACCATCGTTGGATTTGGATCTGCAAAGAATTTGAAGAAGAGGGCATAGAAGTTTGCGGCTTTTCATCTGATGGAGACAGCCGTCTATTGAAATGTATGGTCTTCAATACCATAACTGCTACCCCTGAATCTAATTGGAAATGGTGTCAAGCTAGACGAGTAGTTCATTTTACCTGTGTTCAAGACAGCATTCACATTGGCACAAAACTGAAGAGTCGCCTTCTAAAGCCATCAGTTATCTTACCCGCTGGTTCAAAATTTGTTGTATCTAGTGGTCACTTAGTAGAGCTGATTGACAAACATATGTTGAAGAGTCATCATTTATTGAGTCATACTGACATCAATCCAAAAGATAAAATGAATTATGAAGCAATGCGAAGGATGTCTGACAAGGAAGTTATTAAGCTTCTGCGGTTAAAAGTGGCGGGAAGTGAAGCTACAGCCCTCTATCTTGATATGATGCGGGAGGTTGTGGAAGCCTTTGCCTCTATGGAACTACTGCCCCTTGCAAGGATTGAAATGATATGGAAATGGGTCTTTTACTTAAGAATTTGGAGGGATTGGGTTCTTAAAACTGATGGGTACAATCTTGAAAATAATTTCATTACAAGTAACGCATATCAGTGTATTGAAGTCAATGCTCATGCCATCATTCAGGCTGTAACTATGTTTCGAGACTGTGAAGATCATAAGTCGTTTCTGCCATGGTTAATGTCCAGTCAGCCATGTGAGTCGACATTTAGAGCACTGCGATCTGCTCAGGTCTCTTTTTCAATTTTAGAAATGCAAAATTGTATCAGAAGAATTGACACTATGGCTTCAAGTCAATTAAGTCTCCAGGAAAAAATAATATTTCCTCGTCACCACAAAGCCATATCAAAGTCTGCTGCAATGTGCCATATTTCAGTATCTCTCCCAGAAGACTTTCAAATTGAAAGGGCCATTGTATCTGCAAAGAACGAAGCCATTAGTTATGCCATAAATTTGGGACTAATGAAGAAAAATCAATCTGCATCATACTTTCCTTTATGTCAAGTTCATCCCATCTCAGCATCTGATATGGAAATTTTTGATGATGAAATAAATGAGGATGAAGACATTCCTGATGAAGAAGAAATCATGGAGGTAGATGTTGATCAAAATATTGCTGACACTGTAGATGAGAATGACAATGAAGTGCCTGATATTTTGGAAGATTTGTATATTGTATCTTCAGGTAGTATTGGTTTCAAAACATTTAATAATGTGAACATCACAGAAACATCTCCATTTGTTCTTGTTGCTGATGGTAATGGGGAACCTGCTGTTATAAGGAAAAGTACTTTATGCTGGCTGTTGCAGAGCGGTGACACCAAAATTAGTGCTGACCGATTAAAAAGAGTGCAAGCATCCACTCTAAAAGACCCACACAGAGAGCGTAGAGAAGTGTCTAACCCATCAAAAGAAGATTTTATATGTATAAGTGACTGGTGTGCATTCAGATCTGAAGATGGCTCTGTTGCTATAGGTAGAATATTAGCTTTCAGTTATATGTCAGGGTCTTGCAAGAAAAACCAGCAGTATTCTAGACTAGAGGCACCAATTGCAGCCCCAGAAAATGCTCGGGGCCTTGGCTGTCTTTGCAGCTGGTACAAATTGGAACGGTCATCGTTAAAACCAACCAACATGGATGTACATGGTTATTATGACATTAATAATTACATTTGTTCAATTCCACGTCCAAAACTTGTCAACCACAGTTTAAAGCTATCATGGTCTATGAAGGCAATACGGACATTTTTGTCATAATTTATAAAACATATTCTGATTTTTATTGTGATTTTATTGTGATTTTATTGTGATAAACCAAAATGTTTGTTCTGACATAAGTTCCGTGTTAATTTAAATAGTTGTCAGTATTATTCAAACAAAGTATGTGTTCTTAGGTTAAACTAGAACTGTTAAAGTAAACAAGTATGTTGTTGCCTCTGTGACTTAAGTGGGAGTGTATTCTCTAGTTGAAGCATATAGTTCTTATTACTATATCTGTGTTTTGAATTATAAAGATGTTAAGTAAGCATGACTGACTAGCACCATTAAAGTACAAAGCTTTCCAGTTTAACAACAAATGAACATTTATTTCCGACCCTATTGCGAAAACTCAACTAATAGTTGAATTCCAAGACACCTAGCTGAGAATTTAAACCACAAACAAAACGCAAAATTCATTACATGACCATAAATTATCTCCACAACCAAACACAGAATTGAGATACATTACTTTCTTTTCTTTTCACACTACTAATGTGATGGAAGTAATTCTGTTGACAAATAGGAATCATTTTATGTTTTAAGTTAAATCACATTGGTAAAACCAATGGCAGGACCCTGCCAAAGAAGTACTGTTATTTGCTACTATATATTCCAAAAAGTATCTCAGAACGACAGTTCTGATCCATTAGCAGGTGTTAGAACGCCTGAGTTAAACTAGTAACAGCAGAGTAGAAAAACAAATTCAAAAAGTGAAGTATCCAAGATAAAATACATTTCACAAAGTTGTTAAAGGCAAAACATATTGATAGCAGCTTAAATGACTGAATATAAAATTGAATCAAAAGTGGCATTTACATGCTAGATTAGACATAATCTATCTAATCTGAAGTGGCTCTGTACAATTCTTGACACATTTGTCACCCCTTGCCTTGTAATAAAATCTTTTACACAGCACATTAAAATTTGCATTTTAAATTTCTTGAGATACATATATAAGTAGCTATTTCAGGCAAACCTTTTCAATCAGAGACTTGACTACTGATACAAAAGATGCATTTTCAACTAATGCTGTTCTCAATGATTGCTTCTCAATGCTCCTTCAGTAAATGTCCTACCATCCACCAGCAGTGAATTTCAAACATACATTGTACCTGGAAAATAAATTATATTTAAAACAATAAATACTTCATTGGGTAAATTAAATTGCTCTAAGTAGGTTTCAAAATTACATACCACCCTTTAATTGCATTCTCTTCGGGTGGAAGATGCTGTCTTGAGAACTGTTTTCCGTTCTGCTAAGTTACGTCGGATATTTAGACCACCTGCCACAGAAATACGATACAGGATAGCGTGGCATGTCCACAAAATAATATCATAATGGAAGGATAGTTTAACAAATAGGTATGGAAGCACCATCTCCTTACGAAGCACAAAGCAAACACAAAACAAACCTGGTTAATGGTAGTGAATGGAGTTTGGGAAGTGAAAGCTGGCTAAATGTCGCATTGAGAATAACAGCATGTCAGTCAGCATTTAAACCTGAAACATAAAGACCAAGTTAATACCTACGTAAAAAATACACAACACAAAGACTGCAATTACAAACATCAAATCAAAGGATTTCAAAATATTTATTTTGCTAACAGGCCAGTTTGAGTAAGTATAAGGTAGTAAGTTTATTGGCATTTCATTCACCAACGTTCAATATAATGCACAGCGAAAATGTTAACGTAATTAGCTCAAGATACTGATAAGACATAAGGCACTAGCCGACAAGATAAAATCATACTTCAGAAGAAAAGAATGCATAAATTTAGCAAATAGGAGGTTATGCCTTCTCACCTTGAAAACAAAACTACGGCTGGCAACATATGATGACACGACGAGACATATTAATTACTTGGTGTGTGACCAGTCGACGATGGCAGGGAGAAACCAAAGAATCGACGATAGTGCTACTTCATACAAAAAGGGTTTCATCTAAAACCAACAAAGAATCCGTGGCTCATCCAGCACCACTCGCAACTACTTGCATCACAAACAACCGAGCTACGACGTCCTACCGACAGATCGCGCCAGTAGCGCTGCTCAGGCTCAGCGCCGGGCCCGCGATGACCGAGAGGCGGGAAGGGTTCAAATGAGCTGTAATGCCTTGTAATACCCTGTAATACCCTGTAATACCCTGTAATACGCTGTAATACGCAGTAATACCCTGTAATACCCGGTAATACCCTGTAATACCCGGTAATACCCGGTAATACCCGGTAATACGCGGTAATACGCGTAATACCTGTAATACGGAGTAGTCTGTACACGAAAATCCGAAGTGAATACCCCCTCGGACAGCTCACTAGAGAAGTGTCCGATGCGACACTTTAAAAATTCTAAAATAGTCTTATTTTGCAATACACTGACTCCAATCATGGTTGTATAGAGTTCTAGACCGCAACACGGTATGGATGTTGTGCAGTCTTAAGTCAATTTTTTTCTGTCCCAATGTACCCTATTCCATGGTTTCTTATGAGTGTCCCATTGTACCCCGTACCTGGGAACATTGGGACAAGCAACACACTTTGGAAACAATCATCTGCTGACAAAGACTTAGCGAAACGACATCTGAGGGCTCTCATTTACGATAGACAACACTTCAATATACAGACTGGGCCAACACCGATCAATCTAACTCACACGGTTTCCAATCTAGAGCAAAAACAAAAAATCCGTCCCAATGGTCCCCACCTTCCCCTACACACTCTCCCTTTATTTCGCTAACTTTTGGTCTACATGGCTTCTTAATTAGTAGTTGGTGCTTTCTGCAGGTATGCATTTACTTGTGTTTAATTTCAAAATGTCGTTTATCCGTAAATGTAATTATACTCATTAATTTAAATACTTACATATGTCTGGCCTATGTCTTATTGCAAAAATTTGTAAAACTCAGAAATTTTAGCTGCTTATTTTGTCTGAGTACTAATCCAATCTTTTTTTTTCCAGTTTATTGTCTTTAAATTTAAATGATGATGAGGCGAATTATGATGTGGGCCACATAGGCTGGCTGGTAGCTGGGCCACATAAATTTATGAATGCTACCTTGATGTGGCCAGAAAATGACGCTGATGCTGGTTCGTAGAGATGCTGCACCTTTACCCAACTGGAAACCCACACCTGTGCTGGTGAAACGATATTATGGTAATCTAAAGTTCTCGTTAACACATTGAACTCCTTGTTGTTCTTTAAAGGGATTCTTAAACAAGTCTCAACACAATGTTCTGGTGCAGGTACTAATATTGAAGCAATTAATTGGGTGTAAAACTAGAATTGCTGATACCTCAGATGAAACTTAGGAAGAGCAGGGTAGGGTTCAGGAGGAAGAGAAGGCCCGTTTTTTTATATTTTCTGAAGAAAAACATTCTAAACCACCTCCAAAAAAAAACTGAAGAAGGTCTCAGCAAGAGTAATAAGAACTCAATTGCAAAAGCAAAGCAGTCTGCTATTCCTGCTCCACCTACCATTCCATCTACTTTGGCACCACAACCACAGGCTTCCTCTTGAAGCATTTCTAATAATGCTTCCAAATCAAGACCCTTGAAGATAAATGTTAGACAGTATGAGAGTGTTAAACCTGCTGTGCCTGTGAAGGCAAGTTCTAAGGGAAAAACAAGTTGTAAGAAGAACCCTGGTCTCATTGAGGTTGGCAAGACTGATAAAAACAAAGTAGCGAATGACCTCATCACCAAAATAAAGAGGGTTATTGAAGCCAAAAAACCAAAACAAATTGACATTTTGTCAAATCTTCAAGAGTGTCATAAACAAAAGCTTTGCAGTAGCACTACAGGTAATTATATTGTTCATTTAGTAAAAGTTTTGCTCAATGTATCATTTGTGTTTACTGGTTTTCATGTTGTCTTATAGTTACGACCCCAAATGAAACTTCGAACAACCTGGTTCTAGCCAACAAAAGTTCTCCCAGCACCACAGGTAAATATATTGTTTATCTACTGATGCATTTGCAAACTGTGCTCCTTTAATATACATTCTTCGATGTTTCCTAGTTGTGAGCCCAAAAGTAAGGACCAACATCACATCCACCTCTAGAGGTAATTTCATTGACAAGGTTTAGCTTTTGTTCATTTTCAAATTTTAATCTGATCTTTTATTTCTGTGCTGTCTAGATATGCTGCTAAATTCAACAGATGTTGATGGCCCCCAAGATCAACTTCAACTAAGTGATTCTGAAAGTATTCACAGCTTTTACGATGAGGTTGGTGGATTACAACCAAGTGATTCTGAAAATATTCTCAGTGGTTCAGAGGTGAATGGTGCTGTCAAAAGGAAAAACGGATTGATGACGACTCTAAATCTCATTCAGAGAACAGTAGTCATGATAGTGATGTGCAGAGTGAGGGCCCACACTCCACTGGATCTGATTCTGAAGGTATCTGTGAGGTTTATCATACCAAGGTTCTGATTAATTTGCATATCAGGAATGATACCCTCTGTTCTTTGTCCGTGTGGTTATTCTGGTTTGGAGAACACTCCTCTATTTCAGACGAAGCTGTCTCACCTAACCTTTACAGAAAATCAATGAATCGTTTTCAAGTTGACAGCAAGGTTGATATTGTGGATTGGAATCTTACACGTCTGGTTAATGCTATAATTCCTGGCGAACGGGTTGTGAAAAGGCCAGCAGGGCTTCCAAATTTCCCAGTTGGTGTAAAAAATGTACATGTTATGGAGTCATTCTTGTCAGACTCAAACAACCTCAATGCAGCAGTAAGCAAT
>NW_026267157.1:326739-332440 GCF_000697945.3 Frankliniella occidentalis | reverse complement strand
ATTCAATAATAATCTGTCCAGAGGGATAGGCCCTGCTTTCGACTACAATAAGAATATATTTTGGTGTGACAATGAGAATGCGTATACAAATTAGAGAAAAAAAATAATACGATAGATATGTAGATATGGGCATATCCTACAGGGCCAGGCCCCACTGCCTAATCCGATATTTTTTGCCGTCGGCACGGTACCCTGGACAGTAACGGCTGAAAATGAGAAGGGGATGCTTGACCGAGAGACTTGACCCTCCCTAAACAGGGCAGGATCCACCCCCCTTCGGACGGGACGGTCGGCACCGTTAGTAGGCAGGCAGGGGCAGCGACCAGGTGGTAAGGGGGCGGTCCCGTCAGCCTCGAGGGCATATGTGGCCACCCCTAGCAGGGCACCCCCCCCCCCCCCGTAATTGCAGCCAATAAAGCAACAGTGTAGTAAGCCATAAGGCCAGAAGCGCAAGAAAGCGGGCGAGTAAAGGATACAAGCAAGGATACAAGCAGGCAGCTTTATTCGACTTCTAGTTCCAGGTCAGGGAGTTCAACAAGATCCAGGTCCAATTCGTCGTCAGAGGCGAGAGGTTCGTCTTCGGAGAAGACGTCCGCTATCCAAGGCCTCCGAGACGTGGGCGGCCATAGCATTCTTGTCGAGAGCGGTCGCCTCCCACCCAGCCGCGGGCGGTCCCATCCGCACCATGTCTTCTTCCAAAGACTTGTTGAAGTCGTGGCAAGGGCGGCCTTGTTTGACAAGGAGACTTAGGTAGGTGTAAAATTTCGATTCGGTTCAAACTCGGTATATTTGCTTCTTATCCCCATAGATGACTATTGCGTGTCAAAATTTGTGCTGAAGTTATTACGTCAAATCTCCCTATACGGGTCTATAGTTCCCAAAAAATAAAAAATTTATGTTAAAAAAATATTGAGTGATATCACGATTCAGAATTTTCGGTTTTGGAGGGGGAAGTTCCTCTTCCATTTTTCGATTTGAGAACGCCTTCCATCAGTTTATGTCGAATTTCGATTTTTTTTTCCATAGAACGCTCCTATAAAGTACACCGGGATGTGGACTTGAGCACAAAATTCGACCGGCGTTCGTCATCTACATGGCTAAGAAGCAAATATACAGAGTTTGAACCGAATCGGGAATTTACACCGACCTAAGTCTCCTTGTGAACCCGAGACGGAAGCGTAGGACTTGCCGGAGGGGGTGGTCGGGCGCCCGACGCATGATGTGGCCCCAGTACCGCACCCTGCAGCCGCGGATCGCCCGAGTGATGGAGCCCCTGCGCCGCGCCACCACTTGGAGGCCAGCCGGCCGGCGGGGGTCGCGACGCGCCAGCGCCCTAATGCTCAGCGCAAGGATGTCCGCCTGGGGGCGGAGGGTGGCCCTGGTAGCCTTGGTGGTGGCGACTGTGGCATGCGCGTAGCTGAGCGAGGGCAAGGGGCGCTAGTCCAGATCCTCGCAACCGCCCTAGGCGGGAGAGGGTGGCGGTAGAGCAGCGGCTGGAGCACGGCCACCGTGCGGCGCATCGTCGTGATGCGCTGGTAGGCGGTGCTGCGCCTGTCCAGCCCCACCGTGATGAGCTACCAGAGGTAGGCTAGCTTGGCCACTTTGGGGACGACCTTGCCTGCGATGTGGGCTGGGCGCGGGAGGGGCAAGAAGTCCTTCGGGTAGGGGGTACGAATCAGGTACTCACATTTATGGAAATTGAGCATGAGCCCAATCTCCCTCATCGCCGCCACAAAGCTCCCTAAGAAGTCGTAGAGGTCCTGGATGTCCACCGCCGCCACAAGCAGAACGCCAGCGTAGGCCAGGAGGAGAGGCGTGAATCCTGCCGACGCCACGTTCAGGCTAAACCGGAGGTGGTGCTGCACGGCGACCTTAACCGCCCAGTGGAGGGCTCTGGTGAAGAGAAAGGGCGCCAGGCCGCATCCTTGCTTCACCCCGTGCGCACCACGCTGTTGCGGGCCGCGAGCCATGGAAGTGTACACTGTAAAACCTAGATGTTCTATGAGTAACCGCCTTAGTCGCTTGCACCCAGAAAGAGACCGCCTTGAGGCGGTCTTTCACAGAACGCCTAAGTCGCTTTCCCATAAGAACATCTTTTCAGCAGTGGGCCATTGGCATAGCATACACTGGAAATGCAAGTGTGTGAATGTCGCTCACCTGCAGGTGAGCGACATTCACACACTTGCATTTCCAGTGTAGCACTCAATGGGGAGGTCCTCACAATTGTTTAAAAATACACTGGCCAAGCTGTGTAGCAACAGCGCATCTTGGGCTTATTAAATCAGGGGTTTTACGAGGGGCGTGCTCTCACAGCATGCCTTGGTACGGTGGCTGCAGTCCAGGACAGCAGTGCACAGGATGTGCCATGGGAGCACATCTTTGCTTTTACATGTCAACTGTCCAGGAACCTATTACCTCCATGGTCCAGGGTGTGCTGCTGCAGCACGCCCTGGGCTTGGATCATAGGCACAACAGAAGATGTGCTCTGACAGCACGCCTTGACGGCTGTGGTCGAGCACAGCACAGCTCAGGGTGTGTCAGTGCTACACATCTTCTCTTAATGGCTGTGGACGGAGTCCGAAATACTCACAATGTCAAATGGTAGACCATGCAGGGTGATAGCTCCAAAAATCTGTTCCACCGGACATAACCTCTAAACTCTCGGTTCATACATTCTTTGAAACGACCTTTTTTCGTTTACATTAAAACTTCATGGAAATCCCAAGGGCATGGGTTCTCAAATGGTGCCGGCGTCTATCAAAAATGCATGACAAGCTTCCTACACTTAACTCTCTTTTAGTTTCGTTCATGTTTAAGATTGTGCAAATCAACTTGCGTTGTTGTTTTGTTCCCAACCAACCTGTCGTCTGTCTATTTTCTTAGTTGGCGAAACAAAATAAAATATCTTTAACCTCCAAATTGCTGTTGATAATCTTTGCAGAAATAGCTTACTTGGAGGCAGGTCCACAAATGATTGTGTACATGAGGGATAACCTCTACAAATAGTCTTGCTTTCTTGTTGTTGTTTTATTTTTATTTTATTTTTAAATCATTTATATTTAACTTACTGACTCATGTTCTTCCTTTCCTTCCTTAGTTCCATATACTCTTTTCTTTGTACAAATTGTCTTTTCTTGCTCTTCACTGTGTGAAATCCTGTCATCCCTGCTTCGCTCACCACCTTTCTAGTGCATGGTGCTATTCGCAAAGCCTTAAACCTTGTTGCAGGTCTCTCTTTAAAATCGACACATCTTGTCCTTGGAGCGGAGTAGCCTTAATTAATCTGTGTGCTGAGTGCTTCTGTGTCTGTGCTTCTTACACACTTCAGTTAGAGAGTGGTTCGTAGCCCAACTTCACTCTCCTAGTGCCAGTGCAACAGGTTAGTGCTCTACTTGAAATAGTTGAGATAAAATTATGTCAGTCATACTTGCTGCACTGTAAAAAAAATCCATTTTAATTTTAAGAACACGTGTTTGGAAGCAATTTACAAAACAAATTTGCTCTTAAATTTAAGAACAAATGTTTGATGAAAATTAAGAACATGTTTTGAAAATTACGAACGTGTTATGAAACGACAAAAATGCTTTACTGTTCCAGCCTAACGCAAAACTGGAAAATATTTAGTTCTTTTTCCTACGGACAGATGTTCAAACCCGACTTTGTACACATTATAGTTATTTACCTTATCTTACCTGGGTGGATTCGAACCTCGGACCTTTGGGTTCGGATCCTGACGCCTTAGACCGCGCGGCTGTCGGGACATACCTGTGAAGGGATCGCTCGCACCCGACCTTATGCGGCGCTCCGTCCAGGGGCATTCCTAGAGTAGCTATGTTCTTGGTCGGACGGCGTATGTTTGTTAACTCGCTTTTTTTGACATTTCGCTCTGGCATAGCTACATTTCGCTTATCTAATTTGATGATGTTCATCCAATTCTATATTGAACACCAAAATTCTATGTCCAGTGGTCAAAAGCTGCATGACTTTTAACAAAATTGTTTTGAAAAGTCACACTTATTCTTTCTTTCAATACTAGCATTCAGAACACTTCTTAAAACTAAGAAAATCTTTTAAATTTAATAAAATTGTTATAAAATTTAATTACCCTTATCAGCATTTTATAACCTGGTTTGCAAAATTAAGAAAACTTCTTAAATATCATAATCTGTTATTACGTTTAAGAACAACTGAAAATGTTGTTAGATTTAAGATACATTTTGGTCTTAAATTTCAGAATATTTTTTACAGTGTGCTCATGAAATGATTGCAAGTTACTCAGTCACTTATTTTTGTCCTTTTCATTTCTTCTCCGGTCTTAGATAATCCCGCTGCCATCATGGAGCTTTTTTTTCAACATCAGTTGTAGATTAGTAGAAATTAATCCAAAACAATTAACTGATGAGCACTAATCGTATTGTTTCTTTTAATCGAGTCCCTGCTTTGCCCATTAATATATGCATGGAAAATAAATTTACTTCAATAAACATTACTTAGCTTAAAACAATGCCTATGCCTGCTTGAACTTAATACAGTGGGTACCTCAACATCTGTAACAGCATGTCCATCTGTTTGAGAAAAATTAGATTGTAACAGTATGTACTATGTGTAAAGTGAGGTTGATCAGAAAGTTGGCAGGAATGGTTTTTTTTCTCTTTTCCCTGTTATTATCGACATAAGGGTTACAAGATTTTGGAGCAGCTAGAAATCGGGGGTTCGCGGGAGAGGGGAGGGGGGGGGGGCAGCATGAGCAGCGACAGCGGTGACGAGAGGTACCTCGTCGCCGTTCTCCTGCGAGCCGCTCAGCTGACAGGGGCAAGGCAGGCCAGCCCGCAATACAAGTGCGTATTGTAGATGCCTACCCGACAGGCGTCTCGCCATAGGCATCATAGGGATGGTCTCGACGGGGCTTGGCGCTGGAGGGCCGCGGCGCGGCCGAGGTGGGGGACGTCGGACGTTACGCCGGAAGTGCTCAGCAGGATGCTCCGAGGTGGGTGGCGGAGCGTGGCCGGGGAGGCCGGCGGGCACGCCGACTCTGTGGGGACAGCACCCTGAGCGGCAGGGTGCTGCTGCTGGGACTAGTGCAAAGGAGGTGCTCCGAGGTGCGTGATGAGCGTGCGCGGCCGGGCCGGGGAGGCCGCCGGGCACGCCGTCTCCGTGGGGACAGCATCCTGGGCGGCGGACCCCGCTTGACGCTCCACCGCGTGCAGGGGTCAAGGCCGAGCAGGACCAAAGTAGGACCGAGCAGGGTTTCTCGAGGACCTCGAATGAGCTAACGGCCGCGCGGCCGAGTGCCTGCTCGTCAGCCAAAGCCGAGGCAGTTGCTGGCGGAGGACCTGCGTTCGCTCCAGAAGTCGACCATGGCCGCCGTGCCCTCCGCCCGGGGTGGTGGTGTTGTACACGGAGATCAGCACCACGGGGCCCGGCACGGTGCCCCGCGGCGGCTGTGCAGTCTAGGAGGATCACGTCAATCCGGTACCTCTATAGAACCCACCGGCCTGCAGCGCAGCAACCGCGATCACTGACACCATCACGTTGCGGACCAGGATGGCGTTGGCCAGGGGTGGGGCGTGGCAAGGAGAGGTCGCGCAGCACCAGCAGTGTGTCCACCACCACCACCCTATTCTGCGCTCGGTGCTCTGATCCTTGGCTGGCATACTCGCGAGCTCCCTGGCTGCCCGTGGGGATGGAAAAAGGGGGGGGG
>NW_026267157.1:325845-326469 GCF_000697945.3 Frankliniella occidentalis | reverse complement strand
CCCCCCCCGCTCTTGTCCTCTGCCCAACGGGCCAACACTGCACCGCGGCCAACGACGACGTCGAGGAGCTCGTTCTCTGTGAGCGAAGTTGGGCGCCACCCGAGAGCACAAGTTCCTCGCCATGCTGCCTGCCAGATTCTGCAGGTCCCTGAATCTCTTAATTCATGTACCATCAAAAGAAATGTAGGCATGTTATTAAATCCCTATTTGGTGAGGAAGAAAGTTGTGTACTGAGTTACCTTTCTTGTAGAATATTGTTAATTTAGGTCAGTGGAACCATTACAAAAGAATAGTTTTGGCTGCTGATTTTTTTTTATTTTTTTGTAAGATTGCATTTTTTGATAGTCAAATGGACACATAAGGCTGCATATAGTACAAAAATTATATATATTAACAAGTTCATTAGAGATCATCAGTTTTGAAACAAAGATAAGAATAGTTAGGGTTGAAATAGTCAACTTTCTTGTGTACCACACGTACACTTTTAAACTATATAGCATTAAATCATACATAGCGACAAATTCATTTAAACTTACTTTAGGATACCTTGTTGAGCAGGTATATTTTGTGTTATATTTGTTTTTCTATATGTGTCACAATCTTCTGACTTAGGTTTTTATAATT
>NW_026267157.1:323369-324859 GCF_000697945.3 Frankliniella occidentalis | reverse complement strand
GTTTACATTCAAGATATTTTTTATAATTCCATTTTGAAGTATCTTTATACTTGAAGTATGGTAGGATAAACCCCAAGTAAAGCACATATATGATATGTGAGAGTGAAAATATGCATAGTATAGGGTTTTTAGTTTGTTGATATCTAAAATTTTTCTGAGTTTAAAAATTAATCTTGATGTTGCTCTCAATTTAGGGGATAGTTTCCCAATATGGTCTTTCCAAGCTAGATGTTCATCTAAAGTTATTCCAAGGTATTTCACATTTTTTTACTTGATTAAGACTTTGGTTGTTGAGTTTGATGTCTAGTTTAACCTCAGGGCCATACTTCTTCTTAAAGATGATGTAGTTGGTTTTACTTCTATTGAGACTCAGTTTATTTGCTGAGAACCACTTGAAGAGAATTATCAGGTCCTCTGACATTAATTTTTCAAGTTGAGAATAGATGGAGGCTTCATAAATTAATACTGCATCATCAGCAAATAGTTGAACTTTACCCTTAAGGCTTAGTTTACCAATATCATTTATGTAAATGAGGAAAAGTATTGGTCCTAATATGGAACCTTGAGGAACTCCACATAGCATCATCATGACATCACTCAGTGTGTTCCTACACTTGACTTGTTGCGGTCTGCCCGAAAGATAAGATTTGAACCAACCAAGGGTTTTGTCCACTATGCCTATTTTGCTCAGCTTACTCAGTACAAGATTTTGATTAACAGTATCAAATGCCTTTCTTAAATCAATGAAGATTGCTGCACATTTAGTATCAAAGTCCAATGCCTTTTGTATTTTAGCAGCAAGATCAAATATAGCTCCTTGAGCATCTTTAGATTTTAAAAAGCCGTATTGTGCAGTATAGAAGAAACCAATATTTGCCAGATGTTTCTCTAATCGAGACTTCATTGCCAATTCGTTGATTCTAGCTGGTGAGGATGTTATGGAGATAGGTCTATAGTTGCCTACTGTCATTGGGTCACCAGATTTATAGAGCGGTTTAACTACTGTCATTTTGCACTTGCTAGGGAAGATTCCTTGGTCGTACGAGCAGTTGATCATCTTGACCATTATTGGAACCATATGCTTGCTGCTTTTTTTAATTAGGATATTACTAAGTTTATTTGGACTAGAGTTTTTGTTTGCTAAATTCGCAATTATTGTCGTTACTTCTTCCCTTGTTGTGTAACTCAGTTTCATTGGACTGCAGGAGGATGATGGCAGGGTTGTATCCTTAGTATCAGGTAACTTTTTTGCTAGATTCGGGCCGACATTTATGAAGAACTCGTTAAACTTATTCGCCATGCTTTTCTCGTCCACTATAATATTGTCTCCATCTTTAATTTGGCAAATGTCGCTTGATGAGGTTGAGACTGACCCTGAAACTTCTTTAAGAACTTCCCAAACATTTAATTTTCTTTCAATTCCTTTATCAATCTTCCTGTCTACAAAGTCTTTCTTTAGTTTAGTTTTTAGTTTGTTTACTGCTTTTGAA
>NW_026267157.1:309115-312619 GCF_000697945.3 Frankliniella occidentalis | reverse complement strand
CCAGGAGACTATACTGACGATCATAGTGTCCTGGGAAGCTATACACCAAGTTGGGTATGCGTGTGCGTTGAGTGATCTAGATTATGAAGGACGTAAACAGTGCACTAGTTTTACATAAGAATACTTCATACTTCACCACCCCCAAATTTCCTGTAGATGAAGCACTAGTTTTACATAAGAAGATGAGTAGAAGATAAGATGAGTTATATCTTCTGATGTCTAGTACATAATCTAACGCTTTTAAATTTCAAGTTAATCCACATTGACTTCAGTTGAGGTACTTAAAACCACATTATATTTAAAAGATGCTATTCGAAAATGATGACACCAATTACTGCAAGGTGGCACTACACCTAGCGGCCCAACCATGAAGATCAGCAGAGTGGGGAGTACTAGAAAAATGGGCATGTTCGACAACTACAAACTACAATCATTTAAAATCCTCAATGCCCTTCAGAATTAATTTCAGTTTTCTTTGATTAAAATATGACTCTTAAAGGAAGATGGTTGCTTGAATTAAAACAGAAATAAACATGCAGGAACAAGAGTGTTCAATTGCTTACGCAGAAAGTCAGAACACAAATTAAACTACTCTTAAACATACCCTGTGCATGAAATATTTCCATGTACTTGAGTCAACACAAAGGGTGTTATTACTACATGGAAATTAAACACGAAACATTACAAAATATGAAATAAGGAATAAGAGAATAACTTATGTGTTACTTTCAGGTTTCAGATCTTCACTATTGTCTGCACCCTGTAACAGTTCTGAAATGAAAGGAGAATACATCAATAATACGTAATACCAAATTCAATGATCAGGGTAAACGAATTTCCCACAGAAGTGAGGCATTTTCTTACCTCTAGGCTTATATTTGCGAGGGCGTCCTCGACCACGCTTACTTTCACTGGAAGTAGTTGTACTACAGGTAGACGTCTTGGACTCAGATTTTTTTGTCTTTGAAGTTTTATGTGACAGTTGCTGGAAAGATAAGGAAAGTTTTCATGTTAAATTTAGAAGCTGGTAATCATGAGATTATAATCATGAGATTATAATCATGTGCATGTGGCTCTCGCCAATAGCTTCTGAATTGCTGCAAAATGCTGCTTCCTCTCTTCATCTCTCTCTTTCTTTGATTTCTTCTTTGCCTTCCTTTCTTTGTCGTTCACATTTTCCCCTGATTTTCTTGCCTTTTTAACATCCTGCAAATAGATTTGAATTGCATGAAGTACCAAGTAGACAGTGATGAGCGTATTTTCCGTATCTGAATTCTTTAGCGATTTTATCTCTACTAGCCACATGTGAAATATAATAAAAATGCTATCAGTTCCCGCAATTTCATTTCTAAATTGAGGAAAGTTTTAATTTTCCTGCCTACTGGTTTGATATCAATTTGATATGTGTATTTATCACTAGGAAAGAATAAGTATTCAAGAATATAGGACTTTAAAATTATTGGACAAAGAAAAAATCTTACTTTGTGAGATCCTTTGCTGCATTGGCTGTCATTGGAGCTTGCAATGCTGCTCTCACCGTCACTGCTGTCGCCACTGCTGGAGCTACTATCACTGCCACTCGAGCTGCAGCTGCTTTTGCTGTCGCCGCTGCTTGAACTGCTACTTTCAGAAGAAAGACCGGTTGATTTTTTCTTCCTTTTCTTTGTTTTATTTTCCTTAATTTCTTCTTTCTCTTTATTTACTGCTGAATTACTAGAATCTCCTTTTATCTTTCCATCAGACTCTCTCTTCACCTTTTCTCCTTTTTCTTTTTTTTTCAGTTCTGAAGTGTCTTCTTTTACCTTTCCATCAACCTCTGAATTAGCAGTTACTATCTTTACATCAGCCTCTTCCTTTATTGTATGCTTAGCCTGTTTTTTGTCTTCCTGAACCATTGAGTCAGCTTCCTTTTCCTCTACATTAACTGATGTAGCAATCTCAGTCTGTCGGTGGTCTTGTTTTCCTGCATACAGTTTAGTCGATTCAACCACCATCTGACCTTCGCCATTGACTGGGTGATTGGGTATGGGGGGAACAGGGAACTTTGAATCAGCAGGGAATGGATCAGTTGAAGGATAGTGAGAGAATGATTGAGAAGTGAGATCATTCCCTGTTGGATTTGATGGGTAAGGATGTTGGGAAAGCTCAGAGAAATAATAATCATGAGGCGGGTGTGGAGAATAAGGGTCTCGATGATCACTCCCTGTTGGATTATATGAGTAGGGATGTTGAAGAGGCTCAGAGGGATAATAATAATTGCCCATAGTATCATGATGTGGGGGGTGTTGAGAATAAATTTCATTCTGATAAGGTGGGTATGGGGGATGAGGAAGTGGTACTTCGTTCACAGAAAGCTCGTAGGGTTGGTGGGAAAAATGTGCATGGGGATCGAGATATGGCTGATGTTGGGAATATGGGTCATGGTGATGGAGTGGGGTTAGATAAGGATAGGGTGCTTCATGAACATGACCATAGGGGTGGTGAGAGTAATCCACAGGGTCATAAGCAGACTGATATGCTTCATCGACAGGATAAGCCTCGGGGTAAGCAGACTGATCAGCTTCGTAATTCACATCTTGCTGACGAGCTGTCCGCCTTTTCTTGAAATTATGTCGGGGCATAGCTGTGAAAGAGAAATAGAAATGAATGAAAGGAATGAATGGAAGATCAAGCATAGCGAGGCTCAATGAAGCATAACGTGTCTTTGTCACATAATTTAATAATAGAATGAGAAAACACATAAATTGAGGAATTGACGAATAACAGAATATCCCTTGTCCTGAAAGCTACTGATATTAGAAACCGGGTTCGAACGTAAAACACAATAAACGTGTACGAGAGGTTATGACAATCGAACGGAGGCATATTGCTTCCAAAGGGACGATGATTTGAGACCTTTACATGAACTATGTCACACGAGCAGGTAAATACCCTAAAAGCCACTATTGGTTGTTAGGAAATCGGTATCTCACCACTTGCTGTAAAGGGTTCTCCACCTCGGCTGTAAATCGAACAATCACGTGGCTATAAAGGTGCAACAAACGGAACGGATATAGAGAGGAACAAGAACAAGAACCTGTCTGTCGGCTTGTCGCCTTGTTCTTCCTTCTACTTTCGGTGTGACCGAGACACGGAGTGCCCAGGGTTATGTAACCTGTCGTATTGTTCTATTCTCCTACACAAAAGCGAATTGCGCTGCCCGACTGGGCTGGAAGCATGAAAGGTAACAATAGTTTAGAAAGAAGAGAGTGTGTCTGATTTCTATATCATGTCCCCTGGCAGCGCTGGTCGCGGTGATGCGCCTATGAGGGTAGGCCTGTGCGATTTTTCGATTAATCGATAACTCGATTCGATTATTTTAGTAATTGACGATTTTTTTGGAGGGTCGATTTCGATTATCATAATCGAAAATCGAAATGAAACATCAATTATTGACATTGGTCGATTTTTGACTTTTTTCGATTATTGACCTTTCAACGATTATTGAATTTTAACGATTATTGA
>NW_026267157.1:308524-309065 GCF_000697945.3 Frankliniella occidentalis | reverse complement strand
GACTTGTGAACCGGTTTAAAACACTTGGCACAGTCTTGAGCATTGCATCTTTTATCAAAATCAGCTTTACAAACTCCACAAATCTCATTCATGGTGTCCGCACCGGGCACCGCCTTCCTTCCTTTTTCTAACTTTCAAACAAAGATAAAAAGAATTGTTAGGGTTGAAATAGTCAACTTTCTTGTGTACTACCCGTACACTTTTTAACCCTCCAGCATTAAATTATACATAGCAACAAATTTATTTAAACCTACTTTAGGATACCTTGTTGAGCAGGTATATTTTGTGTTATACATGCCATATTCTAAGAATTCTATGAAAAGCTGGTACACTGTGGGCTTCTGTCTATATACCTTGTAAGAAGCAACAAGAATTTCTATTGCTTCCCAGACTTTCGAAATTTCGTGGTGGTGTAGAACTTCTTTCTCGCCAAGGAGGTAACAATCCTGGACTTGTCCATTCAAATGGAAAATTTCAATTGTAAATGGAATCTTGGGCTTCCCGTGATTCACAGTTGTGCCAAGTTGTTTCTGTGAACAGG
>NW_026267157.1:305097-306287 GCF_000697945.3 Frankliniella occidentalis | reverse complement strand
TTCTCAAATGTGACGGTTAAAGGAATATAGTAATAGTAATGTACAGATGGGAGGCCAGGGAAGAACAGGAAAGAGGGGGGGGGGGGCACTGGAAATTTTAAAAATGACCAAAACAAGTTTGGTTTTAGATTTTCCGATGTCATTTTTAGTTCTCAGTAATTGGAAGTGGGAGTGTGATGACTTTTGACTTCTACAAATGAATGCTGTTAGCAGATTCAACTTACAATGTAACAAACAGTAGGACAAACAAATATCGTATAACCCTGGGTATGGCAAAACCCAAAATCAGCTAAAAATATTCTATTCAAAACCCTCCCCAGGGTAAGAAAACCATGACTGTCATGGTCAAATTGAGATTTTGACCATGGAAAATCAGAATTTTATTCATGGACCCAGTCTAGACCATGGTGATCACCCATGCCCATCTCCGCAGCCATGATACTCTGTACTCGTCTGACCATGGCCAACGACGTAACCATGGACATGTTGGATTTCCACACCATCGTCTACCTTGGCGTGTTCTTTAGATAGTGTCGTTTAGACGTGATTGCAGTGCGCCATCTCTCGGGAGCTCGCGACACTAGCGACCAAAACGTCATTGTAAACACGGGCACCGGCGCCGGTCATCAACTTTGTGGTTACGTATGCAGCTGCGTCGGTGCTTCTAAGTGTTTTGAAGTTTTCGTTTTAATTTAAAGTTTTGATTTTACCTACGAACGCCAGGTTTTCGTCAGAATGCCAATAGAACGCGATTATTTTTTTTAGAATGTAAGTGACTGTCGTTTTTAACGTTCCTCCTCTTCCCGGCCAAACGACGACTAACTAACCTAAAAACAGATTCAGAAATAAATCAGTATTTATATTCTATAGATAGTCAAGGGCAGATTTTAGATGTAGAGAACAATCGTGGATCTGGTATCGGCATATCCTCATTACACCACTAGTAAAAAAACACTGAAATGTTTGGTTAGTTTGGTGATATAGGAAACATTTCAAGTCCAGCCTAGGATCAACACGTTGAAATAATATTTATCAGAAGTATCTAAATTTTCCTTTTGGTAGTTCGGAAACCTTTACACATCGTTTATTTTTCGTGCCGAATCGAACCAGGCCAAAATTATTATCAACTTCCACATTTTACATTTTTTCACGAAATGTCGTGTTTTAGTCGTGAACTTAGACGCAACATC
>NW_026267157.1:296266-305047 GCF_000697945.3 Frankliniella occidentalis | reverse complement strand
AACGATTATTGAATTTTAACGATTATTGACTTTAGTCGATTATTGACTACAGGAAACGATTTATGTCCCCGGCGGCGCCGGCCAGGCCGGCCCGACCCCCATCTGTAGCCTGCCCGCAGGGCTCGGCTTCGGCTGTACTAGGGTAGCGGGTAGCTAGCCGAGGTAGCAGATCACAGAGCAGCAGAGCACAGCACTGCAGCATCGCGTGCGAGGCTTGTGACAAGCACAGCCTCGGAGAGGTTATTCAGTGTCGGCGGCAACGTCGTCACTGATTCAAGGACCTGCCTCGGCGACGACCTCTCTGAAACCCTGATTTTTCATTTTTCTATCTTCTAACAAGGACCTAATCAAGAAGCCTCTTGGCCAAGTGTGATTTTGAATTGATATTTAGAATTAACCATTTTGAAAAACTAGTGTGTGATTACGTTTAGTGTCATTAGTGACATCTGACATCTGTATTATTGTAATTAAAGTGGAATTTTCAATTGATAAACAGAACGTCTCGTACACTGGAAATGCGAAGGTGAGCGACATTCACACACTTGCATTTCCAGTGTATGGAATTCAAATAACCGATTCTTTGTGAACTGTTACTTGTCTCCAATAGATTTTTGTAGCATTTTCCTCAATTTATAATTATTAATGTTGCAAAACTCGATTATCTCATTAAAAATTAAAAAAATCCAACATCGAGCAAAAGGGAAACATCTGGAGGGTCCCCTGTCTGGAGGGTCCCCCCTGAATATTTTCTCCTGGTGACGGGGACTCTATAAGAAAGAGGAAATGAATGCAACAGGTTATAACTTCAAATTACTTGCATTGAAACTTAAAAATGAATTTAAAAACTGAAAATGACCAAGTAATATACTGTACCTTCTCTGCATTAGGCTTGAGTGACAATGAACAAGACAGTTAGCTTACATATGTATGTATCCAAAAAGGGATGGCAGGAATGTAGTTTGTTCAAAAAACTTTCATTCCTGCTGTGTTAAATTCAGCTAGGCGTGCTGTATAGTGAAGAGGGGAGTTAAACAAAAAAAAAATAGACACTAAACTATTAAACTGAATAAACTAAATTTCTTTAAAGGCTGGTTCAACTTACCTCATGGACAAAGTGACAAAAGGTTGCATACAACATCCACTTGGTCTCACAAGGCAAGTTCCAATCTTTTTATTTTACCGCTATATTTCATTCCTTTTCTTGTGGAACTGGTGACGGGGACTCTATTAGAAAGAGAAATGAATGCAACAGGTTGTAACTTCAAATTACTTCCATTGAAACTTAAAAATGAATTTAGAAACTGAAAATGACCAAGTAATATACTGTACCTTCTCTGCATTAGGCTTGAGTGATAATGAACAAGACAATTTGCTTATACATGTATCAAAAAGGGATGGCAGGAATGTAGCTTCTTTAGAAAACTTTTATTCCTGCTGTGATAAATTCAGCTAGGTGTGCCTGTAGGGGGGATAAGTGGAGTTCAACAAAAGATAATAGACACTAAACTATTAAACTGAATAAACTAAATTTCTTCAAAGGCTGGTGAATGACTTTTAATTGTGGTTTCAGACCACCTTGTAAGTGTGCATCTCTAGCTGAAATCAGATTGTACTAATAGCTGCAAAGATTCAGCAACATACATACTTGCAGAAGGATTTTACGATATTAAAACGTACACGTAAAACGTCACAGATTGTTAATTAAATTGGGCGGTTTGAGAACCATTTCATTTTCTGACGAATTGTTTTTGGTATCAATAAAATGACTATGATGGAACAATGGTTTCTGTTTGAAAGTAAAAATTGTCAGTTTATAAGAAAATGGAATAAGTATGTCCAATAAGTAAGTAAGTACTTTGATATTTTTTGGCACTCCCTGGCTGCGGCTGAGTTAAAGTGCACCTCACACTTTTCGTGTGGCCGGACCACAGGCCACATCCATAACCACTCTGGGTTTCCTTTCTTTAGGGCTCTTTCACCTGCAAACATAAATAACAAAAGTCACATTTAGGCAACTATTTCAACTCATTTAAAACACATTATGTTGGCAAACAAGTTCAATTTTAGCAACTGAAAAGAAAATAGAACAGTCTCTATGAGTAAGAAAAGAAGGATTAGGTGTGCGGATTTTAATGTGTTCACACTGTTCGGTTGAGTTTACAAGAAGTATAAACATAAGACATGTTATCAAAAAAGTACAACAGAAAACATAACCTTATCCAACAATCAATCTAAGCTATTTTGTTGCAAATAACGAAAAGTTCTCGTGTTCTCTTTTATCGGGGTGTAAAGGGAAAACGTCAGAAGAGAACTATTGCAAGCATTTCAGGCAACTCGTTGACAACCATACAGATGCAGCATTTGAATCACAATGACAAAAATGAAACCATAAATGTCACTATCAACAAGAAGAAAATTAGCATGAATAGGAAAGCTTAGTAGGTCCATGGTGCACTATTTGGTACTCACGGACGTATTTTCAAGCACGCAGACAATGATCGCACAGGCTATTCGTCCGTCGCAATAAAATCTTGATATTGTCAATGTTTGGTGACGACGTACGCTCCCATAACATGCCATCGGCGCTTTTGGCCCGGACGACGCCACTCGGCTTCGGGAACATACGAGTCTTCACGAGTGGCTGCCGTGCCGCCGAGCTGTCGACGGCGCCGTCTCGTGAAGCGGAGGGATAGACCAGCCTTTTGGCGCATGTGTACTATGTATCTCTTCTCTTGCCTACCTATCAGGGGCTCTCCCTTCCTAAGCGCAACACTGCATTCAACATTTCAGGGATCTCTCCCGCCCCTTCGCGCAAGCGAATGTCAATGAAATTAAATGTGCTAATATCAGTGTATAAGTGATTTTTCAGTGTGTATTATCGGACATAATACAACCATAATACTTCATAATAGCCCATAATACTTCATAATAGCCCATAATACTTCATGATACCTCATAATACCCCTCGTAATACCCGTAATATCCATAATATCCATAATATCCATAATATATAATACTCCGTACACGGCTCAGGGGTGTTGGCGACCCCTCGCACACACGTGTGTTTCACACGCACGCGGAAAACCACTTGATTAAAACCCCAGTGGAAACTTAGCAAAGTATTCCTGGGCCCATGACCTGTTGTAATTTACAGCCAGGAAAGGGGTGTTAAAGGAATAATTAACCAAGGGTTCAACTTCAGTATGTTCTCGCCCATTCTCTTCTGCTTTGTTCCAATATTGCTGAAAAGTTGGCACCTTTACAAATACTCGCACTCTCCACAACAGCTGACTGTAGTAACAAAAACTGAGCTACATCTGAGAGGTTTGATGGATCTGGAGTGTTGACATCTGACATAAAACTATCCTCAGGAAGTAGCTTGTTGTGGATGTAGACCTGCATTCCCTCAGAAGTCCATGCTATAGATCTTTCTACTGCAGCGTTTAGTCCAGTAGTGAGTAGATTCAGTCGACAACTTGTTCCCGAAACATCTACTGACCAAGTTGAGGATTCATCCAAAAGCTCAATTACGTAACTGGCCACGGCTTGCATAGCTAGTTCTTCCTAAAATTGAAATGACAAAATGTAAGTTAAAAGAAATACTAACATGAGATTTAAATGTTATTTTAAGTACAGCTACTTTTCATTCCTACTTACAGTCCGGTACCTCCTATCAACAAGCGCTCACAATCCTGGCATCAACTCAGACCCGCGTAGCAGCAGAGCCGCGCCGCAGATGCGCTTAGCAGCGCGGCTCCGAATCAGAACCGCTCAGCTGGGAGCGCGCTGCACAGAAGCGCCCAGCGGCGAGCGCGCTGCTCAGACTCGCTCAAGTGCCAAAGCGCGATTCCTCCAGAAAACGTAAAGGAAGTTTGAAGCATCGGGACAAATCATGTGCGCACTTCAGGTGGCATGTTAGGGTTGATTTTGATACTTTGAAATGTGTTCTATCGAATTATGTTCATAAAGTGCGGGTTTGGTCGTGGTTTCTTCTAAAATAATAAGTTTGAAATAAGTGAGTCTTCTTAACCTCGGGGCCACCTTGTTGTGCTCACTCTTAATTCTAATTGTTAGTTTGTTTTTCAACTTGTGTCAATTTTTTGGAGTTATAAATGTTTAGTAAATATGTTCTGTAGCATAAACATAAGATTTTACTCATTATCTTGGTTTGGCTAAGGATAGAAACTTTGGTAGTCTGGTGCTGCCTTTGACGACATTCGCAAACATTCTTTCCAATATCTTTATGCTTTATGGGTAATTAGAGTAATGACTTCCTGAAGCGCAAGTATAAAGAAATAAAGAAATTCAATTAACTGTTTTTAAGTTCCCAGCTGTGAACTGAAATATACGGTAGGTAACTAAAGTTTTGTCTGAATTCTAAAATTAGTATTTCTAACAAAATTTGCTTTTTTTGAAAGATAGATAATTGCTTTATCCTCTTTTTATCTGTTTGCAGTGACCAGTGTCTTACCACAACAAGAAGTGACACCCTATGCGGAGACTGCACTACAACAAGCTTCGAAGCCTCCCAATGGACGGTGCTTCTGGAAAAATTTACTGAGGTGTACTTTGACGTAACTGAAAAGTAATTGCTAATAACAGCTAACAAATGTAAAACGATTTCACAAATGTTATTGGGGAGCAGCTGCAAGCTTCTGTTAGAGATAGAAAACTCATAATGAAAGTAATCTAGTTCAGAAATAGGCTTTGTGCCCCTGCTCTGTCAGTACGCAACACAACCATGCAAGTATGTAGAGGTGATGCTAACGTGGATCTGTAACATGTTCCCAATAGCCTACCAATTGAAAATGCTTCTTTAAAATTTACCTTGTTTCTTTTTATTATCTTTATCTGTTGACTATTGCTGTAAGTCCTACTAGCACTTAATATAAATTAAAGCTCCTTTCTATCTACTGTAATTAAAACTGTAATGTCTTGAAAAAAAAAACTGAGGAATTATTGTGTCAAAAATAAAACATTCTGATTGGCACTTGAAGAAACTATCTATTTTAATACTTTTGGTACTACAGCCAATTGTACAAAATTAAGTTAACAGCAACACAATAAAAATTCTAAAAGGCCCTGAAGGACCAAAGTGTCTGATAAGACAGCATAAATATTGTGCTGAATATAGCTTCTCAGATTTTAGAAAATTCTATTCAGCACATACTAAAATAATAAAACAAGAATAAAATCAACACACATAATGCAAACATATAGGTAGATAAAGACACAATTTTTTACTTGAACAGGTGATAAAAGTAAAGAGAAGTAAATTTTATTCTAATCAGTCAAAAGTGGACTAGCCTTTAAAATAGGTTTAAAAGGAACTACCAAAACTTAAAAATATTTTCAGTCACAATAATTAAGTGGACTAGTCTTGAAAGTAAAGCACTACGATAAATTTACACATTTAAAACTGTAGATAAATTTTCTGAGGTGCCAGGCAAAATTACTCTACTTCGTCAAGATTCTGGTCCTCTTCATCTGAATTATTATTTTCCCTACTGTTTGATAGATCTTCTGTGTTACCACTACCATTGCACATCTCTTCATCAGAATCAAATTCAAGATCTGACACCACTTCCTCCTCCACAGGGTTAATGCCACTCAGAACACTTCTCAGGAAGGTTTGTTTCTCAAGCGCCACATGGAGATTATCACATAAATATGTGAGGTCTTTGATAGTGTTTGTTGACAAAGGTATGCTGCCTGTGTAAGCCAAGGGAGGTTCATAAGCTTTCAAATTTACTGGGCGACCTTTCTTGTTAGAGCTCATGGTGACATAGTCACTGTCAAAGTCATATTTTACCCTAACAATACTCCCTTCTTGTCCGTTGATAAAGATCTCCTTTACTTTCTTCCATTTTATAGACTGATGTTTCAAGTCATATTCCCAATTTTGCATTTTTACAAGATCTTTGTAGGAGACGATAGATTTTTGACTTAGCTGCTTCACTTTGGAAACGCTTCTTTTGCTGCTTCTATGGCTTCAACCCAACCATCAAAATCAAAGATGTCCTTCTTCTCTGTTGATCTTTCAATATTAGCATGAATTGAATCGGCTTCCATTTGGGTATGCCCAGGTTCTAAATATCGATGAGTTATTTTGATTGAATATTTGACACAAAGATGCAAGTACATGGCAAAGAGAAACCGGTTTTTGTTTTGCCCAGCACAGTTATCAGAGTAGAATCGGATGTCAGTATAGCCTTGTTTGACAAGTTTTTGAACTACTTGACTCAGTGAACTCGATATTTCTGAGGATCCTTTCTTCCCAATACCTTCATGCCAGAGAAAGCAAGTGCCGACCCGTTCAACATGGTTAACTACTGTAAAGTTGTAAATATTCAACTTACTGCGGTAGTACATAGCAGAGTCTTCAGACTTGGGGCATGTCAGCTGCTTCTGAAGATCAAATGAGCAGACAGCAATAGTTTTGTCTTTCATTGCTTCATTTTTGTCTTTATCTTTAAGAGCTCGAGACTTCTTTTTGTTGTTTAAGTGAGCCACCCATACATCTTTGCTTCACGTATTTCTCGATTATTATTTTTCATTAGACAACACAGACTGCACTGATCTTTCTTTGGTTTAAAAAAACCAATATTAAAATTGCTATTGAGAATGTCTCTGTATTGTCTTTTATTAGCAATGGACACTTTTGGCAAATTGTTTTCAGCAGCCCAGTCAGTGTAGAGCCTTGCCATTTTGTTGATGCTGAGACCCCGTTCCAAATATTCTCGTTTGCTTCTTTTCCGACAGTAGTGGGAGGGAACTCTTGGGAATAGGTTTACATGTTGTTTTACACTCTCTATTTTAGCTGGAGTCATTTTGACTAATCTGTTGGAATGGCGCCCTCTTTTGTCTGGAGAGACAGTAAACCCCTTGTCAGCATTAATTTTCTTGTACGCAGATTCAATCCAACTATCACATATACCCAGAGTGCGCATAAACATTTGCTTGCAGACTTTAGTTGGCTGGCCATTAATAGTAAAAAGAAAAGTACGACTAACTTTGCGCTTTGATGGTTGGCCAGCTTTAGCAGGCTTAGTAATGGCACATTTTGAATTAGCTCTGATAAAATCCCACTGCCTGTCATGTCGACCTAGTTTCCGAAACGTTTGAAAGATATTTTCCCTCTGTTCTTGAGTAACACGGTGCACGCAATCCAAACTACAAGAACAGGGTCCTCTCATTTTAGCAGCTTCCATTTCTTTTCCAGCTGAGGAAATGTACGCTTGTCCAGAATTCTTCAATGCCTTGGTCACATTTCTTTTCCACAAACTTTCATCACATTTCCTTTTTCTTGAAGGACTATTCAATGATGCTTGTCTGCTTCTACTTCTACGCTTGTTGTTGACAGTTGTATCTGCTTCTGCTTCTGTTGTATCTGTGCCTTGAAGTTCCATTGAAGCAGTATCATTGTTGGGTTCAGTATGTGGAGTCTCCAGGAGAGGGTCAGAAATAAAAATACTTTCTGAAATAAAAAGCAAGAAAATATAATAATGCAACAAAACTTAAAATGTGACAAGAAAAATAAATCAACCAGATGTAGCCTAAGAAAATAACTCCAAGGCAAAAAAATATACTTTAAAGATTTTTTACCTCCATGAACATCAAGCTGGCCAGGTGAACCCAATATAATAGTTGAGGTTTCACCACTTGGAGAAAGTGGCTCATCATAGAGAACTGTTCCTGTAAAACAGCAATGTATAAAACTTAACACATAAAAGGTAAGCTAAACTGGCTATACACAATGTAAGTGTGAACTTGAATATACTTGTGTGTAGACATGTACTTTACAAAATGTTAATTTACCTCCTTCAGGTACAGCATCTATTGGAGTGGAATGAACCAAAATAGTAAGAGGTCCATCAAAAGAGACTTGGCCACCATCATCTGAAAGACAAATTTGAGATAAATAAAGTTCTCCCTTCCCCTTCATAGAAAGTGATAAAAATAAAAAGTATGAATTTTCTGATATGTTGTTTTTATTTTTAAGTAAATATCTAAAACTAAACTGTGCAGCAGAACCATTTAGTTAAATGTAGTTTAATGCTTACCTCTCAGTATAGGGGAGACAAAATTTGGGGCAACACTTGATGTTGCTGTAGGTGAGACAACTGCATCAGAACTCACTTCATCATCAATTGTTACACCACTGTTAGCAGCAGAAGCTGTATCAGGTATAGTCTCTCCAGCTGAAAGAAAAGAATTATTGAATACAGAGAAAAGATATTAATCTGGGTGGGGGTTTATCTAAGTATTCTATTTCAGGCTAAAAATGTATTGGAAGCCTTCAAAATAGACTCACTCTCATCATCAGACGAACAACCGTATGCTGATTGTATCAAATTCAAGGAAGAATTAAGTGGTACCTCATTGAGGGGAACGGATGCTGAAAAATAAGAAGTGACTAAGCAGACTGTATGTTTAAATTTAATTGATACAGTTACACAGGCTTGTAATATTTATTTACCTGAACTTGGTTTGGTAGCAGGAGAACTTCCTTTAAAGAGTTGTCGCTTGGCCTTAGGACTCTGTCTTTCATTAAGATCACCTTTGTTAGAGCTACTACCAGTCCTCTTCTTCTTGACATCTTCACGTTTGGTTGTAAGATCAGACCCCCCTCCAGGTTTACCTCCATCTGTTGAACAACCAATAAAACTTTTTAGATTTGTTTTCTTTATGTTGTGCTAGCAAGCAGTTTCATAGCAATTAAACAGGAATATGGTACAACTGCAAGCATTATCACAAGGCATGAAATGGTTACATAAAAAT
>NW_026267157.1:294801-296216 GCF_000697945.3 Frankliniella occidentalis | reverse complement strand
GACTAGAGCGGGGAGCGTACTATACCGCCTCCCGTCCCTGTTTCCCGCCCGCCGTTTGAATGTGTCTCCCGGCACGCATTTTTGCTATGACGCAGGAAAACGTTATGCTCTCGCTATTCGGGGCTCGATAGGCCTTCGGTCCGGCTACCTTTCCGCGCTGGCGGCGTTCCCATATCATCAACGGTACTCGGTCTAGAGTGAGGTACCTGGTTTTTGAGTACTTACGCCCTGGCTCCTGAGGGGGGTGGGGAGGGCGGGTCGGACCATGTCCGATAGAAAGTACATACCATAGGTAGTCACCACAGGAACGGGCGCGGTCGGCGGCGGCGCCGCAGCCGCACAGCGGGCCCAAGAACATGTCGGTCGCAATACCCGCGAAAACGCCCAAAAAACTTTGAGCGCGGGTTGCGCCGGGTTCCCTTCATCGCACAGGCCCCGGGTTTTTTCCATGAGTACCAGCATGACATAAACTTTCAGAAAAACCTCGCTTCAGAAAATTTGGCGTCCTGACCCCTCAAGATGAAACAACCTAGTCCTCGTGGTTGCGCTCATTCCACAAACAATAACCAAGCGCTAGCGATGTTGTTGTTGCTGTCGTAGGCTTCATTTGAACATCTTGCTAACCGATCTATGTGGACTATTAGCTTTTTCTCGGGGTTGTCCACCCTTTCTATCCTTGCATTGCAGTCGTTTATTATGTTTGTGACCACGTAAGGCCCTTCCCATCTAGAAATAAGCTTAGCCGAAATGCATTTTATTTTCCTGGGGTAGTACAAATAGACCTGGTCCCCTGCCTTGAATGGTGAGAGTGTTGCATTCCTGTCATAATAGGTTTTTTATTCTCTTTGTAGCCTCTCTGCTCACATCTGCAACTACTTTGTGTATATCCTGCATTGTCTTTCTGACCCAGCTTGGGTAGAGTTTATTCATTGGCTCCTCTTTTGGTGGAGGGCCCCTGTCCATATCCAGTGGTGTCCTCATAGCTGCCCAAAACATAACCTCGTAGGGTGAGAACTTGTGTGATGAGTAAGGCAAATTTCTGTATGCCTGAGTAATAAATGGTAAATATTAGGCCAGTCTTCCTGTCATTTTCTACCAAAATCATGAGGTGTTGCTTCACTGTTTTAATCCATTGTTCTGCTTTGCTATTTGCAGCTGGATGGAACGCAGATGTTCTAAGCTTTTTGATATTATAAAGCTCTATTATTTCTTGGAACAATATTGAGTCAAAGACTCTGCCCTGGTCCGTCATCAAGGATTGTGGTGCTCCAAAGATAGAGAAGACATAGGTATAGGTGCTGTTGTTAGAAGTGTCTTGATTTTATCAAATGCCTCCAGACACTCCTTGGTCCATTCAAATACCTGTCCTTTCTTTTGCAAACTTAAATATGGGATTGGCTATGGTTACCATGTGT
>NW_026267157.1:294100-294751 GCF_000697945.3 Frankliniella occidentalis | reverse complement strand
TTTATCAAATGCCTCCAGACACTCCTTGGTCCATTCAAATACCTGTCCTTTCTTTTGCAAACTTAAATATGGGATTGGCTATGGTTACCATGTGTGGGACATACTTGGAATAGTATTGGACTAAACCTAGCTATGATCTTACTTCTTTGACATTAGCTGGATCTGGCCAACTTGTTACTTTCTGTATTTTATTTTGATTCTTTTTTATTCCTTTTTCAGACAACCTGTGTCCCAAATAGGAAACTTCTGGCTGGAATAATTCTTTGCTTTAAGCAAGAAACCTGCTGCTATGATCCTATTGAATAGGACTACTAGTCTTTGCAACATTTCTGGGAAAATATCCCCACCTACGCAGATATCATCAAGGTAAACAGACACTGCGTCTCCTACGTCATTCTGAGGATTTTTCTCGAGGGCAGGAGTGATGATTCGGTCTGTAATATACTGGAAGGCACCTGGTGCTGCAGCCAGCCCGAAGCTTAGCCTGGTAAACTGAAACTGTCTATGTGCAAGTCCCAGACCCTCGGGTAATATTATAGCCGTTTTGGGTTGATCATCTTTGGTGGCGGTAAGATTAACTCTGCAGTTGGTTCGACTGCAAGTTCAGTTAGTGCTGTAGACTGCAAATAGAAATTAAGTTTTTGTAGTGTT
>NW_026267157.1:291201-294050 GCF_000697945.3 Frankliniella occidentalis | reverse complement strand
GGTAATATTATAGCCGTTTTGGGTTGATCATCTGGATATATCTCAAGGTTGTGGTATCCAATTGCTAAATCGAAAGCATGATACAACTTTTTGCCTCCCTTAAGATGCAACAAGTTCTGTACCCTTGGTATAGGCGTGGCTGCGACCCTTGTGACTGCATTCAGTGCCCTTTAATCAATACAGACCCTTTCTTCTCCAGTCTTTTTCATGACAAAAAGAATTGAAGAAGCCAAGGCTAAGTGACTTACGATGGCTCCTTGTTCCAGATATTTCTTTAGGGTCTCCAGTACAGCCTGCCTATAGTGTATGGGTATGGGCCTTGCTGTCTGCTTAATGGGTGAATGATCACATGTGTCTATTCGGTACTTAGTCCAGGGACATTTACCGAAAGTAGTGTTATCCTTGGCAAAGATGTCGTGGCGTGGTGCTTCCTTAGCAGTTTTGCTAACTCCTGTCTTTCTGTTTCAGATTGTTCGGTGCATTTGTCTACCAATGCCTGTAGATCTTTAGGGAGTGGTTTACTCTCCTTAATCTCTGGCATACTTGGTATGGTGTTATATTCTGCATCTACGAACAGAGTGGTTTCATGGTGTACCACATTTACCTGTGCTGTATCCTCTGTATCCTCCTCTCCATCACTCTCCTCCCCCTCCTCTTCTTCTTATTCTGTGATTCCAATAAATTCTTTCTCGTATTCATCTGGGTGTAATATAAATACTTCCCCTAGCACTGCATACTTGGGTATGTTGACGCATTTATCCCCGAAGTTTTGCATGGTCACAGTTATTGGTGCTGAGACACACGGGACAGTTCCTTATTGTACTACCACTCCTGTTGGTAGTTTTGAAACCTTGTTTCCAAATGCTTGATTTGAAACAAATGCTCCTAACTTAGTCTCTCCTGATAACTGGCTTTTATTTTTATTTTGGGTACCCTTGGCTTCCTGAGCCCTGCTACTTCCAGAGCGAGGGTGTAATCACTACAGAGAGTTGGTGTACACATTTCTGTAAAAGTTAAAGTGAAAGTGACAAAAAGTTGAATGAAAGCGACGAAAACTAAACGAAATTGTGGACGAAAGTGACTAATCGAGTGTTGATCAAATCAAAAGGGGACATAGGCATAGAAATGAAGTAAACGTTGTAAAACGGTGAAAAAGTGAATGAAAGTGGAAAAGTGAAAAGTTGAGGTGTACGCATTTTCACGGAGTGATTACCCCCTCGTTCCAGAGTCTGTCAGCACTTCTTGATTAACCACCTTGTTTTCTAGATCTAGAACCACCCTGCTCTATGGAAATGGCTCCTTTCACCTTGGCTATAAACCTGAGTCTGACCACTACCTGGACAGTCGTCATTTCTCTCTCTAACCGACTCATCAGTTATCGAATCCGCTTTTAGCTGTGTTGTAATTTCTTTTTCTGCAAATGGTTTCAATGAGAAGTTACTCTCTGCTCTTATACGGTAGACAACTCTGCCTGTAATGTACAGTTTTGCAAAATTCAACTCCTCTAGAGTGAATGGAATGTTGTGTCCCTCCCCAATCTCTGCTACTTGCTGTTGTTTAACTTTAATCACTGAATCGAATTTGTGTAGGAAATCAATGCCTTTGATGTGTTCCTCACCTGCTTCATAAGTCATGTGTTCGAACTTTTGACCTTCAATCTCGAATGTTCTCATTGCTGGTCCATATAGACTGGCTTTATTTATGTGACGTAACTCCTTTTAGTTTGAGTTTTGCAACTGGGAGGTCTCTTGTTCTGGGGATTACTGTAATAACGGCTGCAGTATCTAAACAAACTTTTTGTACCTTATTCAGCATTGTACATTGGATTATATTTGCTGAATTCAGGGGCGGATCTGGCTCGCAGATCAAGGGGGGGGGGGGGGGCAAAAATTGCGGGCTGCCTACTTCCAGGGGCACTTTTATGTGAAAGAATAAAAATTAACTTATTTCCATAATTTTTATGATTTAGGGTCTTAAAATATTTTTAGGCGCACGGTAAAATGTCCCTTTTTATATTTACTTTTAAAGTTCAAGTACCGTCGTGTATACTAGAAGTTACAGAGCAGCGGGAGAGGGATTTGCGAGCGAAGCGAGCGAAAATTTTTGTATTTGTGCTTCTTTGGGTGGCAAATTTAAACGCTCAGGTTTCGTATGAAACGCTTCAAACGAGTGCGAAAAGATCTCCATAATTGTACAAAGAGGAGTTGTAAGGCCGCGAGCGAGGAAAGTGAAAAAAAAATGAGATAATAAGTGATCTATAACTTCCTAAAAACCGCGAAATTTTTCTTAGGGTACGCGCTTAGCTCAAAATATAGACGTTTAAATTATGTTTCTATAGACGATGTGACCCAGCGGCAAAAGTCAATTTGGCAACGTTGCATCGTGTATGAAATGGGGTTCAAAGTTAGGTTTTTCAGCAATATAAAAATAATAAAAATTCTCTAGAATGATCAAAAAGACGTTTAATGTCACTTGGTGTACTCTACGTGGGTCTCCAGCGGTTCTAGCAGAAAGATTTGTGGCGTTGCCACGCTCAGAGTCACATCGTCTATTGCCAGTCATTAAAAATAATTGCCGTGTTCATTCATTTTCAGCTATTGGACAATGCTGCGCTAGTTAAACGGTAGAAGCCAAATTAAGACAGCTGATGGGACATGCATGTTCGCTCCCTGCTTCCGCATCTTATAACGGCAAAAAGACGGATATACATACGGCCTACCTTCTGGAAATACATTTTTCTTTTTTTACTCCTTTTCTTTAAAATTTTCCTTTTCTCCTCCTCTTTTTCCCTTTCTCTTTCGCTCTCCCTTCTCTTTCTCTACCTTTCCTCTTTCTTTCCTTCTTTTTTT
>NW_026267157.1:276701-281922 GCF_000697945.3 Frankliniella occidentalis | reverse complement strand
GCGACCCGGCTGCCCACACTTTTTTCTCCACCTCGTAGGAATGCTTGTTGCTACCGGTTGCTACACTGTAAGCTTGTATCTTGCGTATCTGCAAGTCATGACATGCTACAAAAATGAAAGCGATCGCTTGCGAGTGATCTGCAACACTTCTCATGCATTTAAAGAAAATGCAAGTGAGTGATTGCGAGCAGCATTGCAGAGCAGCACGCGCTGCCTTGTTCGAAAACCAAGTATCGTTGCGCGACTTTAGTGAAACAACATATCTCCATTTTAGAGTGATTTTTGAATTTAGAATGTATTTGAATGAATTTTGTAGAATTTTTCCCTTCTCTGTATTGAAATATACTAGGTAGATGTACGCCAGACCACGTCTCGCGTAACAGGCTTCGCGATATCTCACGAAACACTGTTACGCTGCGACGCGCCTGGCATACATCTACCTAGGCCTGCGGCGCTGACACCCGAGTCGGGCCAAAGTCGTGAGTAGGCACTCGGCCTCAAAAGTCACAAATGTTGTTCTTCGGGGTTTTATTTTTACGAGTTACCCTACTGGAGACGAACAAATATCGGAGAAAAAACATAGAAATGTTTTGCGGTCATTTTCGTGTAGAAAACTCCCTCTGGTGCCTGAACAGTTAAAGATAGAGCCAAATGAACGAAATTTTCGCCCAAAGGGCTATACTTTGGTAAGTTACCCCTTAGGCAACAGTAAAAAAATATTTTTAAAAAATTTCATTTTGGGGACCTGTGGTTTTTGATTTTTTTTAAATCCAATTTTTGAGCTAGAATGCTCTTCTTCGAACTCGATCTGTCTTTTTATGACACAAAACGACCCTGAAAATCCCAGGTCGCTAGCTCAATTCGTTCTCTAGTTATCGTGCGCACAGACAAACACACAGACAGACAGACAGACAGACAGACGCGAAACTTTTTGATCATCACTGGAGTAATAGGCTTCGCTAATCGCTCAGCCAATAATTCCTGAAAAAAATCGTCAAAAATGCGTGCAACGATACATGGTCTCAAGCGTCAGGCAGAGATACTTACTTTCTCTAGAGGCGCTGCACCGTGCGTGCTTTGCTTTGAGTTAGGAACGAGCGTTATGATACAAAAAGACCCTGAAAATTCTAAATCAATTCCTTCTCAAATCATGCATACAAATAGAACAAGGTAGATGTACGCCAGACCACGTTTCGCGTACCAGGCTTCGCGATATCTCACGAAACAAAGATGTGGGCCAACGGTCCGTCACTTAGACTAAGCATGCAGGGTTGTATATTTTATCGCTTATTTTCGTCACAAATACCCACAACGGTTTGAGCTAGAGCAAAACTCACAAAATTTTCGCTCGTAGGGCTCAACTTTGGTGAGTAACCCCCTAAGAAACCATAATTTTTCCCCCCAAAAAAGCGTCATTTTTGGGACCCGTCGTTTTTGATTTTTTTTAAATCAAATTTTTGAGCTAGAATGCTCATCTTCGAACTCGATCTGTCTATTGATTACACAAAACGACCCTGAAAGTCCTGGGTCGCTGGCTCAATAGGGTATTCTAGGCTATCTAAAACGGAAGTAGGAAAAGAACAAACTCACTGACTTTTCTGTCTCCGTAATGGCTCTGATTGGTCGAGCTGATCAGGTGCCACGACGGCCTTTGAGGTATGAAAATTTGTCAGATCAGTTTCGAGCTTCGCTCCATATTTAAGAGATTAGAATCGGACCAAACTACCATGGTAATTTCTCATACTAAGTGGACGGAAACAGAATTCAGTGAGTTTGTTCTTTGTCACACCCGTTTTAGATAGCCTGGAACACCCTATTCGTTCTCGAGTTAATGTGCAGACACAGACACACAGACAGGAAAAGTTTTTTTCCGGCCAGACGGAGTAATAGGCTTCGCTGAACGCTCAGCCAGTGAAACTCCTTCGACCACTATTGTAATGGGCTTCGCTATGACGCTCAGCCAATAGAACTTACTTGCTGCTGATGTCAAACAGGCCATATCTGCCGTCAACACGACGCTCGGATTCCAACTGAAAAAAAAGTTGACATTTCATGTTAACAAATAGACGACCCGAATAGGGTATTTCAATGGAGCGCTGCCTAGAACTAAGAACAAACGCGGATGATGAGAGCGGTAGTGGGGGCGGGCACGCGGAGGAGCGGTGGGAGGAAGGGAGCCTCCCCGCTCCGCTCAAGGTGGATTAAGGACGGTCGTGGCGGCACTTCGCTCCCAAGCGCTCACCAGAAGCGGGCCAGTCCGCGAGCGCAGCGTTGCCTACTGCCCAGGGTGAGGGGCCGGCCGGCGCGCGGCGGCTTATGGAGCGCGGACGGTTTTTCGGCCCTCGCGGGCTTTCCTTTGACTTTTCGGGAGTGGATGTAAGGAAATCGGTTAAAGAGCATGACTTAACCCACCGAATAAGCCCTCGCCCAGCTCGATAGCACGACCCAGTCGGCGACAGCATCAATATACATTTCACGGCAAAAGCCCACATCGCGACCCGGCTGCCCACACTTTTTTCTCCACCTCACCTTCCACGTGTGCCTCCTTGCGGTCAGTCCCCCGATCGGCTCCCTTCCATTCGGTTCGAAGCCGATGGGATGCCCGTTGGTTCGGGCTCCCTTCGGCCGCTCCCTTCCACTCCAGGTATGGTGTAGGGCCTCGCTGCAGTCGAGCGCGGAGATACTCCCTGCTGCTCCGTGCTGCCGCCGCCCGACTGGGCGCTTTTCTAACACCACCTACTGATCATGGTACCCCATGGTTGGGGCACCATGACCATAATGCAGGCAGGGCCCCAAAAATGTATACCCAGTTCAGCAATGGTTTGATTGGGAGAGGTTATTTCCTAAGTATGTTGTATCTAAAACACTGAGCCTATGATCCAACTGCCATCCAACACTTTAAGGGAGGGAAGGCCTAAAACAAAATAAGTGATCATGGTATCCCGCTCTCCCTTACAGACAGACGGACACACGTTCAAAGAGTTCTCTGCTCCCCACGTCACAGCAAAGGCTTGGCAGCCTCAGCCAATTATGGAATATTTGAAATATTTTGGGTCTGTTATGTGTAAGATTCGGGTATAACTACTTACCCACTGGTCGGACAAATCTGGATAAATTGGCAAACGAAAGATTGGACCTTCCCAAATCTATAGATTGCCGATTGATAGTTTGTCCTAAAATCCGTTTGCAAATGCTCAATTATACCCAAATGCTCGTTTTTGGCCCATGATCGGCTTCTGCGATGAACGCCACACCAAGTTTTGGTCTGATCGGGCCAAATTAAGTTGATACTCCATCAGCGGGTTGCCTTTTAACAACACCAACCAAAACAAATAATTTCGCAGATGGTATAAGGATGGCTGGTAGTTGGCTTTTTGATCCTTCTCTAGGAATTTCCTTTTAAGAATAACAGTAAAGCATTGCGGTACAGCTAAAAAGGAGAGGAATGAGGGGAACAACAAAACTGAAATCACTATTTTTTAGCATAGTGAGTTCCGTTTTCTTGTTGCCCGCATTCTTCTGAATTTCAGCTTTACCGGAATCCATTATTAGACACCCTGATGGTGTTTGGAATAAGAGGTTGTTTTCGTCAATTAATGTTTGTAGCTCGGACCAATGTGCGTCATGCATGTCGTTATAATGTGCCCCGGGCAGGGCAGGGGACCACACTTAAACCTGCGAAGGAAAATTATGTCTAGCTCGTCACGTGAAGCATTCGGAGTAAAAAGCAAAAGTTCCGTCAAAGCACGGATCGTGGAAGCAAATGATACGTATGTAATGATCAAGCCTTGCATTATATTATTTCTGTACAGGATGTGGAGGTTTCAAAGGTCTAACACTCACATTTACAGAATTTTGTGGCTATATATACCGCTACTTATCATACAAGTTTTCCATTGGCTTTTTATTCTCCTTCAGTGTTTGGAATAGCATGATATGATAGTGCTCGGGCCGGGTTTCGAGCTGCGCTTCCAGCCGAGCGCCGGCCGAGCCGGGCGGGAGGGAGGTAGAAGGGAGGGGGAAGGGGGCGTCTGGCTGTGGCACGGCGGGCGCACGGGCCACCAACACTCAGCCTCCCATCGTCTATCTACTACTGGTGACGTCACGCTTTGTGCCCCTCTGCACGAAGCTACAGTACAAGCAATGACACATTTGACATATCATTCCTAATATTAATTTCAGTCGTGTAAAGTGTTCAAAGTGTCAGTTACAAATGTATCATCTGCTAAAAATAACTCTAGCCTCAGCCAAGTGTAAACCCTCCTATACGCTATCGAGATGTTTATACACACCCCACTTATCGCGTCAGCGATGCAGACGAATGTTGGAATCAACTCGTGACTTATCCCATTTTCAGCGAGTTCATTTGCCAGCTCGCACACGTCGTACTTCTTGGAGAAGCCGTAGTGAAGATACACGATGAGGACACATGCTGCACACCACAAAGTTGGGAATTGAGGGCCTGCCATTGCCTGGAATCATTTTTAAAAAAAGAGGAATCAATGAGGGAAGAAGAAGATGCTGAAGGGAAATGGAATATTTCGAAACTATTGTGTTCAAGGAGTAAATGCGAGGGTTTTGCAACTCGCATCAGCCGTGTATTTTTGAGTACAGGTTATTTTGATTCTACCGTGATTATAAGATTGTAGGATGATTACAAGATTACAGAATGATTATGAGATTATAAAAAGATTAAAGAAAGACTATTAAGATTATAATGTATGTAGAATGGCCACAAGATGTACGCCAGACCTTGTCTCGCGTACCAGGCCTCGCGATATCTTAAGAAACACTGAGACGCTGCCACGCGCCTGGCATACATATACCTTGGCCTGCGGCACTAACACCTGAGTCGAAAAGTGGTAATGTGTACACAAAGATAGGGGCCTACGACCCGCCGTTTGCGCTTAGCATGCAGGGTTGTAATTTTCGCTTAATTTTGTCAAAAATAACCTTCTAACGCTTCAACGGTATGAGCTAGAGAAAAACGCACAAAATTTTCGGCCTCAAAAGTCTCAAATTTTTCTCCTCGGGATTTTATTTGGACGAGTAATCCCATCGCACACCATCAAATATCTGAGAAAGAAACATTTAAATGTTTTGGGGTCATATCCGTGTGGAAATCGACCTCTGGCGCCTTAACGGTTAGCGATGGAGCCAAAGGGACAAAATTTTGTTCACAAGAAACTTACTTTCACGAGTGACCGATTCGAAACATATG
>NW_026267157.1:270248-276651 GCF_000697945.3 Frankliniella occidentalis | reverse complement strand
GCAACCAGCCCTTTGCCCCTCCCCCCCAAATCCGCCCCTGGCTGAATTAACACTGCTGGTATTACAGACATTACAAGGAACCTCACGGTGACTTTCAAGCTCTACTTCAGAATTTAAAGATTCTGTTTTATTAACAATACTAGGAGTCTTGGTCACCGGTGGTTTTACACTAATATTTTTAGTCTCCTCTTCAACCTCTATTACCACCGTTTCGATGGAAGTTGACTCTAGTTTTCCTGGTGCTTGGGGACATAAGGACTTTTAGCCTTGCTGGTAGAGGCTTGAGGGTCATTTTCAGGGTGGCCACGCAACCTGGAAGTCAGGGAAGTCAGGGAAAAGTCAGGGAAAAAAATATTGGTCAGGGAAGTCAGGGAAAAGTCAGGGAAATTGAGTGTTGGTCAGGGAAAATGACTGAATCTTGCCCCAAATTGTTGTTTTCAAACTTTCGGTGGCATTTTCAATTTTTTCGGAGGAAAAAACATTTTCAATTTTTTCGGAGGAAAAAAGTTCCATTTAAAAAACATTTAAAATTCGCGTAAAAAGTCAGGGAAAGGTCAGGGAATTTGAAAACTCCAATTGCGTGGCCACCCTGATTTTGCTGGCTTAAAAACCACTGCATGGTGGCTTTGTAGAGATCTGGTGGCACATTTGGAATGCCGAAGCCTGTGCTTCCCTTGCTGCTGCCACTTCCGCTCCTGCAATTTCGGGCCATGTGACCTTTCCTGACACATGTGTGACATGTTATGTCCTCGATTCGGGTTTTGTTTTTGTGCCAACAATTGGCGGCTCGGTGGCCCTTCCTGTTGCACACATGGCACACATGGCATGCCCGACCAGCCCCCTCGGCCTCCTCTACCATATTCTCGACCTCCTCCTCCCCTGGGTACTCTACTACCTCGACCTCGGCCGCGTCCCCGTTGGGTTTGTGCGTCTTTTGATGTGGACGCCTCGGATCCAGGGGGAAAAACCGTATTGATTTTTACAGCTCTCTCCTCCTCCTCTTCTATCATTCCTTCCTCCTTTTCTTCAGTCTCTGTCAGGCGCACTCTTTTTGCTGGTGGCTCTTCAATTTGGAGACTTAGGCCCCTATGGAGGGTCTTGAGAGCCTCGCCCAGGTTGGGCAGGGCTGCGAATGCTAACCGGGATCAAGCTTTTCGTCGGCTAGTCCCTTGATGAATCTCTCCACCAAGGCCTCCTGTATGTCTTGCTCTTTCATGTTGCGGAGGTATGCCCTCCCCAACCGCTCCACCAAACGGGAAAACTGCCTGTCGGTCTGGTCCTTCTCCTGCATGAGCGTATTGAAGTCCCTCTTGCGCTCCCACATGGAGGCAGACCTGCCGAAAGTTATGATCAGAGCTTCATCCAAGCTCTCGTAGGTGATGGGCACGTCTTGGTGCTTGAGGTTAGCAATGACGTCATTGGCATTCCCCGTCAGTGCCTGGATTACGGCCGTCTTGCGATCCTGGTCGTTCCACTGTTTTTTGTTTTGCAATGATCATCGCAATTTCATTGCAATGAAAACGCCTTCATTGCCACTGGGTCAGCAATGAAGCACATTCTTGGCAATGAACTCCGTTTGGAAATGGGTCATTGCCAAAAATGCGCTTCATTGCCGACCCAGTGGCAATGAAGGCGCCTTCATTGCCAAGAAATTGCGACGATCATTGCAAAACAAAAAACAGTGTCCAGTCGTTGGCCTCCGCTACCGTATCAAACTGAATTTGATAGATCGTGTTATCCGTCTCACCGTCGTATTTCGGCGCTTCGTTGTACTTCTTGGGTTTGTTGGTGCCCATAGTCCTGGCCATGGCTTCCAGGAATCTGGCAAACAGCTGGTCTTGAGGAGGCACTTGTGCTTGCTGATATTCTTGTTCTTGTTCATCATCGGCGTCCTCATCGGCGTCGTCATACACTGTGAAAAATTTTGTCGTAAATTTACAAAATGTTTGTAAACTCGAATTATAATTTAAGTTGTAAATTTACGACAGCACATTTTTTACAAGGGATTTGAAGTCGATACATACTGCATGTATTTTTACGATTTCAAATTGTAATTTTACGACTTGCGTCAAGGAAAATTTTCCTGTAAACCTACCTACTTTTTTTCACAGTGTACTGGCCGCGTGCTCCGCCCCGTCATCTCCTCCGTCCTGCTCGGGCGTGTTCGCGTTGTTCCTGCTTAGGGCGTTTTAGATGGTATGGTGCCCACCGGCGTCGAGGTCTCTCGTACCCCCGATCTGGGCCCTGGAGCTCGTCCTGTTGGTAGTCCTCGAAGCCCTCTTCCATGACTTGCTGCGCTTGATGCGCGGCAGCACCTTGTTGTCCGGCGTCTACTTGTTCTTGCCGCTCTTGCGGCGCTGGCCCCGGCTGGCCCCGCACCTTGTAGTGCTTGTCTCTCCTGTCCTTCCAGTAGACGTCTTGGAGGTCAACGTTCTCGGTCTCCTCGTCTTCGCTCTTGTGGAGGTTGATTGTGGTCACCTTCCTAGATAACGAATTCCATGACTCGTTCCCATCGGTATCCTGGCATGCCTCGGCCTCGGCCACGTCCTCGTCCTCGTCCTCGTCCTCGTCCTCGTCCTCCTCGTCCTCGTCGCTGCTGTCTCACATTATGAAACACATTCGGCTCACCGTCCTGGCTGTTGACGGCGACCATTTGTACTCCCTCCGGTTGTATGGCTGGAGGGTCCTGTTCGAACTCGGACTCACTGGCAAGGTGTGTACCGGTGTTGGCATGGAGCGCCATTGCGTCCATGGCGACGTTCTGTTCGTCCATCCTGGGTCTATGTTCTCTTTGTTTGGCTCTAGGTTTTCTATATCCGGTAGGTGCGCGTGTCGAGCAACTTGTCTCTGCATGCCTCCCTTCTCCGGAACCTTAACCTCTTTAGAACTTCCCTCCTACAATCCTTACCTCAAAACTCGTCCTTCCCTGTGTGACGCTAGAAAGGTCTTAGGTTCGTACGTGTTTTGCCTACTGTAGCTTATTGCTGTGTGACGCTAAAGAGGTCTCAGCGTAGCTTTTTGCTGTATGACGCTAGAAAGGTGTCAGCAAACTCCCTAACTTAACTCCGAGTATGACACTAGAGAGGTCTACCAGAGTTACCTTAACCTATCTAAACTCAGAGTATGACACTAGAAAGGTCTCGCAAAGTCGGCCTTAACCTCTTCCTCCGTCCTTTACCGCTGCCACAAATGTAGTATTGGAGGGTACGGGAGCCAAATCAGTGCGAACAGCAGATCACATGAGTGGTAAATGGCGACGAGTCGAAGGCTCGCGCCTCTATTTATTCAGTGTTTGGCATAACAAGAAGGAGAACAAGGCGATCGTAAGACAATTAAATGGTTCAGGGGTTTTAGTGTAGGTGTCGCCTCCATAAAGATCACTAGTGGCCGTGACTGACGGTATTCTCCTGTAAGCTGGTTAGTAGGTTAATGTTACCATAATACTATATATATATACCGAACACACGAAGGTATAATATCCCATTTCGTGCTCAAAAGCAGTTTGTATATTTAGTGTCCAGCGTGTCCGTTATACACTTGCTTTCTTTCGCAAAGAGGTCAAAACTTTGCGTTTTCCTGTATATTAGAGCGATACAATTCGCCAGTGATTTTATATCATAAATAAGTTTTTCGCATGGAACTTTGCAGTCCTTATCCATGCACGTGCAGTCCATCGACGCACAGCACCAATACCTGTTGAAGGATAAAAACAGTACTCATTATTAGTTGGAATTGATTTTCCAAACTGAATTGCAGTGCAGAGTATCGTCTCTCGATGTTCAGGTCAACCTCGTCGGCGCCAGACCAGCGCTCAGAGTGCCCACTCACTCCTACGACCGCCTGCTTGTTTTGATCTTCGACCTACTATTACTCTGTAACAAAGGTTTTACTGAATTGTCAGTACTTTTAGTCTGAAGTTTTTTTTTTACAAACAAGGAGTCTGAAAATTCAGACTGCTCCCGGGTCTGACATTTCAGTAGTGCCTTACCATACCACTTAGTCTCAAAATTCAGACAGTCGGTATGAAAATATTTTTGAAAATGTTAAAAATGAACGCGTAGCGAGCGACTTAAAAAGTTGTGGGGTTAGAGGGCTATTCCCAGGTTAACACTAGAACTACCGGGATTTTCGTATACCTAGATCTACCAGAGGGGTCATTTTGACCCCTCAGTGCTATTTAGCCGTTTTAGCTGCTAAAAGACTGCGGTTTTGGTTACGCAACTTCTTATTTCGATTTTTTTGACCCTTGATGCAGTATTTGGACCTATGGGGGTCCCTATGTGGGAGTAGGCAGGCAACCCGCACAGCACGAATTGCAATTTTCACAAGTTTTACAGATTTTTTCGCAATTTTTCGTTTCGTTTCGGGTAAATTGCACAGGCTTAAAATGACAAACAATAATTCTCAACTTTTTGCATAGCCTGTGTTTATTTTAGGCTGACCAACAAACGTAAACACCGCAAATACGGTAAGTAGTTCTGAAACTTTGATTCTGCGAATAGAACAGTATACAAATATCATGCAATAACAGTCGTAATAGACCATTTATCAACATTTTTAATCTTTGTTCGACCATGGAACGCGTTTTCAGACCGACAGAACCGTTGCGAATGCCTCACAAGTATTATGTAAGGAAAACATGATTTTTTGATGTGCGGGTTGCCTACCTATGCTGATAGAGGTTCAAAATTGTCACACGACCAAGCAGAAGTCAACACTTTCCACACAGAACAACATAGCAAGGTTTAAGTTCAAAAAACTCTAGTTGAAACCATCAAAGCCCTCGAAAACTAATACAGGGGGTCAAAATGACCCCTTCGGTATAGCGAGGTATATGTTATAATATCTCCTAAAGTTTTTGACGCATATGCCTGACTTTTCGTGTCAAAGCGTATTTTGATGACCCATGAAAAGTCAAAGTGGCGGGTCGGTAGAAAAAAAAATTGATTGTTCATTTGGCAATTTAAAATCAAAAGGGGTCATTCTGACCCCTCCGGTAGTTCTAGTGTCAAGACATATCTGTCCATTGAGTACCGCCTTGGTTGGGATCGTACCGCCAGCCTCACGTTCGAAAGCCACAACCTTAACCATTCGGCTGACGGCTATCTGCTTGGGGGGGATCGCCGGCTACTGGCGTGGTTCATCCGCCTGTCCGGTGGACTTTTCACTCAAAATTCATACCGGTAACTTTGAATTATAGAGTCAGTGTATAGTCTGAAAATATCGGAAAATATACTTTAAAATATTCAGACAAATTGCTCTGAAAACCTGATTCAAAGTAGAAAGTCTGGATTTTCAGGCTAAACTTTAAAAATTTTAATAGTGGTCTCAAAACAAGATTCAGAGTGCCGATGCTGAAAAACATCTACTGATTTTTCAGAATTTTATTTACAGTGATGCTTTGAGATAGGTTAAGTGGAGTGCACCTGCTTCGTCAGGTGAGGGGACAAAGTGCCCCCCCTGGGACTTGTTTTGAGCGCGCACGCTATCTTTGTGTCTAGTTTCGCACCCTGTGGGTGGAAATAAAAATTCAGAATTGTTGTCATCTGACGGGTCTTGGGCCACAGTACCTCAAGCGGAAAAAAAATGATGATTTTTTTCAAATTCAAACAAGTGGCCGAAATTAGAGTAGAGCTGTGATTAACCATTTCAAGACACAAACTTGACACGACTGACACGGGCATCATTCTAGGTCCCGGGCTACATAAAATCCGACCTCCAATCTTAACAGATTTTCATATACTCTTTCAAGTGTGGCCAACATAGAAACAAGCTAGGCCTGCCCTTTCGCCCAACAAAGTAGCCAGCTTCACTTCGCTCTGCAAGCAATTACGACCCCGAACCGGGCTCAGCTTGGCTGCCGGCGGCGTTCGGTCGGGCCCTGCGGGCCTAAAGATTTGCTCCTTGGAGATGAGAAAAGATTGTAACGATGCGAGACCGTTGATACACCCCACCCTTCTACTTTGGAAAGGAATAAAAAAATTTAGAAAATGAACAAGTGCAGTTTTAAGCACGTATTCTTTGTCAAACAATCTTAAAACTTGACTGTTTGCCATTGTTAGAAATACTTTTGCCTGTAGCTCCGATACGGTTAAGGTACAGCAAATCCGAGGCTTGCTCTCGAACCAATGTGCTGCTTTGGGGGGTTCTTCCTCTGCCGTTCTACGATTTGACGTCTCTCTGTACGTCTTTATGGACAGGCTTTTCATTTTCACCGTACTTTCGTCGAAAAAACCACTCTAGCACCCACGGGTCAAAGGGATCTACTTTCACGAGTTACACCTTATAAGACCAGAAAACAAATATTTTTTTCCTACTTTTAGGAACAACCTCTATTTCTTTATCACCCTCTTTCCTTTTACCCCCTTAGGCCCGGGTGAAACGGTTTGTATACAACTCACTA
>NW_026267157.1:259957-263037 GCF_000697945.3 Frankliniella occidentalis | reverse complement strand
AGTATTTTATGTTTTTTTTTTTTTTTTTTTTTTACTCGTCAATTTTTAAGGTCGAGGGCTTAAAATCAATCCAGTTTTTGCTTTTTATGACTCAAAGTTAGAATAAAAATTTGAGCTACCTGGCTCAATCTATTCCCGAGTTATTGTGGTGGCAGTCAGATGCAGAACTTTTTGATCATCACGGACGGCTTTACACTGTTAAAAAAGTTGTGAAATTTCACACCAGAATCAGTTGTAAAATTGCAAACCTGGTTGGGAAATTTCATAACATTGTCAATTTTGCAATAAGTTATTAAAATTTATAACGGTTTTCTGAAAATTCAAATCTGTCTTCTGAAAATTAGGAAACATTTGTAAAATTACAATTTGCAATTGTAAAATTGTGATCACTCTATCGGAAATGTTAGATTTGATTGTAATTTTCCGATTGCAGTTTGTAATTTTGCGAAGTAAAACCAAATGAAACAGGACTTGCACAAGTCCTTCATCAGGATAACTTCAGTACAACGAACCTAAGACCGTTGTGACTTCGGAATTTCATACGACGAAACAGCGACTGTTCTTCAAAGAACTGCCGCCAGATGGCTGTGGTCAGCGCGTCTCTTCCAAGAGCAATTATTAGTATTTAACTAAAATTTGCACAAGAAACTGACGTGTTTTTTAGTGCGGTATGATCTGTAACACAATGCTGTAGCTGGCTACGCATTTGTTTTTGAGCAAAAAGTCATGCAAGTGCCCCAAATAACTGGTCTAATTCCAGCGCGCGCCGGTACCCGCTCGAGGGGGAAATCACTAAGGTTCGTAGCGTACGGACTATTTCGTGGTATTTCTCCTACCATTTCGGTTATTTCTTCAGCCATTTCGGTTATTTCCCAGTTATTTCAGATTATTTTAGGCTATTTCGCGCTATTTCGGAGTATTTCAGGGGTATTTCGCGACTATTTCACCGACTATTTCGCGTCTATTTCGTCTTTATTGCGCTCTATTTCGCCTCTATTTCGCCTTTATTTCGGACTATTTCGGGGGAAGGTGTACAAACTATTTCGCAAGTGATTTCCCCCTCGTACCCGCTACCTCTCCTTAGTTAGGTACGGCGCCGTTCGCACTCGTTCAGTACGGCGCGCCTGTGACGCGCTCCCGGATTTTTGTCGTGACTTTTCCCTCAGAGGTAACAGGCACTCTTATCAGCCCAACCAGCTGAACATTAGACCTTTTCAGGATCACCTACTCCATGTTCATGGCAAATTACTTTAATCTTTAAAATTTTGATGTTTTGAAAATCCATAATAACGTTTTTAATTTTCAGATCGCAGATTCTGAAATTGCAAAACGCGTTTGCAATTACAATCGATTTTTTTAACAGTGTATCATAGGCTTCACTAATTGCTCAGCGTATATATGTTTTCAGTAAGATCAAACCGAGAGAGAGTTAAAAACTGATTTCAAACATAACATGGCAACAAGTTAAACATTTCTGACTTGAACTAGCTCGAATTTACCTGAGTCAATGTAAATTGGGTCGAATTGGACTGAACTGGTCGAATTGTTTTTGAATTAGTGTAAATTATTTCTAAATTGTTTTGAATGAAACTGAACTGAATTGGATAGAATTAGGGGTGCACGCTTTCCGGGGAAGTTATTTTGTTTATCCCTGGATTCTGTTGGTGACATTAATTGACGGTTCCCGCTCTGCGCGTTTCAAGAAGAAGTAAGGAAACCAGGGCCGGAACCAGTATGGAAAGTCCGCTTATTTTTCTTATTTAACAGTACAGTTTCACGTTAATGACCTTGAGGAAGTCCATTGTAACTATGTAGGTTCATTTGTATTCGTTTATACCGTCATTTAAGAACTGTTTCCGGTGACGATTTCAATTTTTCTTGAAATGGGCACAGCGGGAACCGTCTATTGGTAAGGGAGAGCGGGGTACCATGATCACTTTTTTTGTTTTAGGCCTTCTCCCCCCTATAGTGGTAGATGGCAGCTGGATTATGGGCTCAGGTGGGAGCTATGTCTCTTAGATGCAACGTGCTTAGGAAATAATTTCTCTCAATCTGACCATTTCTGAGCTGGGGATTAAATATTGGGACCCTGCATTATGTTCATGGTAGGGTAAGGGGCCCAGTAGTCGACAGTTTAAGAGCAAGGCTTTTCAAAAGTGCCTACAACGGAGCGTGGGTGTACGGTATCGTCAAGGAAAAATTTCGGGGGTGTAGTGGACGGATTAAACTTAATGCCTCATAGGTCGAAAATGGAAACAAATACATTTTTGTACACAAAAATGTATAGCAAAAAACAGTGTTCATTGGCCCAGTAGTCGACACCTTTGGCCCAGTAGTCGACACTGCCTGGCCCAGTAGTCGACACTCTGTCATTTTACCCGTATTGCCAAGTCTGACGAGTCCCTGCAGCCTGGCTAGCCTGCCTATGCCTCTCGGTCGTCTTTTTGGCCATTAGGGTGTCCTTCTCAGCCCTCTTTGCGAGGTGCTGTCCGGCTTTTTCGGCCTCCAGGCGACCTTTTGTGAAATATGGCGAAAAACGATTTTTTCTAGCAAAAAAAAACGTTGTTTTCTGGCTTCATATCGGAAAACAATTTTCATAGCGCAATTTGTCTAAAATGAAACAGTTCTGTCGCGTCAAACACACCTAATAATGTATAGGACGACACGATGTGACATACAAAAACCAGGGAGGGGAGTGCCGGCAATCGCTTGCTAATTAAACCTTAGTCAACTAAAATGTCTTGTGGGCAAGCTGAAGATGTTATCGCACAGCGTATCGACTCCGGTGTTATCCCCTTATATAAATTCCACGCCGAACCGCATATAGCCGTTCCCGGGATTATGCCTACGGGAGCCCAGGGGGGTGAAAAGTGTCAATTTCCCTCAATGACCCAGCTTCGAACCCTTAGAGATGGGTTAAAGGTCAGACATTGAACCAGAATGGACTGTTTCGCAAGTCTTGGGATATCTTGAAGTACTGTATTCCAGGTATACTTGTTCAATCCCAGGTTTTCACTCCACCATAGCGGCCAGCCGCTCGGACTGCGGCGGTGAAATTGGGGTTCCACCCCTCCCCCCCC
>NW_026267157.1:257478-259507 GCF_000697945.3 Frankliniella occidentalis | reverse complement strand
ACACCTGCCCACTACTCCGGAGCTAAGAAATTATGGCTCGATGTGACGCGACGAGCAGTCTTCTGTGCGAAGCGCTCCCAACCGGCTCCCGGAGGTGGCACGGAATCGGCAATGGGTTCATTATAATCTCTATAGAGTGCGCTACAACCCAGAAAAACGCGCGAGACTCTAACGTTAACTTCTTCGCGGGAAATCGATCGAAAAGTTGAAAGTGTCGACTACTGGTGTACTGTCGACTACTGGGCCCCTTACCCTACCCCACCTATGGGGTACGATGATCATGCATATTTGTGTCCTAGAAAGACACCCAAAAAATCCGAAAAAAAAAAGTCTTTGAAAGTCAGCAAAGGGATTTATGACAATGTCACTGCCAGGGAATCCTGTGGGAAGCGGCCCTTTTCCAGACTGCGTCGAGGAAACGTGTGAGCTCACAGCCGCAAACGTCAAAACCTAATTACGTTAAAATCAAAATCTGGTTAGTGATTTGGATTCAGCTCGTCGAAAGACAACGAAAGTGTCTTATACGCCGAGACGATCGGAGGCAAAGTGCCAGAGTTATTGACGTTCAAAGTAACGATAAGTGCCAAAAATGACTTGGTGTCACTTTGAACGTCAATAACTCTGTCATTTTGTCTCCGATCGTCTCGGCGACAAAGACGCTTTCGTTTCCTTTCGACGAGCTGAATCCAAATCACTAACCAGATTTCGATTTGAACATAAAAAGTTTTGACGTTTGCATGATCATGGTACCCCGAAAAAAACTGATCATCGTGCCCCAAAAGACAACTTTTGGGTCTAGAGAGAGCTGAGTTGACCTCAGGTGTTCTAAAAAATCGCGTCCAGTCGTATTTCATAGTAAGAAGGTTACAGAAGGCAGGGAAAACGGCGCTTGTACTGTCGGACTCAGCATTCGGCTCTAAAAAAATATACCGAATAATTTTATGCTCGATTTACCTGAACTGCTCTCTTTAAATTTATAAACCTCTCCCTTTCTCGGCTTACGTGCCGTGCGACTTCGCGCTCTGGATAAAAACATCCGATGGCACACCCCCTATCAACGTCTTACAGGTTGGTGGCGGGCGGTGACATCACTGGCGCGTAAATTCAAAATGCTCATCGTGGCCCATGTTCATGGTACCCCGCTCTCCCTTAACCAAGTTGTCCACTAAATTTACCATGCGCATTCCAAAGCACTTGTGTGGTTCACATTTTAAAATGAGGTATTCTAGCGGTTAGAAGAACAAGAAGAAGTTTCAAGATGGCCGCCGCGGAACATAACAATTCAACTGTTTTCCCGAGCAGCCGCTCGCGCTTGGAAAACCCAATAACCTACCTAATGTTATGTCGTGTCTGTTGGAGTCAAATTTGGTATTGCTTGAATCGGAAGATTATTTTTTGTGTTACCCTCTTTCTTCCGATCAAAATAATACCAAATTTGACTCACATAGACGCAATCACTGTTATTCAAGGAATGTGACGTCACACTCGTTTTAATGTGAAACATGTCACATTCGTTTGAATATTGTGTCACATTCATTTAAACGTGACATTTCAGATGAATTGATGCTCTTATGGGGCCAGGCTTGGCCGATTCACGTTTAAACGAATATGACACAACATTCAAACGAACGTGACACGCTTCACATTGAAACGAATGTGACGTCACATTCGTTGAATAACAGTGATATAACGTTGAGTGCGAGCGGTTGCTAGCGGCCGCTTCGAGAAAACAGTTGATGGTTTGTTATGTTCCGCTGCGGCAATATTGGAACTTCTTCTTGTTCTTCTAACCGCTGAAATACCTCATTGTAATTATTAGATTAGATTAAACGCATCCTAGGGGCCACAGCCGAAGCCGTTAATCTCTGTACTTTTTGCGCCCGGCAGGGTACCCCGACACGTACGGCTAGAAATTAAAAATCAAGTATCGATCTTGAAATCTGCTAAAAAGGTTAGCGAGGGGGGAGTACCACCCAGACCAGCTCGCCCGCCAACGAGCGCGAGAAGAGGTCCCCGTTGAATGGGGGGG
>NW_026267157.1:251046-251818 GCF_000697945.3 Frankliniella occidentalis | reverse complement strand
AATTTTAGTTTGGTGTGCCGAGGAATTTTTCATACTGCTTTCGACGACGCGTTCGGCTGCTCCGGCGGCTCCCGCGACTCCGCGGAGAAGTTTGAAAATTAAACATGGCGGCAAGCAACAAATCCGTCTACTGCAGTGTATGAAATTTTAAGAATTAATAATTACTCCCTTCCTGCGCTGCGCTCCTTGTTGTCAACCGACGTGATCCTACTTGCTGGGCAAGGCAAGAGCATTTGAATCGAAGCATTAGCTGTAAATTAATTTTTAAAAGCACAAAATATCTTAAGCCACTTTTCGACAAGGTTTACCTCTCTGCCGCTCATTGTTCACAGAAACTGTATTTGTTTCAGGTGTTCACAACTTTGCTGCCTTGCGGATCGTCTCTCGTCAAGCCCTCATTGCATAGCCCGGTCAGTCTGTTGGTGGTGAGATCAAATTTATTTAATCAACTCTATCAATCATCTCGAAATTCAAGTTGCTATGTACACAAACCCCATTGATTTTTTTCCCACTAACCAATGAATAGTGTATTTCGACTAACGGAGGAAGAAGAATAGCGGGTAGAACATAAAGGTTCCTGATTGGCCGAACGCTTACCCCCACTACCGGCGTGACGGAGAGGCGGGAAGCTCTCGGCCAATCGGTAACGTTTACTTTCTACCCGCTTTTGTTCTTCCTCCGTTAGTCGAAATACACTATACCCCAGGAGAGTATAAGCGGATGGAGAGGCAACGACGGGCGGGCCAAGGCCTGCACGGCCAAATGTGCAGCT
>NW_026267157.1:249475-250996 GCF_000697945.3 Frankliniella occidentalis | reverse complement strand
TGAGACACCCCAAAATTACAGTGTAGGTAAGTATAGCGGTGAATGCAAGTAAGCAAGGCGAAGCAAGCGAAGCACAAGCTGGATGGGCATGCCTAGGGTTGCGACGGCCGGTAATGTTACCGGTAACGTTACCGGAAAAATTGGTAATTTACGGTAATTTACCAAAAGCTTGGTAACGTTAAAAAAACGGTAATAATAACCCTACAAAATGAGTTAAAAACTCACTTTTAAGAAGCAAAAGTCACATTTGGAATAGTAAATATGACATATTATCACCTTTTTAGTTACTTTTTATAGACCAGATAGCAAATTTGTCGTAATTCTGAAGTTTAAAAGGCATAGCTTTAGGCAACGATTTTTATAGGTGTAGGGGAAGGTGGGGACCATTGGGACGGATTTTTTGTTTTTGCTCTAGATTGGAAACCGTGTGAGTTAGATTGATCGGTTTTGGCCCAGTCTGTACATTGAAGTGTTGTCTATCGTAAATGAGAGCCCTCAGATGTCGTTTCGCTAAGTCTTTGTCAGCAGATTTTTTTTTTCCTAAGTGTGTTGTTTGTCCCAATTTTCCCGGGTACGGGGTACAATGGGACATTCATAAGAAACCATGGAATGGGGTACATTGGGACAGAAAATAATTGACTTATGACTGCACCACATCCATACCGTGTTGCGGTCTGCAACTCTATAGAACCATGATTTTGGTCTGTGTATTGCAAAATAAGACTATTTTAGAATTTTTAAAGTGTCACATCGGACACTTCTCTGGTGGGCTGTCCCATTGTGTACCTATCGCTCTTATCGCGTTTTAGTCCTTTCCTTTTCGGTATTTTGGGATTCAACTCAAAACCCAACGCTGGTAATTGTGTCGTAAGAAACTACCTATCGGTGAGCCACCTTGCCGATTTTTTATCGCAAATTATTAAACGCACAGAATGGGAAATATATCCGAAACGTCACCTTGGTTTCCACCACTTTTGGAGCTTATTTTCGTTTCCCATTTTCTGTTCCTTAAACATGTTTAGCCAGCCCCCAATCATTAATGCCACCACGAAGAACTCTTTAGTGCGAAACGTGGCAAATTATTTCAGCATCTGAATACTGTTAGAAATAGATGATAGCGCCTCTGTCCCATTGTACCCCGTGTCCCACTGTACCCCACCTTCCCCTACTTCTGATAACTCTATATACAACTGATGTTGATGAGCACAAGATGAAAAACCCAAATATTCCAATAAGTATAGCTAAGACCGGCTATTCCGTCACTTTTTAGGCAGATCACACGAATTTCGATAGCCAAGAAATAGTTCATTGCCAATTTTTCTGCTTCAAATTGAATTTTTCCAATTTTCCCAAAATTTCCGGTAAATTACGATTTTTACCGTAATTTACGGTAACATTGATTGTTACCGGTAACTTCGCAACCCTAGGCATGCCTAACGGACCATCCTTGGCCTACGCTTTTGGAGTCTTGCGGAAGCGGGATCAGTGCACTGCCATGCATTAATTACTCTGATCAGCCCC
>NW_026267157.1:237344-241587 GCF_000697945.3 Frankliniella occidentalis | reverse complement strand
AAATAAGCAAACTTTTTATCGCGGAATCGGAAAGAGCACGACAAAGACCTACGAGAAGCATATTGATAAGCCCTGTAACTAGTGAGGAACATCCTGATAAACTAGCACCAAAACCCCCCAAAACGCTTGTTTTTGGCCAAATTTACGGTTTTCCACCTCTTTGTCGGGCTGTAGCTCCTAAGTTAAGCCGGTACCACTATTTTCGTTGGCTGATTTCGAAAGAGCTCGTCGAGGACTATCTATTGAGCTTAAGTAACCTAAAAAATTCGAATGGGAAGTCAGTCGTTGACGGTCTTCAAGACGTTGAAATTCGATACTTAAAAATCACTAATTTGAGGCACAATTTGCATAAGGAGTTGAAATATTGCAATTCCAATGGCAGGAATGGATTCCTGAGGTCGTTTTACGTTGGGAACAGTAGTCGATTGCCGTCCCGGACAGTCCTGGCTCCAGAAAATGCCAATTTTCGATATTTTAGTCAAAACACTCAAAATAAAGCCTTGAAAACCTTCAAATGCTCATATCTCCGGAACCCTTTGAGCTACAGCGCCCAGAAAAATCAGGGAATGGGGTCTTATTCGGGACTAACTGTGGGGGATAGAGCCAACAAATGCGGAGAGGGTCGATGCGAATCGTGAAAATCTAGTTTGGATTGTCACAATACGTTTGTGATTGAACACGTGAGTGTACTTTTACTTGTGGCTGTACCGCGTTCATAGAAACAGAACCGAAAACTTGCCAATTATAATAACGTTTCCGGGGTAGGGTAGGTAGGCCGGACCAATTTTGCACTTTTCACTTAATTGGCAGGTTTTTGACGGTTTTTGATGACATTACCCTAGAAAATTCCGTAATTCCGAATTTTATGCCGATCATGGAAAGATTAGACTCTTGTCGCGATTTTGAACCTAAATCTCCCACTGTGCGGTGTTCACAGTAAAAACATGCACGCCATGGACTTCCTCAAAACAAAAATGCCCAGCTTCACGTCGCCCCGCCGGTAAACCCGTTTGCTTGCCGGCGGTGTTTGTCGGACAGACGTTAAAGTTAATATTTAAAACTTGCCCCTTTATCCTTTAGAAATGAGAAAAGAACAGAGAACAGACGATCTGGCCCAACGGTCAGAGTCATTGTGACAACAGTGTAGAGTTTTCTGCTAGATGTCCGCCATTCACCCGCCCAGAGAACGCCATTTTGTTAAAGTCCACGCCATTTCGCTTATTCTGAAGAATTTTTACGATTTGAATTCAAGTCAAATCCCTTAATTTGAGTTCTAATGGTGGGGGGTGCGGCGTTGACATGTTGACTTCAGCGGCTGGGTCAGGGTCGGATTGTCTCTGTTTATTACGGCGATATTTCACTTACTTTCGTCGCAAAAGATTCCTTGGCGAACAAGCAGTGCCAGCTAGAGCCAACTTTGACCAGTTGCCGAATAGAAGACCATGAAAAAATTGCTTTTGAACTTTTTGGAACAATTTTACCTTTGATACCTTTTTCACCCTCTAAGGGATGGTTCCAACTAATAAAAATTCCAAAACATTGTAATGAAATTGTAATAAAAATAGCTTCATATAAATGCTCTTAAAATTTCGATCCAGAAATTACTAGATTGATACCTCAATTTGTTCTCGAGCTATCGTCCGGACAGACGAACAGAACAGAATGAAACCTTTCCGGCCATGAGGTACAGGCTTCGCTTTTGCTGAGCCAATTACGAAACATGTCGTAAAGTTAGAACTTGTGATAGAAGAATATATTTATGAACTTTTATGAAAACTGACAACATTTCTCGTCTTTAAGATTTTTTTTGATTTAAAAATATTTTGTTCTATATTATCGGGATTTCGTCGTGAATTTAGAAAATTTCTGGTAAAACGAAATTTCTTACAAATCAACAAAATCTGTCAGAAATTTAGGAAAAATATGCTATTAAGCTCTCAACCGTACACTGCTACTTTATTGAAAATTTAATACATTGGAGAATGCATCGACCAAAGCTGTAAAGTTGAACGTACGGTATTTTGGCTGAAACTATTGAACCCAGATGAGCGCCGCACGTACGCCTCAAACGCGTTCTCCTGATAGACTGTTCGCAGGGGAAACCGCTTAATAGCATCTAGTTTGTTCGACTAAAATCTGCCTGATAAATGATAACATTTATGACTCAGATATGTCATAGTGTTGCAGTATCACGAACAGCAGATGTGTGTGAATGTGACAATCATTATGTTATCAGTCCCACCTCAGTGTGGTGTTATACAACCAGACGTGTACAAGTTTTACAACAAGGCTACGCAGGGAGTATTTTACGCCAATATTTGGTGTCAGTCATACTCAGATGCAGGAATTAAAACGGCGTTGAACGCTTTGCTGACGAATATAGGTGTAAAATACTCCCTAATTTAGTTTCTCACTCTTGTTGGTAGTGATACCCTTATGGATATCGGCCAACAGTTCAAAGGTCAGACTGACCGCCCACCACGAAAGGTAGGTGATATTCAGCTCTCAGTGAGAAAGACAGGACAGTGTAAAACTGTTCGTATTGAAAAAAATAATACTAGAGTATTTCTGGGAGAGTCCAGAGTCCACTTGGATTTTCATTAATAAAATGCAACAACTCATGCTTTGTTATCTGTCTGACATGGAGGACATGTGAAAAGAAGCCAGAAATAATTTTCCAACACTTGGATCTCTGGCTAAAATGATTTGTGTTTCAAATTCTAACTATGTTAGTGAAGACAGTTTCATTCAGTGCCAGACTCTCTTTCCCACAATACTCAGTTATGAAATAGTTCGCTACCATTCAAAGTATGTGAGAGAAATTCTACATGCAGCCATACAGAACCTATAAACTTCGGGAAACATCTGGAGGGTCCCCTGTCTGGAGGGTCCCCTGTCTGGAGGGTCCCCCCCGAGTTTTTTATTATATTTTTGCAATTTTTCTTTTTTTATTGTTTTTTTACAATATTTAACTTAAAAAATAATATAAAATGTTTTAAACAATTAAAATAGGTAAAATATTATAAAATATTATTTCCTGTGTCTGAGAGGCCCGAGAAATTTTTCATACCGTTGCCGACGGTGCGTTCGGTCAGAGCCCGCGCTTCTTCAGCGAGTACAAATATTATATTGTAAACAGTGTAGCAGTTTATCAACCAGCTAGCCACAGTTCAAAGTATTACCGTATTTTCCTACCCTGCCGCGTCTCGTGTCCTCGCCCAAAGGGTAATTACACTCTGTTTTATTCTAATTACTTTCCATACCCTTCTTTCATGGATTATCCATGTTTGTGGAGAGGAGTTGGACTGGGTTTCTCCTTTAACCTTAAATACCCACTTCATTAAATCGTTTAAGACATCGTAAAATGTTTCAGGTTAGGGTGCATTCTATCGCTTTATGGTTTTGACTTAGACTTGTCCCGACCTTTGGTGCTGGTGAGTTTAAGGCGCAGCCTACTTTGTAATGCACATTGTTGTTTTGTTATTTTGATTCCATGCTACACTCTCGTTCCATTTTTGCAGAAACTAGTTGCAGTGCCATCACCAAGTCTTTGCTTTGTCTTCATTTCGGTTAACATTCAAGATATTTACCGTTGGAGCATTTATTACAAGGTCAATAAAATAAACGAATGAAAACTCCTCCGTTTGAAATGTTCTTTACCCTTCACAGTGTGAGTTCAAGTGATGTGAACTGCAAGCCAAGCTCTCTCTCTCTCCATCAATTTGACCATGCTTGAGCAACTGATTTATGTTCAGAGTACAGCAGCTGCAAGGCCAGAGCTTGATCGGAGGCCAGAGCTTGATCGGTAAACACACAACTTTTGTGCTACAAACGTTCATTCTCTGATAGGGGTGATTGTGAATTCTAACTATTAAAGATAAAAAAAGGAAAGGTGAAGATTGTGTACAATTTTGACACTACTAACCGTAACATTCTATGAAACACAGTTCTTATTCCTCTTACAAGGTCTTCGCTTTCCCTTTGCCAGCTTCTCTAAACAGTCTTACAAGTGCAGCCATGAGAGAATGGCGCCCTGGAGTCCCAGCTTTTCCCCTGTAAGAACCCGCCTGATGGACTTTGACAACACCCTGACGCCGCTGTATTGGTCGTAGAGCATTTTGGAGGTGCGTGTCGGATTCAGCACGTTTAGACGAAGAGGAAGATGTGCTGTATGATACTGTTTGAAAACCTGGAAGCCGGCCTGAGCACTTGAAACCTACTACGAGGGGCGCGGGCCGGCCTC
>NW_026267157.1:234710-237294 GCF_000697945.3 Frankliniella occidentalis | reverse complement strand
TGTGTTGAAAAGTCACAGCCATTCTTACTTTTAATACTAGCATTCAGAACACTTCTTAAAAGTCATGTAGCTTTTGACCACTGGACATGGAATTTTGGCGTTCAATATAGTATTGGGTGAACAACATATCGAATTTAGATAGGCGTAATGTAGATCTGCTACTGCCATATTTTAAAAAAGCAAGTTAACAAACATACGCCGTCCGATCGAGCACATAGCTACTCTGGGAATGCCCCTGGACGGAGCGCCGCATAAGGTTGGGTGCGAGCGCTCCCCTCACAGCTATGTCCCGACAGCCACGCGGCCTAGGGCGTCAGGATCTGAACCCAAAGGTCCGAGGTTCGAATCCACCCAGGTAAGGTAAGGTAAACATCTTTAATATGTGGGAAGTTGGGTGTAAACATCTGCCCCTAGGGAAATGAACTAAATATTTTCCAGATTTGCGTTAGGTTGGAAAAGAAAAGCATTTTTGGCGTTTCATAACACGTTCTTAATTTTCAAAACATGTTTCGAATTTTAAGAAACTTTTTGTTCTTAAATTTAAGAGCAAATTTGTTTTGTAAACTGCTTCAAAACATGTGTTATTAAAATTTAGATGGATTTTTTTACAGTGTCGCTCCGTCAGTCGCTTTGGTAAAATGCTTCGAAATTGTGAAAAAGACGGTCTATAAGGACTGGAAGTGACATTTCTTGGTATTTAAAAGTTGGGCATCATTTTAAGTCTTATTATTCATGTCAAAGACTTGAGAATGGGAAAAAATCATAATTCAAAAGTTCAGATTTGGAGGTTCGGTGTTATCGTATTTTCATATTGAGTTATAATTTCAGTTCCGCCGAGTTTCACTCTAACTCTTGCATCAAACGGTAGCTACGACACTAATAAACGTATCCCGCTTGAGAACAGGTGCCACAAGCTGCCACCTTGGCGATGCTGAGCATTTAAAAATGGCTGTTTTGGGTGGAAGTGCCCGGCTGGCATTGCCAAAAAAGTGCCACAACATGTAATAGTGACAATCCGAACTAGATTTTCACGATTCACATCGACCCTCTCCGCATTTGTTGGCTCTATCCCCCAACGTTAGTCCCGCCGACGCTGACGACGTCGACGGGCTCCGGAGGAGGGGTGCGGGCCGCGGAGGGCGTCGTTCGCGACGGTGCGGGGAGCATTCGCATAGCTCAACTGCTTGTGCTTGCACACGCTTACGCATGTCTCCACAAATACAAAAATAACACTAACCAGTATGCTCTACAACCTGAGGAGTCGAGGGGGTTTACTATGCATTATAGCCTGTACACGTGACCTGGGTATTACACGGTATTACGCAGAATATAATACCGAAAAATATCATAATATGCTTTAAAATGGTAATTTTTTCCATGTAATACCGGCGTAATACCGCGTAATACAGTGTAATTTCGGTGTACTCTGTACACGTTTTCTTGGGGTGAAACCCCCTTCGCGAGGAGGACACTAACTAAGTGTCACTCTCTCCTAATCTCAACCAATATTGAATGCTATAAAAGGAAAAATCTTTGTCATTTCACTTTATTAGATAAACCTTGTGTGGGCAGTGATCCTATTAAGCTATTTAAGAGAAATGAGAAAGAAGAACAGCACGAATAACAAGGAGGCCTATGATTCGTCGCTCAGTTGGAGGGGGAAACCGGGCGACGAATCACATGGGCCACCTCTTGTTATTCGTGCTGTTCTTCTTTTTTCAGTTTTCAGAAACGGCTTATTGAACGAGAGAGAAACAGTAACGATATACACGATAAAGGAACGATTTATAAAATAAAATATGTCTGAGATGTAAACTCGCTCCACCCCTCAAACCGGGCTGAACAGGACGACCGACGTGCTTTCTTGCGAAGACCACTGGACTTACTTAGAGAGTTCAGTCCGTTTTGTTCAGACGGAGGGCAAGTCCTTAAGCACAAGCAGTTGAGCTATGCCAGTGCTTCCCGCGCCGTCGCGAACGACGCCCTCCGTGGCCCGCACCCTCCCTCCGGAGCCCGGCAACGTCGTCAGCGTCGGCGGCCCTGTCCGCTGTGGCCGCCTCCTCCGCTGAGGCCTGGCCTGGCTCCACGGCCATGATATGGCAAGGACGTCTTCCAGGCGGCTCGTGGAGCTGGCGGACAGGCCGCGCTCGTGTTCAGCCCGGGGAGTTCAGCAGTGCCTGTTAAACTGCGGTCGAGGGTGAGTGGTGAGGTCCGCTCCCCGTCTTGCAGGCGGGCGGTGGGGACGGCACTCTCCCTAGTGCTGGGGCTGCTTGCTGACACCATCTTGTGGTCAAAGCTGCCGCGCCGAGCACCCCGACATCGGCTTTATCCACCAAGAACACCTGCGTGCGTGTTAGGCAACCAGGCTGCACGGTGTGCAGTTGGGTTGCCTACCTGCCGGGCGCCCTGAGCTGCGGGGTGGTTAGCCCGGGGAGGGCTCGTCTGAGCAGAACTCCGTTGCGGCATCGTTTTTCGGCCAAATTTGAAATATATCACGTTTTCTGGGGTGTATATTTTTTGTCCCACCTGTCTTTTGTCCCACCTATTTAAAAATATAGTATTTTACTATTTTTTAAATAATATA
>NW_026267157.1:233146-233666 GCF_000697945.3 Frankliniella occidentalis | reverse complement strand
TATCGCGAAGCCTGTTACGCGAGACGTGGTCTGGCGTACATCTACCTTGTTTATGGTCTCCTAATGGGTAACACGTGAAAGTAGAGCCCTTTGGGCGAAAATTTCGTCCGTTTCGCTCTATCTTGTACATTTTCGACGCTATGGCGCATTTCTTGACAAAGATGAGGTGAAAATGATCACATAGTCGATTAAATCGTTAAAAAGACTTCATTTCGAAAAATTGTTGGCTGAGCGATTAGCGAAGCCCATTACTCCACTGACCGGAAAAGTTTCATTCTGTTTGTCTGTTTGTTTGTATGTCTGTCCGCACGATAACTCGAGAATGAATTGAGAGAGCGATCTGGGAATTTCAGGGTCGTTTTGTATCATAAAAAGACAGATCGAGTTCGAAGGGCATTGAGGGTTGCCTACTTCTAGGGGCTTTTTCATGTGATAAATTAAAAATTAACTAATTTGCATAATTTTTAAGGTCTGAAAATATTCTTAGGCGAACAGTAAAATGTTCCTTTTGATATTTATT
>NW_026267157.1:229415-233096 GCF_000697945.3 Frankliniella occidentalis | reverse complement strand
CCCCTCGTAGTAGGTTTCAAGTGCTCAGGCCGGCTCCCAGGTTTTCAAACAGTATCATACAGAACATCTTCCTCTTCGTCTAAACGTGCTGAGTCCGACGCGCTCCTTGAAAATGCTCTACGACCAATACAGCGGCGTCAGGACGTTGCCAAAGTGTGTCAAGCGGCTTCTCGGGGGGGGGGGGAAAGCTGGGACTCCAGGGCGCCCTTCTCTCATGGTGCAGCAAGACAAGTTAAAGTTCGAAGTTTTTAGATGGGGGAGTCTGTAAATGCACTTGAATCCTGCTAATGTGTAAATTTAGGTATGGTTGTGGTTGACATTGATACCTCCATTAGAGCAAGATGCTTCGTCTTCCTTACAAAACCAGCACCGAATGATTCCATACAAATTATTTTAAAATCTGCTGAGAGGAAAATGAAACTTGACCCAGCCTTGTTCTCATGTGTGGTAGACGATCCAACCGCAAAAGGAAAAGAGAAGTAAATTGGAAGGTCATAAAATTTAATCAACCTTAGTCATTACATCATAATGAAATTCATGAAAATACACATGTCAAGTACTATTCAAAAGCACAAAGGATGCCAAATTGACAGCACAAATACAAGTAGAGTACTAACTAATAAAAAGCTAGAAAAGATGCCAAATTGACACAGCACATTCATCTCAAATAATATCTTATTAAATTAAAATTATACACAATAAGAAAAGCATTGCCAAACAGCAGACAACAGTTATTAAAATCGGCAAATGTCGAATATTTCTTAGCCACTGTCACTCTGACTCCGATTCTGATTCCACAGTCAACTTAAATTTAACTTAAAATTATATACAATGATATACAAAGCATTTCCAAACCTTGAGAAACTCAAGTCCAAACAGCGTACAACCTACCCATAAAACGGGATGCTGCTTTGGAAGGTGCCACCGCAGTATGGACACGTTTTGTGAGTCCTATACTTCTGGCTAGACGTCGCAATCCAACGATCTCAACACTTCTTGTGAAATAAATGGCCACAATCGGTAAGACAAAATGCCCCACCATCACGGCCCTCTCTACAAATGTGACACGACAGCCCCGAATTGTCTGAAAATGAAGCTGACGATTAGAAAAATGACTTAAGGTGGAGGATACAGGCAACACTAACTCAAAATGTCAAATGAACCAACCTGAGGCACATGATTGTTCCTTTTTCGACTTGTTTTTTGATCCTTTAGGTCTTCCAGGACCTCTCTTGACAGAGGAAGGCAAAGCAGCTAGTATGGAAAGGGAGAAAAAGAGGGTTACTTGACGATATACTACCAAAACAACTGAGGAAATGGGATGAATGGGGAAATTGACCAGTAACAATAACCGTACCTGCTGACTTCGACTTGGAATGGTTAGTTGTGGGCTTCTTCGCCCGAGCATTCTCTTCACAAGAAGAATCAGAGGAGACTTGGACTGAGCTAGGGTCATCCTCAGAATCTGCAAACGTTAGAGCAGTGCAATGAATTAATGATAGTTTAATTATAGTATTCCCAAGGACAATCTCATTGAGAATAATTACTACATCATTTTACAAATTCTGAAGATACTCTCTAGGCCCACGATAACAGATGTAGCTTTAAAGGATTGACATACCTGAGGCATAAGATTGATGTGGTCTTGCAAGCTTCTTATTTGAACCCAGTGGTCTTCCAGGGCCACGACGCCTCTTAATCGCTGGAGGTTTCTCGTCCCCACGACCTACCATAAGGAAAAGTTACATGGTTAAGGTCATGGTGTAACAAATCAGATGTAGAATAAATGAATCAAAGAGTATATATTACCTGCTCTTGAGGTAGAGGGGAGACTCTCTCTCCAATTCTGATGAATGAGAGGCTTCTTCAATTTGAAGCTCTTCGCAGCAGCCTTCATTCGCTCCTGAACATCATCAGCAGATGATTCTGATGATACAGAGCTGATGACTTGAACCTTGCTCCTAGAGTTGCCAGCCAATCCTGTCAATGTGAGAAAGTTACATTCATTTTTAGACTCATTCCCATATGTACACCATTTAATAACAGAATAAGAACAAACTCAATTGATATATTATTACCTGGGGAAGGTTCTCTTTCAGTAGCCGTGGCTGCCGCTGCCGCTACATATTGTAGCTCAGATGAACCAACCAGCACCAACCAGCAGGTTGCGCTGGGACAAGATGTGTTGAAGTGATCTCAGCAAGTCTGCGGAAAAGAAATTTAATATTTAGTTACTGTGTACACAAACTCAACGATAAACTACTCAATCATTGTTAGTTTAACAAAATGCAATGGTCACAATAGAATCTAGAGGCAAAGCAAATGAAACAAACAGGGATTGAAAAAAGTTGTGATTCCCGTACAAAATTCCTAATCCAGTTTTCCTAATAGCATTTTTAGGCCCCCCCCGCGTGCGAGGAAATTCTTTTTCTTCCCCCGCATTCATTAAGGTACCTCAACTTCTGTTGTACAGATTCTAATAAAATTTTATCGAAAAATCAATCCAAAAATTAGATTTCATTTGACTATAGCCTCATTAAAATCCTTCTGGCCCATTTTGAGAAAATTAAAGTTAAACATCGAAATTATCACCAAAATCGGCATAATCCTGCCAAGCCAACAATGGTTCGCACTTCTAGCATTCTTTCTGTTGATCCCTGCGGCTTACATTTTCACTTAACAGTAAAACGTATGAGACAAAAATTCAAAACCGAACATTAAGCTTCCGAACGATATGTTCAAAATTTTCGTGCGACGTTCCAGACGAGAACGACAGCAAGCTGAACAATATGCGACATTTACGCTTATTCTTCGTGTCTTGTTTTTAATTTCTAGCGCAGTTAGTATTGATTTAAACAGGGAAGTGTAAGCGAGCCGATTGTGCACCGTTCTTTAAGCCACCGAATAAGCTTTTAATCGATGCCAGAAGATATCCCGATTACAACTTCTACCGGTTTAAAATCAAAGCTGCACAGTTTGTTTAGAAATGGGCGTGGCTACGACAATCCTGGGTAGAAAGGAGGCGTGGCTTCTAACAATGGTACCAACCTTTGCAAACGAACTCGCTTCATGTTTTTGGATAAATTGAGTGATGTACTCTCCTCACTTTTATGTTCAACCCACGTCTAACAACTCCTTCTTTAGCGATTTCGCGTGCACTTCAGAGGTGGTTAAATGACATGTGTTTGAACAATTGTAACTATGAGTAAAAGTTGCCATTGCCGGGGAATGCCCACTAAGTAGTTTCTATAAGGCGCTTGCCTCGCTGTTGGTTTTGTTATTGTGGTGACTTCAGAACGAAGAGCCACAACACTAACCATCAAGTTTTGACGACTTCCCTCTCTTCTAATTTTCAACGCTGAATCTATTGAAGTGATTAATTAAATGATTATTTCTTCGTATGCATACGATTGTTCGTTAAAACTTCAGGGGCCGATTAACGCGTTAGCGTTAGAATTTTTCCTATCTCCGCACTCCCTAATGCACTATATTCCTATACCGCTTTTACTAAATGTTGAGTAGGAACTTTTCCTAAATGTTTTTCCTACTCGGCCCCCTGCTTTTACATCTTGCTTTTTCATCAACCAAATCGTTTTAACACTAAGAAACAGATTTAAAACTGAGGTCAACTGATGTAAGGAATTAAGTATAGTAAACCTATGTTAACCCGATCTAAAGATC
>NW_026267157.1:220780-223205 GCF_000697945.3 Frankliniella occidentalis | reverse complement strand
GTGGTTATTGATTTTTAAAAATCCAATTTTTAAACTAGAATGCTCATCTTCGAACTCGATCTGTCTTTTTATGACACAAAACGACTCTGACAGAGTTCATACCGGATCTGTATTTTTATTTTCCCTGACTTTTCCCTGATTTCCAGACGAAAAAATCCTTTTTTTCCCTGACAGTTTTTAGTTGAGCGAAAAGGCAAAATTTTGCAAAATTGAGGCGAAAGCGGATTATTTTTTCGCAGAAATATAAAATGATGCCTTATGAGATAAGTCAAGAAGGATAGTCAGGATAGTCATTCTTACTAAGGCGTCATGGCTAAAATTGGCCTATGCGTTCACGATGGCATCCTCGTCGTACAAACTACCAAATCTCTTAATTTTCCCCTGACTTCCCTGATTTCCAGTACAGTTTCATTTTCCCTGACTTTTCCCTGACTTCCCTGATTTCCCTGACCGGTATGAACCCTGTCTGAAAATCCCAGGTCGCTAGCTCAATTCATTCTCGAGTTATCGTGAGGACAGACAAACAGAGACACAGACAGACAGACGCGAAACTTTTTGATCATCACTGGAGTAATAGGCTTCGCTAATCGCTCAGCCAACAAGGTAGATGTACGCCAGACCACGTCTCGCGTACCAGGCTTCGCGATATTTCACGAAACGCTGCGACGCGCCTGGCATACATCTACCCTGGCCTGCGGCGCTGACACCGGAGTCGGTTGATGAAGCATTCCGGTGAAGCTAAAATGCAGAAGAATGCGAGGAAGAAGAAAACGGAAATCACTATGCTTTTACATCCCTGATGGAACTCCTGCATTCTTCTGCATTCCAGTAGTAGTAGTAGTTATCTTGAAGCTGCTTTACCGGAATGCTTTATTGGAAAATGTACACAATGATACGGGCCTATTGCCCGTCAACGGCCCGTTACCTCGACTAATTATACAGGGTTGTACTATTTTCCCTTATTTTCGTCAAAAATACCCTCTAGCGCCTCAACGGTTTGAGCTAAAGCAAAACAGACGAAATTTTGGCTCATTGGACTCAGCTTTGATGAGTTACTCCCTAGGAAGACATAAAAAAATATTTTCAATAAATGTCATTTTTGGGACCCGTTGTTTTTGATTTTGTAAAAATCCAATTTTTGAGCTAGAATGCTCATTTTCGAACACAAAACGACCCTGAAAATCCCAGGTCGCTCGCTCAATTCGTTTTCGAGTTTTCGTGCGGACAGATACACAGACACACAGACAGACAGAAAGAGTTTTTTCCGACCAGACGGAGTAATAGGCTTCGCTGATCGCTCAGCCAACCAAGAAAACTGTGTTCAACAGGGCATTATAACCACGACCATAACCTAGATGGAACATGTAGAAATTTTCTGTACGTCAGCGAGCCGTCAGCATTGTAGGACAGAATAAGCACGACATGGCCATCTGTGAAAATTGCCGTGATCATGTGAAATCCGGCTGCGGGCAGGCCCCATTCCCGCATACACTCCTATGAACTCGTCGCAGGCCTAGCTATGAGTGCGCCTGGTGCGCCTGGTGCGCCAGGCGCGTCGCATCGTCACCGTGTTTCGTGCGATGTCGCGGTGGCGAACATAAAGCTAGAAGTGGGACAATGATGCTTTTCACGAGAATGTCGTTCTAAAATCGACATACGGTCTATAGTACACCATGAAGCTTTGGGTTGGCCACGGGTATCAATTCACAAACCGCCACCCGGGCCCCCTGACGAATCAAATCATTCATTATGGCCAAATACAATTTCCAAACTGTGTCCCGCTCCCGCCTCTTTACTAGATCGTTGATCCCAATCAAAAGGAAGTAAAGAGGGGCAGGGTTCAACTCCCCGGCCTGGGCACGGAGCTTGACGCGCACCCTAAGCTCCTGAACCCCCTGTCCACATACGCACAGCCCTCGGTTGGCGGGGTCAAGCGGGGCCCCGGGGCGTGCAAGCATCAGGCGAAAGATACTGTCCCCAGCGAGAACATAACACATTGTGCTTGGAACCACCTTACTTTGTGAAGATGAGATGAGGCAGAGAGAGACGGCGGCTGCATCACACGCTAACGCATGTTGTCAAGGCCGGCGCTGGGAGGCCGACGAGCCAGGAGGCTACTCCATAGTTGGCTGAGCTTGCGAAGCCTTTGCTGTGATGTGGGGTGCAGGGAACTCTTTGGTCGTGTGTCTGTCTGTCTGTAAATCTGTCTGTCGGTACTGGCCCACGTTTCTCTCAGACGGTAACTTCAATTGACTTCAAACTGCGCACGAAGCTTCAGTACAAGTCGAGACGTAATGAGTTTAGTTTAGAAGTTTGATATTAGATGTTTGAAATAAACGATCGTTTAATTTGAATTCGTAGTTTGGTGGCGATAGGTTGGTAGCACGGCGCTCGAGGGGAGGGGGAGCGCAAGTGGCTCCTGCGC
>NW_026267157.1:216901-220730 GCF_000697945.3 Frankliniella occidentalis | reverse complement strand
AAATCGTTTTAACACTAAGAAACAGATTTAAAACTGAGGTCAACTGATGTAAGGAATTAAGTATAGTAAACCTATGTTAACCCGATCTAAAGATCTGCACTCAATACCATAGGCGAAGTTCTGACTACAGTTCGTTTACAGATCTTTCCACCCAGCAATCTTAAGCAATTGTGAACACTCGGAGTGTATCACTAGAACTTGTAGCTTCCGTAGTACCTTAAATATTCTAAAATACTTCTATAATACCCACAATATACGGTACTGCGTACACGGCTCAGCCGAATCGGCCACCCCGCGTATTTAGGTTGGGAAAATTGGAATCGGAAAATTGGTAAATAGGAAAAAATAATTAGGAATGCGAAATTTAGGACGAATGAGTTTAGGACATTTTGTGCTTAGGAAAAGTGGAGTAGGAAAAATAGGTGGGAACGAAAAGTTGTACGCACCTTGTGCATCTCTGCCATTGATTAGCAAAACCGCAGTAGTCTCATTGCCAAAGCCAGTGGATGAAGGCGCAGGTGTGGTTGTCGGTGTCAACAACTGAGCTCTCGTTGGAGTTGAGGTCGGGGCTCCGGGGACTGCCAAAAAACTGCCAGAGATATGTGACAGTTGGGCGGAATGCACAGCAGGAGAGAACAGTGTCGACGAGGCAACAGGGACGCCGACCCCTGACGATTCTTCATTTTCCACGTCTCGTTCTCCCGTCGAAGCAGCCTCTCCCGTACTCTGGGCCGCTGCCCACTGCAACCGCAACCTCCTGACCTCAGCTGCCTGTTGATTCTCCTTGTTCGGTTGATCAGGATCCATTGTCGATCGTCGATCTGCGGAGAAGGTCCAAATTAAAGATCACGGAAATTCAATAATATAAGTCGATAGAAGTGTGAGCATTGCTAAAACTCAGTCTGCATTGAAAACCGCGAGAAACAAATCGTCTAATTGACTCTAAACTTAACGAAACGAAAACATTCGTTAAATAAAATCTTCTGAGCAGCCGGATGATGTCGGGCGTCACGACCGAACAAAATTACGTGACACGTGCTCAACTAGCAAGACGACGAAAACAGTCAAATGACGAACACACAGTAACACTCACCTCGAATAGCGTCAAGCTGTAAAGAAGAAACTAGATGATGCTGTCGGCCGCGCAGCTACATCAGTCGATGAGCCAGAGACGCGCAGAGACCGGCTTTTGTAGGTTTCGTGTGGCGGATGGAGGGGATGTACCGCCTTGTATGACGACTACTATTATTATCGTTCGTAGGAATAATAAATGTCAATTTGTAATGTAGCAAATTATTTATGTAGCATAATTGATGTAGCAATGCGGATAGCGTGTACTTGTGTATGTCTGATTACTGCTATGCGAAAGGTAATACTTCGTTTTTGCTAAGCCAACCCTGGCCGCAAGAGGTTTGCATCCCTATTCCATTTGCCTTCCCTGCATCCTTGCACTTCCTGCTATCACTCAGTCTCCGTCGTAGAGTCAGTCCGTCATGTCATTTACTTTTAACAATTGAGTTTCTCTCTGTTGTCGTCATGGACGTTCAAGAAGTTCAAGTTCTTCCGGGAAGGACAGAAAATACATCAATTTTTCACGTTGGTGATGGATACTTTTACCATATTCGTGAGGTTCGCCCAGGGAGAATCCGACTGAAGTGTCGGCATCTCAAGCAGAAATGTAAGGGGACTGCCTCTATGTTTGTTGTGGAGGATCGTTTGAAACTACAACACCTGCAATCGCACTCGTGTGCCCGTGATCCTATGATTGGTGAGGATATTTTGGTCAGGGAAGCCCTCATACAAGAAGCAAAGACTACTATCACTGGTGCAAGTGTGAGGAAAATTCTATGTGACTTTAAATTACGGTAAGTGGCTGTTTGGAAGCAAACTTATTTTGTATATTTGTCAGCAGTTAGATAAACAGGACATGTCTTTTGCGCAGGCTTCAGCCAGAGTTAGCCTGCCGTTTTACGGTTGCCCGGATGCATTCTGCCTTACATGACGCTCGTGGTTCAAACTTTCCGAAAATCCCAAAGACATTAATGTATCTAGGAGTACTCCTTGGTCTGCCCAACATGCGACCAATCTGCAAAACTACAGACAACAGTGACTACATTTTTCAAGGAGTAATTGGGCTTCAGGTGGACAAGACTGTTTCAGTAGTGTTTGCATCAGGCCGTATGCTACATTTATTGCAGTCTCAGCCAAATTTGCATATGGACGGCACTTTTAAAAAGCGCCCAAGGAAGCCCCGGTGTTGCCGAATCTACAACATCATTACTCATGGAGGCTCTGTAAGTATTTTCTTTTCACATTCTTTATTGGCTTACATTTACAAAGTATATTTTATTGATTTCCTCTTGTTTTCACATTCTTTCAGGTTGTAGCTTTGGTGCGAGTGATCATGCAGAGTCGCTCTGAAAAGGCCTACATAACGCTTTTCACGTTTCTGAAAAGTCTAGCCCCTTTGAATCTTTTTTCTTAATTTAGAACGTTTGTTAGAACGTTAGAACGTTTAGAATGTTTTATTTTCTCTTTTTGAATAGTGTTTGGGAAGAAAAGCCACCACACCAAGCTAGGATTAGCATCATAGGCCTCAGACAACGATCTCATTCACAGCTTTATACGCTGTCTTTGTGGTGCGCCTCTCCTTCCTCCTGGCATGATAGCTAGCACTGTGGAGGCCTTGTTCAAGGAAGTTGAAGCAGCAGGCTGGGGTGATCTATTTTGCTCACTTTTTGCTTACTTCAGGAGGGAATAGGTGCCACGAGTGTCCGAATTAAATTGAGAAAGAAAGTCTGTAATGTTTAACTCAGTTTCTCCCAACTTTTGCTCAGCTCCAAATATTTAATAATTGTCTATGAAAGCAAGACGCTTTCTTCATGTCTGTCTACAATTTCTTCGTAGAATTTCTTGGGTTCTCCATCCTTCAATTGGGAGATTTTGTCAGGCAAATTTAACACTTCAGCAGATGATGCTATTTGTTTTTCTGCCCATCTTGTTCCATGCACTAGGTTTAGTAATACCCCATTGATGTTTTCTAAGGGGAAACAGCTCGTAACCCAGGCAGGCCCCAAATTTCTGACAATTAGTGGCCAGTGCAACACCGTATAAAAATTAATAGTCAAAAAAACTTCATCATACAGATCAACAAAGTACTTCGTAGACCACGTCCCGCGTTACAGGCTTTGCGATATCTCACGAAAAACTGTTACGCTGCGACGCGCCTGGCCTGTGGCGCTGACACCCGAGTCGGACAAAAGGCAGAGTCGTAGATAGGCCTTTGGCTCCAAAAGACACAACTTTTACCCCCAGGACTTTATTTTTGACGAGTTGCCCCACCAGAGACTGTCCAAGATCCGAGAAACAGCATTAAAATGGTTTAGGGTCATTTTCGTGTGGATATCGCCCTCTGGCGACTAAACAGTTCGAGATAGAGCCAAACGGCCAAAATGTTGGCCCTAGGGACTCTACTTTCACGAGTTACGTCTTAGAAATCCGGTGACCACGCTGGATATTCGGAAAAATATCAGATTTTGTACCACCAAGGATAAAAATGTCCCGCCCTGCAAAGTCGACTCAGGGCGTAAGTGGCCAAGTGGTCTGGCGTACATCTACCTTGTTACGATTTAATTGGCTGAGCGATTAGCGAAGCCCATAACTCCACTGACCGGAAAAGTTTCATTCTGTTTGTATGTATGTCTGTCTGTCCGCACGATAACTCGAGAAAGAATTGAGATATCGACCTGGGATTTTCAGGGTCGTTTTGTATCATAAAAAGACAGATCGAGTTCGAAGATGAGCACTCTGGCTCAAAAATTGACTTTTT
>NW_026267157.1:207658-208583 GCF_000697945.3 Frankliniella occidentalis | reverse complement strand
CTTAGCCTGCGAAGTTTCGCGAGTGTCCGATGAGAAGGAACGAAAGTGATATTTGGAATAGTTTACGTGTTTACTTACGTAAGTTGGAGGGGGCGGGCGTAGTGGTGGGAGAAATGTGCAAAGGTAACTATGGTTTCGGGTTCATCTTGACAAAAGAAAACGAAAATGTTTTATGCTCCAAGACTATCGGAATCGAAATGGCAGAGTTATGTTCAAATGTTCAATAAAGTGTTCAATCGCCCCTAGCGGCCAAACTGGGCGTCCGAGGTCAATTCTGACGGCAGTTTTCGCCCAAAACCCAGAGGGGGGTAGGGTCGTATCTCGTCGAGACGAACAAAACGAATCCCACGAACGTTCAATTTGGACCAATTTGGCCATGGCAATCCGCCCATCGTTATTTGAGGGCTAATAACTTCTCCATTTCGACTCAGATCGGCTCTGAGCATAAGACATTTCTCTTTTAATTTTACAAGAGGAATCTTGATCTGGGATAACATTTTTAATTTGATAACTTTTTAAAAATCCAGATACTTCAATGGAAGACAAAATAAAAGTATTCACCCGTAGAATGACTAGAAGTCATTTCATCGTACAAAAAGACATCTTAAAGGTTTCTTAAACTTACAACTTATTTTCTTAACAGCCAAGTACTTGCAAGAGACCAAACAATATTAGAGCCACAGTCGCAACTTAGTGTGGGATAAGCCGTTCAAAAGCAGAACGAGATATATGATTCTCTTACGTTGACTAGATTTTTCTAGAGCCAAATTATTTCTAATGATAATGAAATAAAATGGTGAGAGAATTTAAATTAGATTCTATGATAAGATATATTACAGAACTTTCAATTAATAAACTACAATGACTCGTTATCTTCAAAACGCCTCAGAGGGATCAGGTAAAAGTGAATCGAAGAATGAAAAAT
>NW_026267157.1:197393-199223 GCF_000697945.3 Frankliniella occidentalis | reverse complement strand
CCCTTTTCCTGTTCTTTCCTGGCCTTGTTCCTGGCCTTCCATCTGTACATTACTATTATGAACTATATTCCTTTAACCGTTACATTTGAGAATTTTAGCACACTAACGACTAAAGCTCAGCCACTACGGGCTGCTGCACGTACTCCTACGTGATAAATCAAGCTAGGGAAAAGCAAGGCGGTAGCACACACAATCACCATGGAGGTAGCGGAAAAGGCGGCATATGTGCGGCCCACTAGGCCGGAAGTGTGTGCGCGAGCACTCACCTACCTAGGGAACGATGAACAAACACACGCACCGATCATCTGTGCAGAAGCGAGCGACCGCCGCCGCTCAGCCGACCGGACGAGGTAGACCCGACGCGCCGAGAGAGCGCTCTCGCGGCGCGGAGGGAAGTCTATGTCGGGGAGTCAGGTGCAACGCCGCCCGATGGCGCTGCAGTCGCCGTAAAGTCAGTCGCCCGTCCGTCCAGTCATTTGTCGTAACGGGCTCGTGACACCCCACCAAACCCCAGTCACGTCCGTATCCCCAGGGAGTGCAAGCGCCCCATGCCCTCCTCGCCCCCTCCTACAAACGGCTAAGTACGTGGTGTATGCCAAGTCAACCCGACGGCGCGCGCCCCCGCGGTATCGCCGACCTAGTCCGGCACGAGCTTAAGGTCTACTACTACATGCCAGGGACCATCCGTCCCGTCCGGTCCCTCCAAGAGGTAACCTCGGTTACCACACTTCTCCTTTATCTCAAAAGGACCCTTGAACAGCGGGGCATGCTTCTTCGAGAAATACTCCGCAGCGTCCGATTTCATGAAGTTTCGGCGCCATACCCGCTGACCGGGCTGCAGAACGAGCTCCCTGTGCCGGAGGTTGTACTGCCGCGCGTTAGCCTCATATGCCTTCTTTAGCGTGCTACCACATCAGACTAGATGTCTTTTAAAACATTTAGGCGCTCGAGGTGTTCGCCCCGCGAACCCGTCTCGGGCGCCTGCAAAGTGTCGGGCACTTTCAGATCGCGCAGGCTGCCGTCCTGGCATAACTCGCCTCCATACAGCAGCCTGTGCGGACTGTAGCGATGATGACATACAAGTCTACTTTATTGTTGGTAGGGAATTTCACAAAATATGCAGCAGGACGCAGCGGCGAGCCGCTGGGAGGCTCTGCACGGCCCCACTTCCAGGCGATTTGAGGGTGAACGGTTAGGACTACGACAAATTTGACAAAACCGTTGTCTAGCTAAAGGATGCGCGCACAACGTTTCGTCGGGGCCTCCCCATCGTTTCCTGCGCGTTAATGAGGTATGCTGTGAGATATCCGAAATTTGTCCGAACAAGGAAATTTGTCAGTTTTCTCTTTAGCTCAAGATTTCGATCAGAGGTAATATTTCATCGCGCCTTCTGATGATTGGAGCTTGTTCTACGTTCCTTCCCGAACATTTTGGTGCTTGTCTCGTCTTTCAAGCACAAATAGTTTGGGAGCTATCACCAGTTCCGCAAACCCCTACATTTAGGCCCTTTTTGTTCAATATCTCAAATCGCACACGTTTCCCGGCTTGGGACTAAAACTAGCTATATGTACGCCAGACCACGTCTCGCGTAACAGGCTTCGCGATATCCCACGAAACACTGTTACGCTGCGACGCGCCTGGCGCACATATAGCTAGGCCTGCGGCGCTGACACCCGAGACGGGGTAATAGGAGTGTATATACAAGTTTTCGAAATGAAGTCTTTTTGTTAACGATTTAATCGACCATTTGATCATTTTCTCCTCATTTTTGTCAAGAAATACCCCATAGCGCCGAAACAATACACGATAGAGCAAAACGGACGAAATTTT
>NW_026267157.1:191430-192732 GCF_000697945.3 Frankliniella occidentalis | reverse complement strand
CTTAGTGGAAATGCCCATGCGTTTGCTGGTGGTGCGTAAAGCCAAAGCGCCTTCGGCACTCCCACTCTGCTTCGGAAGCTGGAGTAGGGCGTTTAGTTTCTGTGCATCCTCAGCCATTGGCCCGCACTAACGCACGGGTTTTGCCTATAGCATTTGCACTGACAAAGATGTGCTGTCACTGTACGCCAAAGGCGTGCAGTCATTACATGCCAAAAGGCGTACAGTTTTGGGTGCTACACGCCTTTGGCGTACAATGACTGTACACCCACGATTAACAGTGTATACATCGACGTGCACAGACAGACTACTGTTCACCGCTAGGAAAGAACTGCTCCTCTATTGCAAACGCAACACAGAGCGAAATGTACATTTCAGCCTGTACATGTTCTGTATTTTGCTGTGTTTCTGAATGGCTGCGCACAAGTGCGTGGTGCGCGGGCCGCACGGCGGGTTTGCGCGTTCTTGAAGCGCAGCGTTAGGGATCATCCAGAAAGTGCACCCGTTTTTCTCATATCCGTTGCGCAAATCACGGGAGCTCGGCGAGACCCAGGGTAGGCCCACCCGCAGTACACCGCAGGCAAGGTGGTACATACCGATCAGGCGCTAAGAGAGCTTGCAAGACGCTGAACTTGACATCGCAACGGCGAATGACGGACGTACTTTCTGGACGATGCCCCAAGTTTTGCCACGCATCGCTCACGTTCTTCCGGTTTTCCCGGCCGGTCTGTCCTCCCTAAGAGGTCAAAGTCCGCGGCCCAGTCACAGTCACTAAAATTCCCCTCTGCTTTCGGCCTTTCCCCTTTATGCCAACGAGTATTTCTTTTGAAGGGTACTAGAAAATTTATGGACAAGTACAGTAACAATCAATTTATTGCAGTACAACAATTCCCCAACGGCAAGGCGAAAGTGGGCCACAATTTAAAATCAGACACTGCTATCCTGCAGACGCGCACAAAATTGACCAAAGCACACAGTTGACTCAGCGTCGCTCCCTGGTACATACACGGTCACTTTTGTGCCACATTTACGGTGCTTTTCTAGTGCTCTCAAACTTGTTACGGACGCTGCCAGCTGCCAAAGTCCGAGCAGTGTGGCAAACGGTTCTGTATCCACACACACAGAGGAGTGATGGCAGTTAGCCTGGGCCACAAAAAATTTTTTTTTTGGAACGGCGTGAAATTTGAAAGAGCATAAAAAATGACGAATTTTGGTGCAAACGCGAACGTCCTGCGATGTCGGGAAGTGCTCGCACCTCGCGGTCAAAGATTTCGGCCCGATTGGGGGTTCAAATGCGTGGCGGCG
>NW_026267157.1:190861-191380 GCF_000697945.3 Frankliniella occidentalis | reverse complement strand
GATGTCCTTCGAGACGAATCAGGGCCTCGCCCAGGCGAGCGCTCAGCGCTGCTCCCTTCCCACGGTCGCGCCGGCGAGTTCCGAGAAGACGCCTCCCCCTCCCCCTCCCCTCCCCGACCAACACCGACAGGAACAGACGTGTCGCGACGCAGGGAATGACACAAATTCGTTTCGATCACTATTTTAAGCCAAATTTCAACCATTCATTTGCCGATTGCATCACCTCCTTTCTCCCATCCCTCTGCGAACGCTCGAGGGAGGAGCGACGAGAGCGGGAAAGAACAAAGGCCCGCGACGCCAAGTGAAATCAGCAAATAAATGGACGAAATTTTATGATTTGAGCATTCACCGAGCTGACGCAATCACACACAAGAGCACAGCAACAGGTTTTGGGCGCGAAGCGCCGCGCAAGAGAGGTTAAGGGAGCAGACCTGTGAAATACGAGGGTCGACAGGAGTTTGGAAGATATTTTATTTTAAAAAAACTACGAATCGCAGCGTTATAAACGAAAGACCCTTT
>NW_026267157.1:188678-190811 GCF_000697945.3 Frankliniella occidentalis | reverse complement strand
TTTGGTTTTTTTGACAGGCCAATTTTTAAGCTAGAGGGCTCAAAATCAATACAGTTGTTGCTTTTTATTATGATACAAAGCTACGCTAAAAATTTCAGGTACCGAGCTCAAACCGTTCTCGAGTAATTGTGTTAACAGACACACAGACACTTAACTTTTTGATCATCACTGGGGTAATAGGCTTCGCTATCGCTCAGCCAATAAAAATTCAGCTTTACACAATTTTATTGGGCCTAAAAACCTTCGTGTCCTGGGCTACGCCCTTGCATCGGCCTCACAGGCTACAAGGGACTGGTCTGCATGAGCTGTACATGAGCTGCGAGGGCGCGCCGCCACTCAGTGTAGAGAGCCACAACAGGTGCGGCATGTCGGGCAGCAGCTGTAAGACAAGACTCGGTGAAGCACCAGGTGAGCGATGCTAGTCGAGTGCACAGTGCACGGTGCAACAGCGCGGTCAGCTGTGCTCGTACGAACGGTGCCAGACAGGACAATTTAATCAGACTGCTATCAGGACTCAAACACCGGCGGAGCGGGTGTAAAAACTTCGAACGTCGGCGCCAACACGGTGGCGTACTCAACCATCCAGTGCGAGTAATTCCGCGAACAGGTGAAGTGTGGGTGGTGTAGGTGTGGGCGGGCGTACCGCAAGGCTTGAGAAGCCTTTGTGTTTACTCGTGTCCTTCCCCTCCTCTGATAATTCGAAATTTGAGTTGTTGGAAACAAACGGACGAGGTGCATGTGGGCACCGATTTCATTCTCGATTCGTACAACCGGAGCAGAGATGAGAAAGTCGTGACTCAAATTTTAAAAAACAATGCCACCTTCAATTTTATTTTTGTCTTTTAGACAGTAAAAAATAACCAAAAATGTGGGGTAGGCACACATGATAAAACGCACGCACACACACATTCACACACTCTTCATTCTTGTTGCGGTCCTTTAGGGTCAGGTCGTCAGTGAGATCGCCGTCGCGTTAGTCCTTCAGTAGCTCCTCTTCGTCGAAGTCGTCCAGTTCTGGGAGATCGTCTGTTTGCAGGTATTGTTTGGCTCCGTGGCCCCTGGTGCCACACAGGTAACATTTGGATCTGCGATTTGGATTTTTCTTCTTCCTTTTGGGTGGCGGATTTAGGGGCCCAAGTCGGTCCTTCACCGAGGCGGCTGGAGTCTCCGGCGCCATTGCTGAACTCGCAGCGCCCTCGGTCTCTGCTTCAGGCCGCGGGCCTGTAGGGAGCACCTCCCCGTCGGTGCTCTGGTCGGCGGAAATCGGACCCAGCCGATCCAGAGCCGACACTTTTGGAGAGTTGGGACTTGGGTCCCTTTCGATTCAAGTGGCGGAGGTCTCGCTCTCGTTGGATGGCGATCGCGGTGTCCTCTCGTAGCTCACGTTGACGATTATCGACTTGAGCTTTTTCGGGGACGGGAGCGGGACGGACCGCTCATCGTCATCCCTTGATGGGGCTGAAGCGGGCCGCTTCGAGGCTGCGGCCCTGGGGCTTCGCGCCACTTAAGCGCTCCTACAGCGTCTTTCCAGTTCACGTGGAGGTGAGCCGGGTCGCGGCCCACGACGTAAGCGCGGGCTGCGAGAGCGCCGCGGCGCAGGCCCACGGCGGGCTCTCCGGTAAGAGTCACAGCGCCGTTTGGGCGTACCGGCAGTTACAACAAGAGCACATCATTACCTGTCCCACTTGTATAATGCCCTCTTCTTTAAACCCAGTCACTCTATCACCAATGGTTTTCTTCTGTGGAGCCATCTTTAACTCTCTTTAACTTAACTTGTCTGCCTCCTCTCGTTGTTTGAAACAGGTCCTCCAAACCGCCAAACCCAGGTGAGGCCTTTGCACAAAGTTAGCCTTGCGTTAAGTCGCCAGAGGGCTATTTCCACACGAAAATGACCCCAAACCATTTTAATGTTGTTTCTCAGATATTTGATGGTCTCTGGTGGGGCAACTCGTCAAATTAAAATCCTCTTGTGTCCTTTGGAGCCGAAGGCCTATCTACGACTCTGCCTTTTGCCCGACTCAGGCGCCGCAGGCCTAGGTGGATGTATGCCAGGCGCGTCGCAGCGTAACAGTGTTTCGTGAGATATCGCGAAGCCTGTTACGCGAGACGTGGTCTGGCGTACATCTACCTAGT
>NW_026267157.1:188066-188361 GCF_000697945.3 Frankliniella occidentalis | reverse complement strand
TGCTCCCCTTGGCTGCGGTGATGATACTGATGTGACAGCTTGTCGGGTGGAAAGGCCCTTCACCGCTCCACAAAGCGCTGAATTTCCCCAGCTGCCGGGTTGAGGAGAGGGGAAGAGGGGGGGAGGGAAAGGACTTGAGGCCCGCCGGATCTTCTGCAATGGTGCGCGGCGGGGGAAGACCGAAATCACCCCTCCCTTCGCCTACCCCAAAGGCTGCCAGATGAAGCAGCCGATTTTACATATTTACCTACTGGGGAAGGGGAGAAAGGCAGTTCGCCACCCGCCCCCCGCCCCT
>NW_026267157.1:174468-175791 GCF_000697945.3 Frankliniella occidentalis | reverse complement strand
TTTCAAAATCGCTCTCGTCATGCGATAGCCGCATCTTCTAAGAGTAAATAACATTTTTTGTCGCTGTCGCAGGTCCATCTGTTCGGTCCAAATCGTGCACGCCACGTCGAGGTGCAACCGTCCACTTCGAGGCCAAGAAGACCGGGTTCCCGGAGGTGGGCACTATATGTGCATACGCCAAACTGTAGCCCAATTCATTCTTATGAAAAGGGTCTTTCGTTTATATAGCTGCGATTCGTAGTTTTTTAAAAATAAAATATCTCCCAAACCCTTGCATTTCACAGGTCTGCCCCCTTAAGGCACACGCACCACAAGAAAAGCACACTCGCTCATACACAATTCGTACATTAAAAAGACACAAATCATGAGGAAACATAGCATAGAGAAGTATTTACAGCGCACGAGCGCGAGAAACGTGAGCACAAGCTGCTAGGTTAGGTGCACACAAGAAAAGAACGGACTGCGATACATAAGCACTCGTGATTCTAGAAAAAAGTGCAAGCTTAAGAAACAGCGCACACAAAACACCAAAGTGCTAGTATGTATAACACAGACTCACCAGCAGATTCGGCGCGCGAAAAAATAACGAACTTCGGTAGCTTCACGGTGGCGAAAATGATCGGACTCGAGGAACTGCATGGCGGTAAACACAAGGATATCACTGTACTTACCAGATTGATGTCCTCCTCTAAGGAGAGGTCGCGCACGAGTAATTCATCCTCAACGGAGGAGTCCCCTCCGTACTCCTTGATCAGATCCATCTCGAAGGTCTGCTGCGTGCACTCAGCGGCGTGTTGCGCAACAGGCAGGAGGCAAACTGACCCTCAGGCGCGGGGCGGGCTGGCGGCGGCGGCGTCGCCGCCCCCTCCACCCCCGGTAACCACGGTTACTGCCGCCTCCGGCCCGCGCCACCTGGACGCTAGAGGGCGCGCGGAGCGCAGCGCGAAAATTTGAAAGCTCCATACACTTAAGCATGCATGTTGGCGATCGGCCGGCCGGACGCCCACCTCCCCACAGGGGCGGGTCCAGGCGAACGTGTTCAGACCTGGTGAGAGTCCACCCCTCCCACCTCCCGGCAGGGGCGGGACCAGGTTGACGTGTGGACACCCGTCTCAGGGGCGGATCCAGGCGAACGTGTTGACACCCGTCTCAGGGGCGGGTCCAGGTAGGCATGCTGAGACCCGTGTCAGGGGCGGGTCCAGGCTGACCTGTCGAGACCCGTCGCACCCCGCACTTTGTACGTACGTGTACCCCCATCCTCGATAGGTTGTGGTAGGCAGCATCACTTACGCCCCTCCGTCAATCCTCGATAGGTTAGGGGTT
>NW_026267157.1:170599-174418 GCF_000697945.3 Frankliniella occidentalis | reverse complement strand
TGGATGTATGCCAGGCGCGTCGCAGCGTAACAGTGTTTCGTGAGATATCGCGAAGCCTGTTACGCGAGACGTGGTCTGGCGTACATCTACCTAGTTAGCCTGCTGTTCTTCCATATGTTGTAATGGAGTTGTTGTCCGGTATTGTTTCAATCTTGTGATCCACTCTGTCCAGTCGCTTCCTTGGAATCTGAAGGGTTTTGGTGGTGGTGTCGAGTTACCGCACCAAAGAGTTAGAAGGTTAGCCGGCATCTCTAGCATTTTTTGCTTCTCATGTTCCAACTGTTGGGTTAGTTGGGTTATAGCTGCATTTTGGGCAGCCAGTTGTTGCTGGAGCGCTAGTAATTGAGCTTCTATGATTTCTTCGCTGTTGAAACCTTGAAAATCTTCATCGTCGTCGTCGCTCGGCATGTGCTGGACTTCGGGTGTTTTCCCCTCTTGGCACTTGCGTCTTCCGACTTGATTTTCTTGACCTGGGCGATGGTTTCTTTCTAGCACGCTGTCACCATGTAACTTTGCTTGTGTCACTATTACTTTTCTAACTATCTTTCACTTCTATTCTATCGATAATTCAATTCTAATAAAGGATCGGGAGAGTAACGAAGTCTCTTGTGAGCTTCGGTAAGGTAGAGTGATTTATTACGAGACAAATGCTGGCGCTGTGCTGTGCATGAGTATGAGAGATATACAACTACGTTTGTTGAGGAGGTGCTATGAGAGATTAACACATCTAGTTACAATAGCCAAACTCGCTGGCCTCCGCCGTATCTTTAGCCAGCGGGGCACCGTGCTCCCGCCCGTGATGGCCAATACTTGGGGCCTGCTTACTGGTGCCGGGCCCAACACCGGGAATCCGAATTTGTCCATCCAGAGCCGCCCCATGATGAACGGCGGCCCGGTCCGCTCAGCTACGATTAGCGGCAGCAGCGCCTCCTGCTGGCCCACGGTGACCTTGGCCTAGCAGTCGCACTGCCCAGCCACCCTTTCACCCGACCATACTCTGAGCGTGTCCGGGTCCTGTTTCAACAGTGACTCCGCCCAGTTCTTCCGAAACTCCTCCGGCGACATCATCCCGCACGGGGCCCCACTATCTATAATGGCGTGAAACCCCTTGCTGTCCACCTGGGGCTTCACCAGGTCGGGCCCCGGGTAGCTCTTCCCGCCCCGTACCTATTCCCACCACGCCCATCCGGGCGCCGCGGCTGCGGTGTCCGCCGCCCGCATAGATGGCGTATTCCCGGTGCCAGCGGCTCTCCGGGCCCCCTTCGAGGCCTCCGGTACTCCGCCGGCTCCCGTCGGCTGCGTTCGAAGCATGTTTACTCTCGCTGACCCGGCAGCTCCCCCCGAGCCCTGCCGCAGGGGCGCCTTCGCGGCACCACCCTGGCTTGAGCCCTCCGGGCTGCTCTTCTTCCATGAGGATAAACACTTCCGCTTCAAATGCCCCTTCTTCCCGCAACCCCTACACACATCCCTGGCCCAACACGAGTCAGGGCTGTGCTTCCCGCCGCAGCGGAAACAGTCGACTCGGCTGTTGTTGCTCTGGACGAACATTAAGGTTGGCTCGCGCGCCTCGGTCTCCGTGCTGCCACGCTTGCTCAGCGCCTCGCACTCGACCTGGCCTCGCTTGTGCGTGTTATTAATGCGTAGCGCACTCTTAAGATCGAGCTCCGGGGCCTCTAGCAGCTTGCGTTTACACGCCTTGTCCGCCACCCAGCGCACCAACTGGCCAGGCGGCGGTCCAAGTCACTGAATTTGCAAGGTATAGCAAGATGCCGGAGGTCCACGAGCCAATCGGCCGCAGACTCTCCCGGCTTCTGCTTCCGTTCCTCAAACAAATACTCTGCCATAGCCTCCGACATGTACTCCTCGCAATGCTCGTCCATCAATCCTACGAGCTTCTTGAAACTCACCGTGGTGCTTTCCAGCACCGCCGGAAAAGTGATATTGACTAGCAAACGGTAGAAGTCGGCGTCCGCACTGGTTAGGCACGCTTCCTTGCGTTCCGCGTCGCTTGCAAACCCTTTGTGGTTTAGGGCCTGCGTTAGACGTCGCTTGTACTCCGCCCATGTCTCTCTACCCCATTTACTTTTAAGGTTTCGAACTGAAACTTGCGTGCCCTGGCCGGGCCCGCAACCCACTCCTCGTTCTCCGGGGAGCGCTCACGCCGTTCCCGGCGAACTTTGGGTCGCCTGCTAGACACCACGAGCCGTATTGCCACCAGCAACGCCGCACGCCTGGTCAACATCATCCTGCTATCCTTCAACCTCGTGTCTCACGGTCCAATTTGACACTCTGACTCCACCGGCCGGGTTCCCACACTACCTATGACCTATCCTTCCTACGCCCTACACACCCGGACAAGTCCGGGGCAGTAGATCAATCTGTAATCAAAAGACATGATTAGCTTTTCACCTCCATTCAAGTTACAACTCCTTACAGCAGCTTTGGAAACGCACCACTCACTTGGGCCTCGCCCTCCGTAGCCCGCCTCTGCGCCCGCCTCTCCTCCACCCGAGCGACAGCGTCCTGGAGCTGGGCGGGGGAGGCAGATGGAGGGAGAAACGCATAAACGTGCTGCACCGGCTTCGCCTCGGCAACTGGCTGCCGGGTCGCCGGGGTGGGGAGTGCGCGCGGTGCCGTCGGCACCCTCACGCACGCCTCCAACACGAAGAGCTTGCGTTAGGAGCTGAACGCGCACGTGCGTGCGCGCACTCACACACGCACACTTGCTCTCTCCCCAACGGCCGGCTCGTTCGCAACTTGCTACACAGGTACCTCCACCGGCTCCGGCCTTGGCGGGGGTGGCGGGCTTGCCGGCGGGGATGCCGGGAGGCTCCTCGGTGTGGATGTGGCGTGCGTGGGGGCCCCCCACACACCATGTCGTATTCCTGAAAAAGACGGTCACAAACGGATATTAGTTTCTGTTCAGCACGGGTGCACGCCCAAAACGGTAGGGCGCACGACGCACACATGCACATGCACGCACACATCGCGGACGTCAGGCAAGGCGCCAGGCGCAGCAAAGAGCAGGCGCAGCACCGGAAGGAACTCACGACACAAATTGAAAGTCTGGAAAATATAAGACTTATTGTTAGTATAAAATAGGAAGCCACATTAGGAGGGGACACAGTTGGTAACTAGGATAGAACAGAATAACTTACACCAGCGAAGCTCAGAGTAGAGAAGTTCTTCAGGTCTGGGATTGTCATGTTATCGTCACTTGACAAATCAATTATTGTTGCTGGGGCAACCTCAGCTGCGCCACCTGCAGCCTCATCAAGTAGCTCAAAAATTTCTTCTTTAATTGGCTCATCTATAGCTAGGGGCGGAACTACTTCCAGCTCGCCAACAAGTGCTGCATTATTTTAGGCCAACTGCTTAAGGGAAAAACAAAACAAAGTTACAAATCAAACTGATTAATTTAAGGGGAAAGCAAGAACACTTCAAATGGTAAAGTGAGGTGCTTGCGCATGCAATTAAGAAAGACGTTTACACCTAAAAGCACAGAGTAAAGCCTTCATAAAGCATCAACACTTCGTATCACACCTGAGACTCTGGTTCCTCATAGTTGGCAAATAGTTTCAACAGCACATCAGCATCTGGGAGAGGTTCCATTGCCACCCCGTTGCCATTGGCAGCCTCATCTGCCTCCTCTGCATGCAATGCTGCATTTGCAGCAGCTTGTCTTTGTAGTTGAATCTTGGTGGAAGTGGTATCACGGCACTCGACGGGAGGGGGAGCGCAAGTGGCTTCTGAAGACTTTAATACCTTCTCAGCAGTCCCGGGTGGAAGGATCGCGAGTTAGACTGCAGTGTAAACTGT
>NW_026267157.1:169246-170549 GCF_000697945.3 Frankliniella occidentalis | reverse complement strand
AAAAGACCCACCCTTAGGTTGGGTTGGGCTCTGGATAGATGGCAGAATGGGGAACCGGCAGATTGGGGTCCGATGTTAGAATGGGGGATAAAGATGGCGACCCGTTAGAATGGGGTATCTATACTACTGGGGCGGTTCGCCGGGGATTTTTTTTTCACGAAAGTGTGTGCCGCCGAAAGCGTGAGGACGGGGTGGGTAAATGTTCAGGGGTGAGGGGGATGCGAGGGAGGGAGAAGTAGGTTTACAGATCTTACCTTTGTTAAGCGTGATGCTTACTAACTCAATTCTCACCACGAGGAGTTGCCTGTATTTCGACTTTGAAAATTGGTACGCAAACAAAAGACGATTCTTAGCAACTTTTGTTTAATAAAAAATGTCTCTGTAACAGACAATATCCTCCTGCGAGGAAGGCTCGGCCGGGGCGACCGCTGCTGAAAAAGGCGACGGCTACTGTAAACTTCTTGGTCGGCGGGAGGCTGTAACGAAAGACTCATCGGTTGCATTTTGGACGCGCGACGCACGTGCACGTTTGAAGCGCTACTTATAATCGGGGGTCTAACTTATAAGTCTTTTGAAAATGGTAAACGGTAGTTGAAGCATTTCTTCTTTTTCCGTTTACAAGAAATTTATATCTCAGACCACCGATTTTTAATAGCTTTATCAGTACTGATTACACTGCCATGTGCGTAAACCTGTTAGTTACGCAATCCCGTGCATTCTGTACTTGCGGAGCCCTTGCAGCTGGCAGGGTGGACCGTGCCGCCGCGCACCCGTGCGCGGCGCGCTGCCTACTCTGAGGTTCGCAGGCGGCGGTCGGCCTGCAGTCCATTGAACTTTATGTTGTATTTGTTCTGCGATGATCATCACAACACCGTGCAATATTCGTCGCCCCCAGGCAAGAAAGTCCGTTCTACGACGGTCGCCCAGAGAATGCCCGATCTACAAGCGTCGTTTGAAGACTGTTCGATCTTCATTAGCCCGCCTGGAGAACACGCGAAGCAACATTTTTGACTGTTTTGAGATATTGATGCCATTTTACTTATCTCGCTAAGTTCCATAAAATGGCACCAATATCTCAAAACAGTCAAAAATGTTGCTTCGGACGTTCTCCAGCCGGGCTAATGAAGATCGAACAGTCTCCAAACGACGCTTGTAGATCGGGCATTCTCTGGGCGACCATCGTAGAACGGACTTTCTTGCATGGGGGCGACGTATTCTTGTATCACAAAAGTCGTGCAGTCAGTATCACACTCTGATTTACAGTGTGATGTCGTGCCACCTAGTAGCGTGTAGCCACCTGGTT
>NW_026267157.1:163547-169196 GCF_000697945.3 Frankliniella occidentalis | reverse complement strand
CCTGCAGGCACTTGGGTCGCAGTCGCACAAGACACTGTTTTAAAGATCCAACATTTTCCTCTAACCTTAAACTTTTTGAGTAACGGAGAGCAAAGTCAAATGTAACCATGGACTGATTTTGGCTTGAACCTCTTGCTCCATGTCTTGACCGGCCAGGGGAGGCCCACGGAAAGCGCCGACAGCGCGCTCTGTGGACGACTGCTGAACTAACCTGAATGGTGGACCGTAGCGCTGGGAGTATCTCCGACTGCTGGCTTGCTCACCACGACTCAGAGATACCCCGCGCTCAGTTAAGTCGAGTCCGCCGTTGCTCTCTGGAAATTACTTTAAGATTGTTTTGTTTATTTAGGTTTGAAAGAGTTTCTCAGTACTATTTTAATAGAAGTGCCTATGTTACACACACAAATTGGGTTCTGCACAACTCCTCTCAGATGACATGTCACAATTCACAAGCAGATAACACTGGTAAGTGTGGGTTATGGTGTACTTTTAACCTAGCAAAGGCTAAGAATGACAAAGCATGACTAAATGTTATACTAATCTATTTTACAAATGACAATTATGGCAGTATTGGACGTCAGACATGTGTCCTAGTCTCAACTAAATGTAAAAGTACTTGCCTGTCACATGTTAACAAGGTTAGTTGACTATTACCCACCCCACGAATCTTTTCCGAGAAAATTTGGCCAATTTAGTGGCTTTGTGTGAAAATGAAACAATTTTAAAATCCAGACCCTTTGTTGGCCGAACGTGAACTATTTTTTTAATGTAAAGTTAGATGCCCTGATTCAAGAAAAAAAATAAAATTGAAAATCCATGTCAACGTATTTTGGGGATTGAAGAAAAACAACATTTTGACCCTATTTTCACCCCCTGGAGAGTCACTATGATAGTCACCATACCCAAACAGTATATCATTTTATTCAGAAAAATGTGCTCTTTCAGATGGTGTACTTGGTTTTGATCCTAGTACAAGGGGTGCAAATTTGGTCCCAAGATCATAAATTTAAAACTTTCAATTTTCACTAAAACTCCAAAACCATAACTCGGCCCAAAAAAAATATGACAACACTTTCACACACATCAAAAAATAGCATTAAAAATCTAGTTTTTTTAAAAAAAATATCCCCCTGGAGTTCCCCACCAACGGGTACGGGCATCCGGTGACTTGGCTCAGAATCCATCTGTAGCTAGTTTAGAATCAATTGAAAAGTTGAAAAGTTAAAAAATATTTTTAAAAAGGGTAAAACTAAGAAACGGGCTCTGGCCAAGCAGAACATGGTACTAGTTATTCCTATTCCATTTCGTCATCTGACAAAATTTCAATGAACTGATATAAAAGACGGATTGAGTTATTGACAAGCAGTGCATGTTATATGGTTAAATTACAAGTGGTGGGAAATGCTGGGAAATCACAAAACATTTTTAACATTGTACTTACTAGCATTTCTTTTACTCCGCCTTCCAGAGCAAGCGTTTACTGCACTCCCAAACGCTGCCTCAGAGAACTGCGGAAACCTCTGAAGAACGTAGTCTGTAATGTAAGATGAATGCATTATTAAGTTTTAAAGCATTCCGATAAAGATCAAAAATATAAATGCAGGCACACTTTGGGAAGTTTATACCTTAGATGTCGCGCATGGATTGATATTTTTTTAGAGCAGGCTTCGGGTCCCTACCCCGCCTCCTTTGCCCCGCATAGGAGGAGAGCTGAAGCCGGCGTTTAGAAAAGGCTCCTCTCACTGTTAAAAATATTTCATTACATTTTCATTACCTGATGTGAAGCTTTTTTCATTAGATTTTCGTAATGATATTTCATAACTTTTTCATAACGTATTGTGAAAATTCATTAGAATGTAATGAAATTAACGATACCTAATGAAAAAGTTATTAAATATCATTACGAAAATCTAATGAAAACGACGAGCTCGTCAGAAACATAGTCATGGCTGACAAGGGAACCTTTTCAGGTGTAAATCTCCGATTTAGTTGAAACTCGGAAAATTTAAAGGTTATTGTTCTAGAAGTCGGATGGCACTTGAAATTTTTCCTGAACCTAACAGTTACTAGGGGTTTACTTAAGCCTTACACTGCTTTTTGTCCCAAATATCCCTCTACCGCCTTAACGGTACAAAATAGAGCAAAACGGACAAAAATTTGGCCCAAAGATCGTTACTTTGATGAGTTACCTCTTAGAACACTGCCTTACATTTTACAAAAAAATATCACCAAAACCATGTATAAAAACCGTACTCCTACCCCTACATAGTGGAAAACTAAATGTGAGGTTCAGGAAAAATTTCAAGCGCCATCCGATTTCTACATAAATAACCTTCAAATTTTACAAGTTTCAACGAAATCGGAGATTTACACCTGAAAAGGTTCCCTTGTGAGGGTGTACGGGCAGCATTTGCTTGAATGAGACATGACTTTGTGACCATCAGTGTCTTCCCAATCTTAACCTGCTGAACATTGCAGTATCACATGTTAATAATTTCTACTTCAAATGTTAAAAGTATTATCTGCTAAATTATGAAGAAATTAATCTTACTTGATCACTAGCATGAACAGCAGGGTCATTAATGGCAGGACCCATTGCAGGTGTTGTATTTAAGTAATCTTCTACATTTCTAAGTCTGTATGTAAGCCTGTATGCACTTGATGCATTTGTATATTAGCGCCACATGTAAATTTCTCATACTCTGTAAATAGTGTCATTAGACTAATTGTCATAATTGCAAAATCACTGCCTGTACATAATTGCTCATGCACCATTGCACATTCACATTGCACTCCAGCTCCAGCCATATTGAAAACAGGAAATAAACCTCACTTCCGTCTTGGACCTAGAACTGTGCACTTCGTTGTTTTTCCTCGCTCCTGATTTTATCCTAACACATCGACCATACTACCTGATAATTTACAACAGCAGGTCCTCCAACCCCAGCTACCTGTTGCAGTGCTCCAAATAGTTGCTGGAGTAGTAGGCCTTCCCCAGCAGCAGGACCAGGTTGAACGGGTTGAACTGCAGGTTGAACACATAAGGTAGGAGTTACAACTTATAAAAGAAATCAACCACTCGCGCAGAAGGGCGGGATAAAAATCCCGCAAACAAAATGATAGAAACCATTCATTTGATTTAAAAATGGTGGTTTTAGTCTCATGAGGAGAGTCGTCTCACCGCGAGGCGACTTTCCTCATGAGACTAAATCCACAATAAAACGCTGTAAAATGACTCACCAGAAACTTCAATCACAGTGCAATCGTAAATATTCCAGCCCATTCTGGGCATTGGTGGGACGCGCCATTCAACGCCATAGCCGAGCGGATCCCACGGCCTTTTCCTCTTAAAGTCCCTAATCCATTCAATCTTTACATTGTAGCAGAACTGGCCTGCAAATGCGTCCATTTGACGAGTGCATACAACTGCAGCGCGAGAGCGACGTTATGGCTCGAGCCCGAGCCTCCCTCCCCGGACCCTGATTGTTTGTCTTTAATAGAAGACCGCATCATGTTGGACTAGAATAATCGAACGACTAACGCGGAACTGACAAAAAAGACGATACTGACACAACGCCGCTACTGACAGAGCGCGATAGCAAGGACAGTACACTGACTGACTGACTGACGACTGACAAAAAAACAGCACTTGAATTACGACGACAGACACTACAACACACAACACACGCGGGAACACTGACACCTCACTTGACGGCTCGGTTGTCGGATGATCAGAGCCGGCCAGTGCAAGGCTTTTTATATTCTCATACTACAAGGAAACTGCAGTCAAAAGTGGGTCTTACTGTAGAGCCAAAATGAAATTTTAAAGCGCTACTGAAACTATATGGGCAAATCGTACTTCAAATTTATTCTATCTGATAACAACAATATTTATGTTCAATTATGCCTTTCTTCCAAAGAAAGTTTAAATAGAATAATTTTTTGCATCATATTTACTGACAGCCTGGCTGCAGAGATCCCCAGCCAAATATAGAGAAGAACAATAAGATAAGAGTTTGTGCAGTAGCAGACAGCAGACAAGAGGCCGAACGCAAACGACAACAAATACTTTTCGTGGAGTGTGAAGTATTCAAGAAATTGACGTGAAAATGAAAACTCCAGTGTCACGTAAAGCACCAAGAGGGCAATATTTACAGTGGACTATTGTGGGCGCGAAAATGCCAAGGTCCACCAAATGCAACCGAAAGAAAGCTGAAAAGGGACCTACAGCTTATCGCTCGAGCTCAAAGTCACGGTCAACCCCTTTAACTAGAAAGAACAGCTCAGTCATGTAAGTATATCACTCCCATAGTGGTTGTTGTTTTTCAGATGTTTCGTTTCGTTATTTATCAACTGTTACTGTACGAGCATAGCCTAAGAAGCAAAGACGCTTAACCTATGTGGTGAAGTATTTCATTATTTCCTCTGTTGCAGACGCAGACATCCATTAAGTGAACTTGCCATAAGACAACTGGAACCAGTGACACCCAAGCAGCTTTCCTTACCAGGGAAAGCCTCTCTAAGTGCAAGTCCACCTCTCATTTCAATTCCTATACCAACCCAAACCATTCAAGACGATGAAATGCCTTCACTAGAAAACCCAGTCAATTATTTATCCCAACAGTCGCCAGAGCAATTTCCTCCCCGTGAAAGAGATCTTATTTCTCCAGACCAACCGTTTTCTCCGGACAGGGAGTTCCCATTGGATGCACTTGAGGTTCAGGTGAGAAATAAACACTGCAGTGGTTTCGAGTCTAGGAAAGAACATTATCTGCTTGCACTTTTTAAAATGTCATTGTAGTAATGGAGTTCCATTTTCTTCCCTTCACAGCTTCAGAAGGATGATGGGTTTTACCTAGTTGATGATGAAGACGGAGTTCCGAATGATACATGTCTCCTTGTTTTTAATTTCAAAACCGTCCGGCTGCTCCATATACATTTCACAGCTAATGGGTGCATTTAAGTAGGCATTCGTCACATCTAAATGTTCAACAGTCCAATCATTATGGATTGCTATAGCCATTAGGATTCTCATTGACTTTCTTTTAATTACAGGGCTGAAAGTCTCCTCATAGTTAAAATTAAATCTCTTCTTAAAACCTTGTGCGACTAACCTCGCCTTGAACCTATCTGGCTTCTTAGTGAATACCCATCTGCAACCAACAACAACTCCTTGTTTGGGCCACGGCACAATTTCCCAAACATCCTTTTTGTACATCATGTTCATCTCAGTTTGCATAGCCGCCCTCCACTCTTTACAATCATTACTAGATTTTACATCGTTTACATTCTTAGGAACATCAACACCATTTGGAACAACCAAATTACAACAACCACACTCCTTTCTTTTCTTCACTCGTGCAGATCTCCTAATCGCAACAGCTGGATCAACAATCGTGTCATCATCACTTTCATTCACAATATTTTGATCATCATCATTCTGCTCACCTTCATTTACATCGCTGCCTTAAACTTGAATGCGAAGTTGGACACTTATTAGCACTAATGTATCAAAATATTTTGCAAGTATGTGCTTAAAAGATTCAGAATCCACTAAACAAATTATATCTCATCCTACCTAATGTGTTTCTGGCCTCAGAATGATTTCCATTCATCAAATACATCTATTTCTTTACCTAAAAAGTAAGC
>NW_026267157.1:152831-158527 GCF_000697945.3 Frankliniella occidentalis | reverse complement strand
GTCAAAAATGTTGCTTCGGACGTTCTCCAGCCGGGCTAATGAAGATCGAACAGTCTCCAAACGACGCTTGTAGATCGGGCATTCTCTGGGCGACCATCGTAGAACGGACTTTCTTGCATGGGGGCGACGTATTCTTGTATCACAAAAGTCGTGCAGTCAGTATCACACTCTGATTTACAGTGTGATGTCGTGCCACCTAGTAGCGTGTAGCCACCTGGTTTCCTGGCTGCCTCGGCACCCCGTGATGCTCCGCTGCTGGGTGGCACCTACCGTACGCCGTGGCCGTGTGCGTCTGTTTGTTAGGGTAAGTCGTATATCGCTTATTTTCGAACTCGGAACGGTCATAGATGTTTCTAGGTGCCATTTTGTCTGAATCTTCCGGGAAACTTAATATTTTTTTAAAAAAATTAAGTCCTTCATAGCCCTACCTCGCGTTTTATGCTCGAAATTCCACATTTTTACCGTTTTCGGGGGAAGTACTCTCTTTTGATTATTCGATGGTCTTACATCATAAAAATAGGATAAAGCCGAAAGGGTATATGCATGTTCTACACTATTTATACGTTAAACGAAGTGTTATGAGTACAGGGTGCGCGTAGATGTCGTTATATTAGCCAAAACATAAGGGTTCTTTTGGTGGGAATCGAGAGGAAGTAATTGTCACAGGTGACCCGATGATATGTAGACACGAGAACAAGCAGGAAGGTTAGCTACAGTCGGGGACGCGCGTCGTCAAACCGAACCGACGACAGCAACGCGCTCTATCGAGACGCGCCGGCAACGCGTACCGCTGGCGGCCGCTGCTGCGCTCTGGCGGCGGACTGTGAAAGCTTCGCCTGCCGGCGACTGTGTGCCGATCGCTGTGTGTGTTGGCTCGGTTGTTCGCGTTTGTTTTGAATTCAATCAATCTAACCTATCGACAGCCACGTGAGACAGGTAAGCTGCAACAATTCCCAACTGAAGAACTTTAATAACACATTTTCTTTTCTGGGAACTAACTTGAGTTATGTTATTTTCTGTGCTTTAGCTATCAGCTATGTCTCGTCGGAGGACGCGCTCCTCAGAGGTGCCTGTGCTGAACGTGCCGGCTCGCGATTTTAACGGGCGCCAACTTCCGACCATGGGTGAAGTCATGTCCTGCTTCTTTTTCGCACGAAGAACTGCTAAGAGAGGCCGATCAACGTGTGTTTAAAGGAACCGTGGCGGCCAGCGTCATTGAAAAACTGTCGAGGATCTGGAACTCAGTGCGGCTGCCAATGGTGACTGCCCAGCGGATAACCAAACTTGTCTTGACCCACTACAACGAACTCATGTTTCTTCATGAATACCCACGAGACAAGAGGACCACGCAGAATGGGCAGGAAAGCGCCTACGAAAAGCGGGTTGCTACTTTTCAAGCCTCTGCAAAATGCCTGTTTGATATCTGCTCTTGCAAGTGTGGCGTGGTGTGCTCTTGCTTCTCTGCGGGCCGCGCCCGGAGCTCCATCGTCGCGCTTGCAGACCGCCCCTTTCTTGCTGACCAGCGCGGCGACCGGGCCATGCTCATTGGCGGCGTGGACAAGCAGCGGACTGCGCGGGAGAAGCAGTTCGTCGAGCGAAAGGCTACTAGGTCCGAGCAACAACGCAAACGACGCCACAGTGACAGTGAACCTACTTCGACCAACGTCGCCGGCAGTTTCGACAGTAAATCAAGTGCGTCCCCGGTGAAGATGCCTCGGAAGAATCAGAGTAAAAGCCACCCCGGGGAGGACGGCGGCGAATTTGTTCCTTCACTACACCTGCGGGGCACTCTGAGGAGCGGCAGGAAGTACGCACCTCTTCGCAATGCAGCCGCGACCGCTGAGCGATTTAATGTGTCCAACAATGCGGCGGCCGCCGTCGCTTCAGCGTTTGCTGTCGACATGGAGCTAGTGACAGAAGCTAATCGTTCCGCGGTTGTGGATCCCTGCAAGATTCAGAGGCAACGGGATCAGATTAGGGCGACCGAGAACAAGCGGGCCGTTGCCGACGCCGGGGCTCCTGTCAGCATCTACTTCGACGGAAGAAAGAATTCGACGTTAGTGAGGGAAAACATAGAAGGCACAACAAAGGCCAGGAATGTGACGACTAAGGAAAACCAAATCGTCATCTTGGTGGAACCTGGGTCCAATTTCATCGGGCACGTGGTGCCCAAGGGCTCCTTGGCCAACGACGAAGCTGATGCCATTTTGAACGGGCTCGACAGTAGACAGATACCCACCACGAATCTCAGAGCCGTTGGTTGTGACGGAACTAGTTACAATACCGGGCAGGACAAAGGTGTCATAGCCTGCATAGAAAATAAACTTGGACGCCCTTTGCAGCGAAACATCTGTCTCCTACACGCAAATGAACTTCCGTCACGGCGACTTGTGGAGAAGTTGGATGGACCAACCAGTGGCCCACAGAAGTGGACGGGCCCTATCGGTAAGCAGCTGGAGACGTGTGAAACATTGCCAGTCTGCAACTTCCAAAAAATTTCAGTGGCACTGCCGCCAGTCGACGCCGGAGTACTCAGTTGGGAGCAGAGACATCTGTACAATCTTTGCGAAGCTATTTCCTCTGGTGACTGTCCGGTAGAAGTAGCTGCAAAGAAGTGTGGGAAATTATACCATGGCCGTTGGACAACTACAAACTGTCGAATTCTAAGGCTCTACATTGGTACTAGGAGACCATCTGCAACACTTAAAGTTCTGACGGAGTACGTCGTGAAAGTGTATGCAGTGTTGTGGTTCTCCATCAGAAGGGACTGGCTGGCAACCTCAGGGCCCCGCCATCTTCTACAACACATTTCTCTGCCACGGTGTCTTCCGAGGAGGGCACAGAAGATCATCTTCGAGTCACTCGCGATCAAGGCCTACTACGCCCATCCAGAGAATATCTTATTGTCCATGGTGGTCGACCCACGCCAAGATGTTAGGGAGGTCGCTGTCCAAAGGATCTTGGAGGCCAGACACAGTCAACAGCGCCGGCGGGGAGTGCGGCGGTTCGTGGTCCCCGACATCAACTTCCAGGCCGAAGACTACGTCGACCTGATCAACTGGGACACTACTACCATCACGGCCCCACCGTTGCTGAATGACCTGCCGGACGCCACGATACAAGACATGATCACCTCCATCCCGGATCTGCCTCGACTGCCCTGCCACACACAAGGCGTGGAGAGGAAGGTCCACGACCTGACTCAGGCTGCAGCAAGAGTTGTCGGTGAGAGCAGGCGAGACGGAAAGGTGAACACGGCTATCACTGCGAGAAAAACTATGCCCAAATTCGTGAGCAAATCAAGCTTTAAAGCTCCATATGAGAAGTAATATTCTAAAGTTCTATTTGAGACATTCTATGTATGTTTATGTTATTTTATTCGTTATTTACCCTGTTGACAAATATGTTTTCTAATTTTAAAACCATCTCCAATGAAATTGAGATTTAATAAACCTTTATGTTTTTGCTAATATAACGACATCTACGCACACCCTGTCCTTATAACATTTCGTTTAACACATAAATAGTGTAGAATATGCATATACCCTTTCGGCTTTATCCTATTTTTATGATGTAGGACCACCAAATAATCAAAAGAGAGTATATCCCCCCCAAAACGGTAAAAATATGGAATTTCGAACATAAAACGCGAGGTAGGGCTATGAAGGACTTAATTTTTTTAAAAATATTAAGTTTCCCGGAAGATTCAGACAAAATGGCACCTAGAAACATCTATTACCGTTCCGAGTTCGAAAATAAGCGATATACGACTTACCCTACTGTTTGTGCGACATTTTGGGCGCTTATTAATCAAATTCTACTGAAGTACCCCCTCCCTATTTTGTACTCTTTTTTCTTTGTCGTCTTTCCATCCTGACCCCTCTTTCCCGTTTCCCATTTATTCGCTGAATTCGCTGGCAGTCGCGTGACCTTTGACCCACTCATTTCGTAGATCAACAAAAGGCTGATTGCCTGACAAGGGAACCTTTTCAGGTGTAAATCTCCGATTTCGTTCAAACTTGGAAAATTTAAAGGTTATTGTACAAGAAGTCGGATGGCACTTAAAATTTTTCCTGAACCTCACAGTTACTAGGGGTTTACTTAAGCCTTACACTGATTTTTGTCTCAAATATCCCTCTAGCGCCTTAACGGTACAAAATAGAGCAAAACGGACAAAATTTTGGCCCAGAGGGCGCTACTTTGATGAGTTACCCCTTAGAACACTGCCTTACATTTTACAAAAAAATATCATAAAAACCATGCATAAAAACCGTACTCCTACCCTTATATAGGGGAAAACTAATTGTGAGGTTCAGGAAAAATTTCAAGTGCCATCCGATTTCTACACAAATAACCTTCAAATTTTCCAAGTTTCAACGAAATCGGGGATTTACACCTGAAAAGGTTCCCTTGTGAGTGATGCACAAGCACAGTCTCTCGCAGCCCTCGGACCTCGGGCTGTTTTGTGGAATAAAGTGGGTCAGTTTGACTGTCGACTAACGCGATGTGTCTGGTATTTTGATTCCAACATATTATTGTTCCGTGTATCTAATAAACAATTACAGCTAATATAACCGCCGATACACAACCGAATAAAGTTGATGGTACAATCAAAACCAAATGAGCGATATACCAATAATACATTTGCTGTATGGCACTCTGCTGCGAGCTATTTTTGTTCTCCACCACCTCGGTTTTGGTACCTTTGCTGTCGCAACTGTGTGCATTGGTTGCCACAGTCAATACTTCACCACTAGAATCTCGTTAGAACACGTCATTTAGTTTAGTTGCTGTAGAATCTTATTTGCCATTAGAAAATATATTGGCTTCTAGAATTGATTCCTTTTTTCGTTATAGGCACAGTATCAAGGTGAATGGGCAAGCTCTTACTTTTTCCCTCCTTCGTACTGCTTTTAAACTGCTTGAAGATCTGATAGGCTTACCATAGATCTGAAAAGAAAAGTAATTTTTTCCGTATCGCTGTACTAAGTCATAACCAATGAGACTCCGACTCCGATTTTTTTTATTCCCTGTGGCCAGCCAATTAAAAGTTGAAGCTGAGTTGCGTCGGACCGAGCGGCAGGGATCACCATAATCTGCGTCGAATGCCTGCTTCCTATTTCTTTTCGTCCCTTTTCATTTTTTATTAATTTCTTATGCAGGGATATGTGCCATTTTTATTCCGGAAGAGCTGAAGGCTGGGAGGGTCTATGGGTCTAGCTGCCTGGTGCCTTACGTTTCATCCTTCTACTCATTCACAATTACTCGTTACTGATACACATTTTAATGATCTGTTAGTCACAAAACGGAAACCTAGGATTCATATAATTTTACTGTTAGTGGATCATCGATTCTCTATCTCCGACTTCTCTGGTGATATTGATTGTTGATTCGGTTTGGTTCGATGGTGTGTGTTTTCGTAATACCGCGTTATCTGATGTATCTCCTCTCCTTGTTGCAGAATTGTCTGTTTGCGGACCAATTTTCAAAGTCGAAGTACAGGCACCTTCACGTGGTGAGCCCTGAGTTAGTAAGCATAACGGTTAACAAAGCTAAGATCTGTAATCGCATTCCCCCCTCCCCCTAAGGTGTAATGTAGGTAGGTGGCCGCAAGCGGGCGAGAGTGGGGGAAGGCAGATCCTTCGCGCCATCCCGCCGATCGGTTTGAAACGTGCTGGGTGCACGCTGGACTAAGG
>NW_026267157.1:124252-152781 GCF_000697945.3 Frankliniella occidentalis | reverse complement strand
GTTTGAAACGTGCTGGGTGCACGCTGGACTAAGGTGTAATGTAGATAGGTGGTCGCAAGCGGGCGAGAGTGGGGGAAGGCAGATCCTTCGCGCCACTCTGCCGATCGCCGAGGCGGCCGAGGCGGCCGAGGCAGCCGAGGCGGGCATGTAGCCCTCAGAGGGCGAGGAAGCCACCGTCGGGAGGTCCTGCTGGATGGGTTCTAGGTTTTACCTAGAACTTGCTTAACAATTAAAATCAATCATGTTCATGTATCTACTTGTTATCATTCTCCTTACTTGGAAGCAATTCCTACCCCTAGTACAATTTTGGAAGTTTGACGAACTTGATGTGACGAGAAATTTGGTTCAAAGTTTGGCTGAAGTACGGAGTTGGAAATGAATGGAGTGTCGTAGACACTTGTAGTTGCACCATAAGATATTACCTGAGTATAATTTTCATTACACTTTACTGTTTTTAGTGGTCTGAAGTAGACAATTGTATCTTAGATACTTGAGTGACTGAATCACCCGGTACTTACCATGTTCAGCTCCTGGCTCCTCCTCCAGGGACAGGTCGCGGACGACCAGGTAATCATCGACACAGGTGTCACCTCCATACTCCCTGATGGCATCCATGGCGCGCAACGATGCTTAGGCAAGGGACTCAACAGGCAAAGTGCCGTACGAGCGGCGGTGCGGGCTGATGGCGCCGGGTCCAGGTTGACGTATTCACACCTGGTCTATGGGCGGATGCAGGTTGACATGTCGAGACCCACCGCACCCATAACTTGCACGAACGTGTACCCCCATCTTCAATAGGTTAAGTTAGCCCCATCTCTAACGCCCCTCGGAGCAATCCTCGATAGGTTATGTTAGGCGTTGATAAGACCCACCCCTCCGTCAATCCTCGATAGGCTAGGTTAGGCCCCGTCACTGAGGCCCCTTCGCCAATCCTCGATAGGTTAGGTTGTGTTAGGTGTTGATAAGATCTACGTTCGTTAGGTTGAGTTGGGTGTTGATAAGACCCACCCCATCGTTAGGTTAGGTTGGGTTGGGCTCTGGATAGATGGATGTTAAAATGGGGTTGGATGTTAGAATGGGGGATAAAGATGGCGACCCGTTAGAATGGGGGATGCTTACTACTGAGGACCGCTCCAGCGAAAATACTGGTTTTCACTTAGGTGTTACGCCCACCGTAACGTGACGCCGCGTGGTACCGGCGACATGACAAACTTAAAGTATACTTTAGGTATACCTACCCAAGGGTGTCTGTGGACAGTGAGTCCCCATAGCCTCGGCCGCCCGTCCGCGGTGCGGCAGGGGAAAAATCATGTCGGGCGTAAATTGGCGCGAAAAGGACAAAGACTTAAAATCCATTCTTGCGCATAGTTCCCGACATTATAGCGCCCTGCGCGCGACGTCGTTGCAGCCCCCTCGACGTGTATTTTCATTTGAGCTGCGTTCGGGATAGATCGGTGTCGTCACCCCTGAAAATGAAACGCCCTATCGACCAGTGGAGTCATGGGCTTCGCTAACGCTCAGCTAAAGTGTATCCCTAAGTTAGGGGTGACCACCCCTGTGACACTTTCGCCTCTCAGGGGGTAGTTTGTCGTACACATCCGCCTCAGAGAGCAGTAGGGGGTCATGAATGAAGTGCACCTTTAATCAAAAGTTCAACATGGCAGGACTTTCCGCGCAGCTAGATTCGGGTGTATCTGATAATAACAGTAGCCCCTTGTCGATGTCTATAATATTCCGTCACGTTAACGGTAGTGAGAAACTACGAAACTTTGTGCGTAAATGACAAGTCTATAGGTCACACATATGCGTCAATTTATTTACCTAGATGTAGCAGGTGGAGACTACAAAAGTCAGGAAGGTTTAATCATCACTGCGCTTGCAATGAGAAATGCTGGAAAGTATGGAAGGACAGGCGATCCTTTCGAATTTAGCGTGGGGGTTATTGGCGGCCTTGAACCAATCAAAGCGGAAACGACAGCCGTTGACCAGTTTTGAAGGCAGTGCGTCGCACTGATTTCTGGAACGAAAGAAGATCGTCAATCGATATATATTCTGTAAATTTTTTTTGACATCTTTGATCAGAGGGCAGGTAACAAAATCCAAAATTTTCCATTGTTGGTTTTGAATCAGTTTTTAGCCCGCCCTTCTGCTTTTAAAAAAGCATTATTAGCCCGCCCTTCTGCTTTTAAAAAAGCATTAAAGCGGGCTTATGCAACCGCTCTCGTGTCCGTCTGTCCGTCGTCCGTGTGAGGGGGAGGAGATGAGCTAGAGGTCTGCAAATTTCAGGGTATCTTAGGGGTCACTCCTGGACAACGAAACGCCTGGTGCAAATCCTAGCAACCACCCCTAAGGGGGTGAAAGGGGGTAACAAAGAAATAGGGGTTGGTCTAAAAAGTAGAAAAAAAAATATTTTTTTATGGTCTCCTAAGGGGTAATTCGTGAAAGTAGAGCCCTTTGGGCGAAAATTTTGTCCGTTTGACTATCTTGAAACGTTTGGGCGGTAGAGTGCTTTTTTCGACGAAAATACGGCGAAAATGACCACGTTGCACATAAAGACGTACAAGGAGGCGTCCAATCGTAAAATGTCAGAGGAAGTACCCCCCCAAAACAATACATTCTGAATCAGGAACTTCCCTCGCATTAGCCGTATCTTTTACTGTTTCGGCCCTAGAGGTGGATATATTGAAAACAATGGCAAAAAGTCAAGTTATAAGACTCTTTGACAAACAATACACAATCTAAAAACTGCGCGGGTTCATTTTTTTAAAAAAAATTTAAGCAAAGCAGAAGGGTGGGGTGTAGTCACGGTGTTGCCCCGTTACAGTCTTTTGTCATTTCCAAGGAGCAAATCTCCAGGGCCGCAGGCCCCCCGCCGAACGCTTAAGTTTACTTAAATATGAAAAGTAAATTACCGGTCACATTACTTATTTGATTATGCACTTCAGTAAATCGCGAGACTGAAATGGTCGGGCCGAAGGCCCGACCATCGCCGCCGGCAGGCCAAGCAGGCCCGGCCCCTGCCGAACGGAGTTGCCGGCGCAGCGAAGTGGAGCTGGCAACTCCGTTTGGCGGAAGGGCGGGCCTGCTTGTTAATTCTCTTTCCAATGGTGAAGTCAGTTGTCAGCTTACTGAAAAGATTCAGTGAGTTTTACCTATAGATACCCCCTCTCAAATACGCAGTTTTTGCTTCAACTTCAAAATGTTAGCAATTTAATTTATAGATGAAGATTACAGAAGATTGTGGATTATAGACGTGATTATAAGTGATTATAGGGTCCTGTCCTTTTGATTATATGAGTTGTAGACCCGTCGCCCATACCTCTATTAAGGTGGACCAAAAATCTAGGACAAGAAAACCTTGTTTGGAAAAACGTTCTTCAAAATATGTAAATACAATCTGCAGCAAGGTTTATTTTCGCCAATTGGCAACGCTCATAGCCCGAAGCTAGGTCTACAGAACAGGGCATAAAAGACATGTTTCGTCCTCCTGGGACTCCCCTAGGTAGTCTAGTTATCTCTCAGAAGTTTCGGAGTACATCTAGAAAGGCCCAGAAGTCACTAGCTAGTGCGGTGTCGTCTTCAGATCCGACAAATGACTTTTATGGCAGTAACCGCTTATCTGGTCTCTTATACTTTGACATAGTAAGCAAGTGGACGGTCAGGGGAGCGCATCATTTAAACAGCGCGGGTCCGAAAAGACGAACAGTATATAGGCTGCAGCGTCAGCACGCCCGCGACTAGCGCTGGGGTCCATGCGTTGCATAAAGGCCTTGCCCAGACAGACGTGCTTCGGCCTGCGGACTGTTCGGATAGTGAGAACTTGTCCCTTTAAAGTGTTATGCTTTTCCACTCTTTTAACACACCTCTACGTTTGAGCTTTACACTCAGCCGGTATCTTAGGTAGGGTGATAAAACGTCAAAGAACGGATTCTCGATAGCCTACCATAGCAGGGCGAAAGAATATATTACCTGTAGGAAATTCCACCGTACTGATCACCCCACACCGAGTTGGGGTATGCGGGCCACTGCTTGGGACATCCCTGAGTGAAGATACCCTCTCCTCCGGCTGGCATCATAAGGTCGAAGTGGTTGCTGCGCAAATAATAACATTGTAAATGAGAATTTGCAACGCTCTCAGCGCGTCATTTGTGTTTTCGCCGTCCTTTGTCAGTAATTACTGGGGGACAGCAAGCCTCTTACTCCAGTGACCCCAACTGGAAGAAGTGGCGCGGCAGGCTCGGTCTCTACTGGCGATCGTGGGACACTTATTTACCTCATTAAGTCCAACCGAACCTTTTTCGATGTCGATTTAGTAGTTTGTCGTACACATCCGCCTCAGAGAGCAGTAGGGGGTCATGAATGAAGTGCACCTTTAATCAAAAGTTCAACATGGCAGGACTTTCCGCGCAGCTAGATTCGGGTGTATCTGATAATAACAGTAGCCCCTTGTCGATGTCTATAATATTCCGTCACGTTAACGGTAGTGAGAAACTACGAAACTTTGTGCGTAAATGACAAGTCTATAGGTCACACATATGCGTCAATTTATTTACCTAGATGTAGCAGGTGGAGACTACAAAAGTCAGGAAGGTTTAATCATCACTGCGCTTGCAATGAGAAATGCTGGAAAGTATGGAAGGACAGGCGATCCTTTCGAATTTAGCGTGGGGGTTATTGGCGGCCTTGAACCAATCAAAGCGGAAACGACAGCCGTTGACCAGTTTTGAAGGCAGTGCGTCGCACTGATTTCTGGAACGAAAGAAGATCGTCAATCGATATATATTCTGTAAATTTTTTTTGACATCTTTGATCAGAGGGCAGGTAACAAAATCCAAAATTTTCCATTGTTGGTTTTGAATCAGTTTTTAGCCCGCCCTTCTGCTTTTAAAAAAGCATTATTAGCCCGCCCTTCTGCTTTTAAAAAAGCATTAAAGCGGGCTTATGCAACCGCTCTCGTGTCCGTCTGTCCGTCGTCCGTGTGAGGGGGAGGAGATGAGCTAGAGGTCTGCAAATTTCAGGGTATCTTAGGGGTCACTCCTGGACAACGAAACGCCTGGTGCAAATCCTAGCAACCACCCCTAAGGGGGTGAAAGGGGGTAACAAAGAAATAGGGGTTGGTCTAAAAAGTAGAAAAAAAAATATTTTTTTATGGTCTCCTAAGGGGTAATTCGTGAAAGTAGAGCCCTTTGGGCGAAAATTTTGTCCGTTTGACTATCTTGAAACGTTTGGGCGGTAGAGTGCTTTTTTCGACGAAAATACGGCGAAAATGACCACGTTGCACATAAAGACGTACAAGGAGGCGTCCAATCGTAAAATGTCAGAGGAAGTACCCCCCCAAAACAATACATTCTGAATCAGGAACTTCCCTCGCATTAGCCGTATCTTTTACTGTTTCGGCCCTAGAGGTGGATATATTGAAAACAATGGCAAAAAGTCAAGTTATAAGACTCTTTGACAAACAATACACAATCTAAAAACTGCGCGGGTTCATTTTTTTAAAAAAAATTTAAGCAAAGCAGAAGGGTGGGGTGTAGTCACGGTGTTGCCCCGTTACAGTCTTTTGTCATTTCCAAGGAGCAAATCTCCAGGGCCGCAGGCCCCCCGCCGAACGCTTAAGTTTACTTAAATATGAAAAGTAAATTACCGGTCACATTACTTATTTGATTATGCACTTCAGTAAATCGCGAGACTGAAATGGTCGGGCCGAAGGCCCGACCATCGCCGCCGGCAGGCCAAGCAGGCCCGGCCCCTGCCGAACGGAGTTGCCGGCGCAGCGAAGTGGAGCTGGCAACTCCGTTTGGCGGAAGGGCGGGCCTGCTTGTTAATTCTCTTTCCAATGGTGAAGTCAGTTGTCAGCTTACTGAAAAGATTCAGTGAGTTTTACCTATAGATACCCCCTCTCAAATACGCAGTTTTTGCTTCAACTTCAAAATGTTAGCAATTTAATTTATAGATGAAGATTACAGAAGATTGTGGATTATAGACGTGATTATAAGTGATTATAGGGTCCTGTCCTTTTGATTATATGAGTTGTAGACCCGTCGCCCATACCTCTATTAAGGTGGACCAAAAATCTAGGACAAGAAAACCTTGTTTGGAAAAACGTTCTTCAAAATATGTAAATACAATCTGCAGCAAGGTTTATTTTCGCCAATTGGCAACGCTCATAGCCCAAAGCTAGGTCTACAGAACAGGGCATAAAAGACATTTTTCGTCCTCCTGGGACTCCCCTAGGTAGTCTAGTTATCTCTCAGAAGTTTCGGAGTACATCTAGAAAGGCCCAGAAGTCACTAGCTAGTGCGGTGTCGTCTTCAGATCCGACAAATGACTTTTATGGCAGTAACCGCTTATCTGGTCTCTTATACTTTGACATAGTAAGCAAGTGGACGGTCAGGGGAGCGCATCATTTAAACAGCGCGGGTCCGAAAAGACGAACAGTATATAGGCTGCAGCGTCAGCACGCCCGCGACTAGCGCTGGGGTCCATGCGTTGCATAAAGGCCTTGCCCAGACAGACGTGCTTCGGCCTGCGGACTGTTCGGATAGTGAGAACTTGTCCCTTTAAAGTGTTATGCTTTTCCACTCTTTTAACACACCTCTACGTTTGAGCTTTACACTCAGCCGGTATCTTAGGTAGGGTGATAAAACGTCAAAGAACGGATTCTCGATAGCCTACCATAGCAGGGCGAAAGAATATATTACCTGTAGGAAATTCCACCGTACTGATCACCCCACACCGAGTTGGGGTATGCGGGCCACTGCTTGGGACATCCCTGAGTGAAGATACCCTCTCCTCCGGCTGGCATCATAAGGTCGAAGTGGTTGCTGCGCAAATAATAACATTGTAAATGAGAATTTGCAACGCTCTCAGCGCGTCATTTGTGTTTTCGCCGTCCTTTGTCAGTAATTACTGGGGGACAGCAAGCCTCTTACTCCAGTGACCCCAACTGGAAGAAGTGGCGCGGCAGGCTCGGTCTCTACTGGCGATCGTGGGACACTTATTTACCTCATTAAGTCCAACCGAACCTTTTTCGATGTCGATTTAGTCGTTCTATTGGTGTTTTTCGACGATCCCGTTAGGGGTCGGCTTTAGCAGACAAATTTTGCAATATTAGTGCTTGGCGCGCGCGGGGGGAGCGGTGCGTTCTATGATCGTCCTAACTTTCCGCCGCCGGACAACAAGCGCTACTGTGGCCGTCGAGGCCACGACTCTAACGACGCGCACCTCCGGCTGCTAGGTCAGGGGTCTCACACTCGAGCTATCTGCCGAGCCTCGCCTGCATAGGCCCCACGCATGACAAGCTCTTCGGCAAAAAGGTGCTTTAATGAGTGAGACAAAGACAAACACACACGCTATGCCAGAGAGCGCCGGGCGTGTGTCCAGCGACAGACGACGATGGCTGGGTGCAGCTCAGCTGCAAACAACCCGAGCGCGGCTTTCGGGGACCTCGGATCCACCTTAACGCAAGAGGTGCGCGCCTCTCGACGAGCCGCACTGGGCTCGGGAACCGCGACCCGTACAAAAATAAAGAGATCTAGCAGGTTGTCTCCACGGGAGATAGCGTGGGGCGACGGTGCGACCTCTTTTTGGAGACGTTTTCAAGACAGTGAATAGCCGATCTTAGACAACACGGAGACGACCTCGAGCCGTGAGCCGTGGCGTTTTGGCTCCAGTTGTGTTTTAGTCAGGTCTCGTTTACGATCCCGTTTAGAGACGGCACAGAGCCACACACGACACAGAGAAATCTAGGAATATATTTTACGAGAATTGAATGTGTCAGAACTTACTTTCCGAGGTCGCTGCCAGTGTTGGTAACTTGAACAATTAGACTCTTGCCTGCGAGTGCGGTGTCGGAGAAAGTAAGTTTGTAGCAGGCGCAGCATAGGCTACTCGTGGGCAAACCTGCGGAAATATTCAGAAAAAGCGTCAGCATAAGGCTCGGTAGGATTTCGTTCATTGACCCCACCACCTGATTAACTAAGAGAAGAGTGTCTTTTTTCTGGCATGTACACACAAAAATCTGAACTCTTTGATAGAACCAGGAGGACAAAAGAATAGCTAAAGGAGGGAGCTCACCGTTTACGTTAGCAGCCGCAAAGGCGTAGGCTTGCCCGCCCTTTACGAAAGGACGCTGATTGTTGCACACGAAGGAGGAGCCTCCATTGCAGCCGCTCTGAGTGTTCTCGTCTAGGGTGCGCCTCCCACCGGCAGCGCAGGTCCGCACGGGGTTGTTAACTGCCCCGGCATTGGAGCGCCACGCACAGGTCGGTTTGCAGCAGTCCCAGTAGCGAGTCGTCTTGGCGATACCCGAGCTACTTGTGTAACACTGAATGTCAGAGTTAAGGGACACTATTACAAGCTGTTCTCTTTCAGTACTGAGGCCAGAACATTGGATAGAATCGGATGAAATGGTATCCTGTGGGCGTTTCGTTCTAGGAACACTCAACTTGAAACAGCTAATACAGTACGAACGCGTTGTTGGCGAGACTTTAATTCATAAAATTGCCAATAGCTTTTCTTAGCATTTTCACAGTGTAGTTGCGCAAGCTGCGCGGGTACTACCCTTTTTGCGTCGACTTTCGCATGCACACACTTAAAAGCTTGCGGAACTGTTGTTTGCATTGCAAAGACTTTTGAAGCGTTGTAAAATGCTTCAGATTACGAACTAAATCCTCCGCAGTGCAAACTAATTCTTTGCACCTGACGGAGAAAATTGTTCGTCACGCTGCAAAGAATTAGCTCATATAATTGCAAACAATTTCTTCGCAACTTACGAAGGGAATAGTTTGCAAATGAAAAGGTCCCTGCAATATGCTTCAAAATTCTTTGCAAGAATTTGCAGTGCATGGGGGTGATTGGAAGAATTTGCTGTAGTCTTTCGTCTTACAGGAGTGACCGAGGGGACATCCAAAAATTTTCTGACCTCTAGCTTAAATCCTTCTACACTCTAAATCTTAAAGGACCCTTTTAAATGACGTAATTTCCTTTACTGGATGCATATTACGATAAATCAACTCGTCGTAGATTTGTTGTCTTTTAAGGGTAATCTTGTCTTAAAAACGACACTTTTAACGCCAAAAGCAAAAAACAAAAAAATTAAAAAAAATACAAAATTATCAGTCAAATCTCTAACCAAGGGGCCCAAAAACGTCGGTCAAAACGGACTCATAGGAGGAGACGTGCGCGTGTTTGGTCCGTAGCTATTGAGCTCGTGACTGACTTGCACTGCAAAATGTTGACGCACTTAATGCTTTGCAACATGTTACGAACAATTTTAATTCTTTGTCTCGCAATCCAATTCTTTGTAAGGAGCCCTAGTAACACCCTATGAACACAAAACTGCCACACATAGTGTTATTTTACTCAAGGACGACCTTTAGGCGTCAGAAGATCCTAAATGTTGTTTATCGTTTGTCTGCCATACTTTTACCGTATGTATGTCGTTACCAAACGACAAATTACAAATGACAAATACAAATGGCCATCAGTTTGTGCATTAAAGCGATGCAAATTCGTCTCTAGCAAGCCTGCAAGTCGACGCGTCCTAACAACAATGTTCTATCTGCAGCGTGCGGAATACACAATGTTCTATCTGCAGCGTGCGGAATACACAATGTTCTATCTGCAGAGTGCTGAATACACAATGTTCTATCTGCAAAACGCGGGTTTCGGGACACCTCAAAACAAATGCTTATTACTCCGTAACTGCTCGTTCTACTTCACTTTTGGCAGTCAATAATTTAACATTGGACCTTTACAATTCTTTCCGTTTGCGCAGATTGGCCCTTATGTTTTCCAGTTACTTGCAAACCACACAAAGGTGAAGGGCTGCGCTCAACCCCGCACAGTGGGAGATTTGGCCTCGAAATTGCGACAAAAGTCAAAAATCTAATCTTTAGAATCTACGGATTTTTCTGTTTGATATCGGTAGATGACACCTAAAGTCACCATTTTCCTTCACTTTCACTTCACTTCGATCGCTTGTGTTTCGGCTAGGATGTGTTTAAACCGACCCTTGCGCTTGCCTCCGCCCCACTCGCTCCGTCAGTCGCTTTGGTAAAATGCTTCGAAATTGAGAAAAAGACGGTCTATAAGGACTGGAAGTGACATTTCTTGGTATTTAAAAGATGGGCATCATTTTAAGTCTTATTATTCATGTCAAAGACTTGAGAATAGGAATAAATCATAATTCAAAAGTTCAGATTTGGAGGTAAGGTGTTATCGTATTTTTTCATATTGAGTTATAAATTTAAGTTCCGCCGAGTTCCACTCTAACTCTTGCATTAAACGGTAGCTACGACACTAATAAACGTGTCCCGCTTGACAACAGGTGCCACAAGCTGCCACCTTGGCGATGCTGAGCATTTGAAAATGGCTTTTTTGGTTGGAAGTGCCCGGCTGGCTCTGCCAAAAAAGTGCCACAACATGTAATACGTTTGTGTTTGAACACGTGAGGGTACTTTTACTTGTGGCTGTACCGCGTTCATAAAAAAACAGAACTGAAAACGTGGCAATTATAGTAACGTTTCAGGGGTAGGGTGGGTAGGGTGGACCAATTTTGCACTTTTCTCTAAATTGGCAGGTTTTTGACGGTTTTTGATGACTACCCTAGAAAATTCCGTAATTCCGAATTTTATGCCGATCATGGAAAGATTAGACTTTTGTCGCGATTTTGAACCTAAATCTCCCACTGTGCCCCGTTTTGCAGATAGAACATTGTGTATTCAGCACGCTGCAGATAGAACATCGTGTATTCAGCACTTTGCAGATAGAACATTGTGTATTCCGCACGCTGCAGATGGAACATTGTTGTAAGGATGCGTCGAAGTAGCTAGGTAGGATGCATCTGGTCAAGATGTGCTTAAAATGCACATTTCTATGGTCAGTAGTCCCTTAAACTAGCTCTAAGTACGCCAGACCAAGTCTCGCGTAACAGGCTTCGCGATATCTCACGAAACACTGTTACGCTGCGACGCGCCTGGCGCACATATAGCTAGGCCTGCGGCGCTGACACCCTGGACGAGCAAATGGGAGGGGGAGGGTATAGGGGAACAGGGCCTTCCGGGCCCAAAATTTCACATACTAAAACCATTTGTAGGGGTCTTATTTCTCTAAAATTATGGCTAAAAAACTTCTGCTGTTCGGTTACGGTTTTCATTAAAAGTTCGAATTTTGACAGATTGTTATATAAAAATCAACGTTTTAGTGATACTAGATAATCTAGGGACGCTTAAGCCCAAAAGAGGGTGTGGTTCGCCCCTAATGTGTGGTTTAAGTATTGTTCCCTTTTCAGTTCTGTGCCATGAAGCCTTTTTTACGATTTATTAGACCATTTTTTCTTTTTCACCTTGTTTTCGCCAAGACATGAGCCATAGCGCCAAAACGGACGAAATTTTAGCCCAAAAGGTTCTACTTTCACGAGTAACCTCTTAGGAGCCTATAACAAAATATTTGAAAAAAATAAATATTTTGCAACCTTTTGTTTTTGATTCTTTTAAAAGTCAATTTTTGAGCTAGAGTGCTCATCTTCGAACTCGATCTGTCTTTTTATGATACAAAACGACCCTGAAAATCCCAGATCGCTCTCTCAGTTCATTCTCGAGTTATCGTGCGGACAGACAGACAAACAAACAGACAGACAAACAAACAGACAAACAGAATGAAACTTTTCTGGTCTGTGGAGTAATGGGCTTCGCTAATCGCTCAGCCAATAAACAGACACAGAAATGGCGATATCGTGGACATCATACTCCTCTCGAAGACACTTGCTCAGGAGAAGCATATCCACTTGACACGCGTTGTGAAGTTCATTCCGTAGTGCTCGACAAACACCGACAAGAGGTAACCCATTCAAATATTTGCCTACCATGACAACACATTTAACAACATCTACATTATTTAACCCCATTTCTGTGTTGTTTGTCGAGGTTCGAGCGTCGTCTGCTGCAGCCGACTCAACTTGCGATTGTTTATTTATGCATAAAATGTTATTGAGCTGCTAGAAGGCACAGCACAGCAGAAGCAGCAGACGAGTTTAGTTATCGTCACTCTCTAATTGTGAAGGAAGGAGGGTGGGGTAGATGGGTACATTGGGACAGTAGCAATCTCACATATTTCTAACAGTATTTACGTGCTGAAAAAAATTGACACGTAGCCAATGTTAGCATATTTCATGATGGTATCAGTGTTGAGAAGATTGCACACCATGTCTGATGTACTAGTACGGGGAGTAAGCCCCGAAAAACGACCAAACCTTGCATTTTACAGTAGAGCAAAACCGTTTTGGGGGTATGTAGTAGACACCCATAGGTCACTTTTAAGATGTGGTGCCCACCTCTACACCGCGACTGGACCGCTCTACGGGGGTTGCATACCTAGCAGGGGCAAAACGTTAAAACTACGAAAAATAAGACGCTTTATGGCCAATTTTGGGCTCAATCGTTCCAGATATGAGAAATATAACGAAATATAACGGCCTGGACACTCACTGAGCGGGTTGCCTACCTGTAGGGCGATAAAATATCGCAAAATCTTTAAATTACTTTCAAACTTCTTTGGCGGCTCATACGCGTGTTTATGTGTGTGTGTGCGTATCAGAGGGTGGGTTAGAGTGTGTCAGAGTGTGTGGAGCCGTGTGTATGTGTTGGAAAATGGGTGGGTGGTGGGAGAGGGGGGACAACTCGCTCGTAATCGTACGCATGCAAACGCCTATATGCGCGTCGTGAGTAGTGCTTTTAAGAGAAATGGTTTCGCTGTAGAGCAAAACAGTTTTGGTGGTATGTAGAGGACACTTAAAGGTTTCTTTTAAGATGTGGTGCCCACCTCTACCCCGCGACTAGAACGATCTACGCGGGTTGCATACCCAGGGGGGGCAAAACGCTATAACCACGTAAAATAAGTCTTTTTATGGCGATATTGGGCTCAATCGTTTAATAAATGGAAAATATCACGCAGTATAACGATCTGGCACACATCGAGGGGGTTGCCTGCCTCTCAGGCGTTAAAATATCACAAAAACGCGGTTTAACGGGTTTGCTCTACTGTAAAATGCAAGGTTGAGTGGCTTACTCCCCGTACTATACAGAAAATATCATCAAACGACGATAAGCTCAAAAATCTGTTAAAAGTAAGGTACCTTCTTATTTTATTTTGCTATTTTCAACGCGAACTGAAATGAGATAGCAAATCGCGCAAGTGGCTGGTCAGTAGGTAGTTCCTTACGACGCATTTTGCAAGTAAGGATTTTGAGTTGAATATCGTATAGGGGCCCGTAGACTTATTTTCCTCTGTGAAATCTTGTTGATGGAATTATGTTTCTTTGTGAAGCTACACCTGGACTTCCTTTGTCAAATCTTCGCGGTGGACTTAGGTTCCTGTGTCAGACTATGTCTGGACTTATGTTCCTTTGTCAAATACCACCGACGGACTTACATTCCTTTGTCAGATCATCCATGGACTTAAGTTCCTCTGTCAGATCCACAGGGGGGTATCAATAGACGTAAGTAAGTAACTCTAAAAGCTGTTCTATCTGAGATAGAGCTGCGTTGGACAAGTCGAATAACTAATTTTCAAATTACTAAAGTAAAAGTTACAAGTCGCTCGTCCCTAACTCGAAGCACGCACGGCGCAGCAGCACCTCAGCACCTCTAGAGAAACCAAGTATCTTTGAGAGACGCTTGAGATACCAAGTATCATTGCGCGACTCTAGTGAAACCACGTATCTATCAATCAATCAATAAGTACACCCATTTTTTCTAAGAATGGAGCCTAGGTAAGGCATTTTTGGCGATTTTAAAGGAACTATTTGAGGAAAAATTTCTCTATGAAATTGTAAAGGTTTCCAAATTCATCTAGAAATGAGGATACGTGGTTTCACTAGAGTCGCGCAACGATACTTGGTTTCTCGAGCGTCACGCAAAGTTACTTGGTTTCTCTAGAGGCACTGCGCCATGCGTGCTTTGAGTAAGGGACGAGCGAAGTTATAACTTTATCTCTTAAAAGGCAATTAAATAACAAGTTGCGGAACCCTTGCGTCGCCCCCATGCAAGAAAGGCCGTTCTACGATGGTCGCCCAGAGAATGTTCAATCTACAAGCGTCGTTTGGAGACTGATCGATCTGCATTAGCCCGCCTGGAGAGCACGCGAAGCAACATTTTTACTGTTTTGAGATATTGATGCCATTTTACTTATCTCGCTAAGTTCCATAAAATGGCACCAATATCTCAAAACAGTCAAAAATGTTGCTTCGGACGTTCTCCAGCCGGTCTAATGAAGATCGAACAGTCTCCAAACGACGCTTGTAGATCGGGCATTCTCTGGGCGACCGTCGTAGAACGGACCTTCTTGCCTGGGGGCGACGCTTGGAGGCAGACTTACCTCTGCGGACCAGAAGACACAGGTGAACAAAAACAGGACTCCGATACCTGAAATAAAAAAAAATGTGCATAGTTAAAAAAGGCTCGTGTCTGGGGACTCGGTGGATCGCTGGCAATACAGATCACAAGTGGTACGGGTCATAAGTGCTACAGCTCACGACCGCTATGGGATGCAAGCGCAGGGGGTCACAAGCGCTACAGCTCGCAACCGCTACGGCGGGAATCCGAGTCGGCGAAAATCGACTGTAGACAGAGCCGCGAACAAGATCAAGCCATCGATCTCATCGTGAGACTCGTTCTGATTCATGATGTGCTGTTCATGATGGTACTTCCTCTGATTTTTTTTTATATGAGGCTTTTTTTGTACGTCTTCAAGTAAAGCGTGGACATTCGGCGTATTTACGTCCAAAAAGTACCTCCAGCGCCCAGACGGTGAGCAATATGGGCCAGTGATTCGGACTAAGGGCGCCTAAAGGCTTCTACTTTAACGAGTTACCCCATAGGAAACTTTTTGACTTTTTACCTTTTCTTTGACACCCCCTCTCAGCCCCTTAGAAAAGGACCCTCAAACTCACAGCGCCGCCGAGCCACAGGCGAGGTATGCAACACACCTTACACGCTTCCGAGCATTCGTGTGCGTCCCGGATCTAAAGCCCCGTCTTGGTCTCTTTGACGCGAAATCCATCAACTGCTTGAATGCATGTCAGCCGCCTGCGGCCACCCGCCGCCGCACGAGTAAGTAGTTCGTCACCGCTACCTAGCACGCTACATAGCTTTGGATACGGCCGGCGTATTGGCAACAAGCAGGCCCGCCCTTCCGACAAACGAAGTTGCCAGCTCCGCTTTGCTCCGCCGCCAACTCCGTTCGGAAGGGGCAGAGCATGCTTGGCCTACCGGCGTCGATGGTCGGGCCTGCGCTGCGGCCACGCGATTTGCTGAAGAACATAATCGACTGATGTAGCGGGCCTTCGGCCCCCTTAAACCCGTCATCTTTGAGTTTGCCCCAAAGACTCGAGAAAGGGATGTAACGGTGAAGCACCGCGACTACAACCCACCCTTCTGATTAGAAAACGTTTTTTGGGGCAAGGGGGAGAGTTTCCTTTCTATTTTGCGGTTTTTAGGCCTGTTTCTACATCTTATTGTTCACTATGGCAATTTTTAGCTTATTTTCGTCTAAAAAGACCCTCTAGCGCGTAAACGGTCAGAGATAGAGCAAAACGGACGAAATTTTCGCCCAAAGGGCTCTACTTTGACGAGTTACCCCTGAGGAGACCATCCAATATTTTCGAAAATTAATAAATTTATTTTTTGGCCACTTTTGTGAGAGAAACTCCCTCTAGCGCCCAAACGGTGAGAGATAGAGCAAAACGGACGAAATTTTCGCCCATACACTTTACTTTCTGAAGTTACCCCTTAGGAGATCATCCCTATAAAATAAAAGATTTTTCAACTTTTTGGGCCTTTCCTGTTTTCTTCGATACCCCCTTTCAGCCCCTTAGGGGTGGCTGGCAGGATTTGCCGTAGGCGTTTTGTTTTGTGGGAGTGACCCTTGAGATCCCCTGAAAATTTGAAGTCTGTAGCACATCTCCTTCTTGTGGAACAGACAGAAAGACACACATACAGACAGGAGGTCGTTTGCATAATCCCGCTAGATAGCTTTTTCAAAGCAGAAGGGCGGGCTAAAAACAATACGTTTGATTTTACCAATTTTGGCTGCCGCGCGGCCCGCGACGGTGGGCCCCTGGAGACGCCTGGCCACACGGAAGAAAATAAAAATCGGTTCCGTGCTTATCGATTTAGCATGCAAATTTGGCACCCCTGCCAAAAAATTAGCTATAGGATAAAATATTTAGCTGTACTGCTAAATAGTATTGGCGACACAGCTAGTTCATTGCTTCAGTTTGCTGTACAACTAAAAGTTTAGCACTAAAGCTAAAAAAAAATAGCTGGGCCTATGCTGACCAATTTTTTGCAATAGTGCTAAAAAAAAATAGTTAGGGTGCCATATTATTTTTTTTGCGTGCAGTCGTGAGCTCGGATTCACCATGTCGGATGTGTAGTAGGACCCATATGGTCACAATTTAAACCCGAGACCTCTCCTCTGACCCCACCGTGTCAGCACTGCAGAGCCAACAAGATAGCGGGTCGTCGCGCGCCAATTTCGAGCCCGCTTATAAAATCGCGATGCGCGTCGGGTAAACTTTATCGCACAGAGCTCAAACTTTGCACCGGGTCTCTATTAGGTCCAATCTTTCATTTGAGGTGCCGCCCTCTAAAATCGCCGACTTCGAACACCAAATTGGAATGGCCTACTAACCGTGCCCCCGACGTCACTCGCCGTTTGCAGCAAATAATGCCGACGTAGCCCTAACTTTTTATTGCATGAAAACCGAGAAAAACTGAGAACTAGGAGACATGGAACAAGGTAGAATCAAAACTGAAGAATTGAATAAGGAAAAATACAAAACGTAACCATTTCGATTTTGAGTGTCATTTCTTATTTTTGGTTTTTTTCACATATTTCAGTGCCCCCTCCCCCATTTCCCCCTCCCAAAATAAATTATCTACTCGGTTGTCTACAAGATATTTTGAAAGTAACGGAAAGGTTGTTTTATCACTATTCTGGCTTCAGAAACCGACTAGAGTATGGAAAGTTGTCGTTTATTCACAAACCCAAAAATTTGATTTGTTTAGAGAGGCACCTTTTTACAAAATATCTACCTAGTTTTCATCCACTACCTATAACCAACGTTGGATGGTTCACATTATGCAAGCAGAACTCACCTGAGAATTTGACAGCCATGGTGACAGACAACGCTGCAAGCCTTTCAATGTTTGACTTTTATACTGCGACAACAGATGTGAAACAGCTGCGAACTAACTGCCCATTATCAAGTACCGTGACAAAAAGTGACGTACCTCGCTCAACCTCGCTACTCGACCAGCTAATCTCTAGACAGCTGCTCACGACCTGCGCATTAACCTGGGTAATGGAGCTACGCGTTGTTATCTGTGACGTCACTGTTTGTATCGCTGCACTGGACCAACCGCTAGGAACGGAGAAAGGCAACTCATTGGTTTAGGTAGCAATTAGCTTCTTACCTAAACGTTGAACGTAATATTTACAGATAAATAGAAGGAAGACTTTATAAGAGGACAGGGGCAGCCACACAGAGTACCTACCTACATCCTGTTCGAGGGGGCAATAACTCCCTTGGTTAAAATCACGAATTTCTCAGAGATGATGGGCATATGTTAAGGGATTTAGAGACAACCTGTCTTGCACTAACAAAGTTAGAGCATAAGAAACAAAAAATAATTAACTAACATGAGTATAGATTAATCATAAGAAGACTCATTCTGTGGACGCACCTATTACTTTGGCAGATCTTTAGTGTTTGGCTCAGATTTGCTGGTGGCGCAAAGATCAGATCTTGGATTTATTTTGAATGGCTTCACCATTGTTGGATGCATCTTCAGTGTTGGCTGGTTCACCGTTGTCGAGCAAATCTAAAGCTGATATCTTGCAACGAATCTTTCAACTCTTTCACTTCCTGATTCTTGTTGTAATTTTCAATCCATTCCTCGCCTGAGCGAAAAAGTAAAAATATTAGAAATCTAACATTGAGTACTGTACAAAACAGTTACAAGTTAACTTACTGGCTTCCGTCAAGTCGATCCTGTAACTGCTGTCGTTCATGATCTCTCTAAACACAAGAAAGATAATTTTGCCGTTCACGACATCTGACTTGATGGTCTTCAGGTCATCATTGCTGAAGTTGGCGAGGTATTTCTTACGCAATTGTACCCGCAATCTGTTCCCCAGCGGGGAAAGTTGCCCGTCGTCCTTCGCCGTATTGTGGGTGTGATGTTGCGTTGAAAGTCTCCACCTTATACGGCTTGTTCTTCTTGAGTTGACGTATTTGTGTGTAACAGATCCATTCCCTGTGGGCGCTTTTCATCTTCTTGTACGGCCTCTGAAACACAGTTACAGACATTTCAAATAGATGTATACAAATGGCGAAAGGCAAATCAGTGTGGGAGGGAAGGGTATGGATATACGAGAGCACTTATGGACAGGCAGAAGTTGAGCACATGTATGACGTGTTGGTTGAGAACCATGTCAAAAAACCATATACAATAACAAGCTGGGCCCGCTCTTCCGCCAAACCAAGTTGCCAGCTCCGCTTCGCTCCACCGGCAACTCGGTTCGGCAGGGAGCGGGCCCAGCTTGGCCTGCCGGCGGCGTTTGGGACGGGCCTTCGGCCTTTCTGATTTTTCATGGTGTAATAAAGCTTCCATCGGAAAACGGGCCTTCGGCCCGTTTGAATGACAGCTCGCTCTGAACCATCTTTTTGCCAGGTACCTTTGCTGTCTACTTCTCAACAAACGAAGCATTCTTTTCAGACGCTGAACATCTTTGGCTATGTGTGCCGCAGTTTGTTGAATACATGCAAGTTATGCCAAATCCCTTCTAAGTTTTTGATGTTAGCTTATGGATCCAATAACACACCTTTGAAAAGATATTTAGGACGAGGCCCAGAAGAAGTTAAATACACTTCCAGGCATACTCTGAAATAACTTCGAACGTGTCCGCAAAGATTTTGCTTTAATAAGTGATAGAGCGGAAGCAGCATGTGAAGTACAACAAAACAACAAAATAAATGTTTTTTTTTTTTTTGGTATGGGAGTGTACACATTTTATATTAATGATGTGCCACCATAAAATAAGCCCACTCTTCTGCGAAAATTTTGAACCGACGGCATAGGCTACTTCTCAGACAAAAGTGTACCCCTGAAAAAAATGAAAAAGATTCTGTTTTGGCTATTTCAGTAAGAAAAATTCGCTGTTGTAAGTAAACAGTGAAAGCCAAACCGACGACATTCTAGCCCAGAGGGTTCTTCTTTTACGATTTACCCCTTTGAAGACCATCAAATATTTTCTTAAAATAAAAAAAAATATTTTTGGGCTACTTTTGTGAGAAAAACTCGGAAAAACTCCATATCTAGCGTCTGAACGGTGAGAGATAGAGCCAAACGGAAGAAATTTTGGCCCGAAGGGCTCTACTTTAATAAGTTACCCCTTAGGAGACCATCAAATATTTTCTAAAATTGATATATTTACTTTTGGGCCCCTTTTGTGACAAAAACTCCCTCTAGCGCCTAAACGGTGAGATATAGAGCCAAACGGACGAAATTTTCGCCGAAAGGGCTCTACTTTCTTAAGTTACTCCTTAGGAGACCATAAAAGAAATATTGTTTCCCTACTTCTTAGACCACCACCTATTTCTTTGTTACCCCCTTAGACCCACTCAGGGGTGGTTGACAGGATTTGCACCAACCGTTTCGTTGTCCAGATAAGACAACAATAATACCCTGAAAATTTCAGACCTCTAGCTCACGTCCTTCTTGGGGAACGGACAGACAGACAGACAGACAGACAGACACAAGAGCGATGGCATAAGCCCGCTGATATAGCTTTTAAGCAAAAGAGCGGGCTAAAAAGTTGCTGAAGTCTAGCATGAGTTACTTAGGAACAGTAGGTAGCGATAATTGTTAGGGTAAGACACATTCGTATTGGAAAGTAAGTAATATTGACTAAATATATGTTTTCGGGATCAAGCATAGTGAATTCATGTGTTTAGATTATAAATTTAACGTAAGATAAATTAGGAAATTGAAAAAGAGAGAAATGTCTTGAAACTTGACATGTGCTTAAACCGTACCATGAAAATGAGTTCATGTGACAAGAAACTACTAATCACAAAGACAAAAGCTACAATGAAAGGGAAAGGTTGTCGAATTCTGACAATGAATGAGTAGTAGTAAAGGTACCCCATTCTGACAGGCCGCCACCTCAGCACCCCATTCTGACGGTTTGCGAAAATTGGCGAGGGGGACCCCTGAGCGGAAAAAGGGTGTCTTTTGGGGGTCTAACCCAAACTTAACTTTTGGAAGGGTGTCTTTTGAGCGTCCAACCCAAACCTTATTTTTTCCAAAGAGTCTCTTTTGAGTGCCTAACCTAAACCTAACTTTTGGAAGGGTATCTTTTTGACGTCTAACCTAACCTAATTTTTTGGCTGAGCGATAGCGAAGCCTATTACTCCAGTGATGATCGAAAAGTTTCGCGTCTGTCTGTTGGTTTGTCTATCTGTCTGTCTGTCGGTCTGTAAGCACGATAACTCGAGAACGGTTTGAGCTAGTAGGCTCAAATTTTTATTGTAACTTTGTATCATAAAAAGCAAGAACTGTATTGATTTTGAGCCCTTTACCTTAAAAATTGACCCGTCAACAAAATCAAAAACGAAAAACCCCAAAACATTACTTTTAAAAAATCACTTCTTTTACATCTTTCTAACACGTAACTCGTCAAAAAAGAACCCGCAGGGCTAAAATTTTGACCGTTTGGCTCTATCTCTAACCGTTTAGTCGCCAGAGGGCGATTTCCGCACGAAAGTGACCCCAAATCATTTTAATGTTGTTTCTCAGATATTTGATGGTCTCTGATGGGGCAACTCGTCAAAATAAAATCCTGGGGGTAAAATTTGTGTTCTTAGGAGCAGAAGGCCTATCTACGACTCTGCATTTTGCCCGAATCGGGTGTCAGCGCCGCAGGCCTAGGTAGATGTATGCCAGGCGCGTCGCAGCGTAACAGTGTTTCGTGAGATATCGCGAAGCCTGTTACGCGAGACGTGTTCTGGCGTACATCTACCTAGTTCTATAAAGGGTATTTTTCGTGTATAATACAAACCTTATTTTTTGAAGTGGGTATGGGTGTGTAACATAAACCTAATTTTTTTGGAATGGTGTCCTTTGAGCATCCAACATAAACCTATTTTTGAAAGTGTCTTTTAGGTGTGTAACATATACCTAATCTTGAGGCAAGGACGTGTTCGGACTCGTCTCTTGAGTGTGTATCATAAACTTGTTTTTGTCGTGGACGAGTGGGAGGAGGGGATGTTCATGTTTCCCGAGCTGCTCGCAGAGGCGTAGAAGACATTTGTCGGGTCAAACCTTTTTTCGAAGACTATCTTTCGAGCGACAAACACCAACCTAATTTTGAAGAAAGGACGTGTTCGGAATTGTCTCTTGTGTGTGTAACATAAACTTATTTTTATAGGGGTTGTCTGGAGGGCGACAAAACCCCACCTAATTATTGAAGAAAAGTAAAAAAACTGAAGCCGGGTAGAATTCGAACATACGACCTCCTCTTCGACCGAGGCTCTCTGAACACTGGGCTATCGATCTCACCTTGAGAGGGGCATATCTGTTCTAGGTTGAGATTCCACTCTTTACATTTGTCACATTTTATTTTATTTGCTTTTAGTATGTTTTCATAATTTTGTGTGTGAAATCGTTATAGAAGTTGGTATTCAAACCACAAACCTGTGGCAAATGGGAAGACTGTCGTTAGTCCACTTATGTCACAAAGTGACTTTTTAACGTATTAGTATTCAGCCGGTCTAGCTCTACAATTTACTTTTTATCAAAAAAACTTGTCAGAGGCATAGTTTGGGAGGTAGATAGTGGTGAAATTTGTCGTAACTCCAAATTAGAGGTTCATTTTAAAGCAAAAAAGGCGCAAGTCAACTTACGCCACTTGGCTTGAGAAACTTTGCAGTATCAGATGTCGTAAGTCAAGTTACGCCACTTTACCATATTATCAATTGAAATTTTAGTGGAACAAGTATACTTACGACGTTATGCTCAAAAAAATGATAGTTATTCCATTAATTTTTTTTTTTTTTGCCAGTATCCACTAAGCCCGTCCCAAAGCTAGACAATGTGCGCCTAGCATATGTTCAACTGTCCAGCAGTATCCTTGTCTTCATCTTGATGGGAAATTTGTCGCAAGTGGACTTACGTCTGTCTGCCACAAAACCAGTAGAATTTCATTTGTCATGAGTGGACATACGCCACTCTCCCCCAAATTAGAACTCAAACCTTTTTGTCGTAACCCAATTTTGCTTGTGGAAGATCACTACTAGAAGGTGAAAGAATTTAGACAATTGCCTATATATTCAGAAGGTCTACGCTTACATTTTAAATTGTTTTGAGTTTGATATAATGCGGAAGACGTTTTCTCTGTTTCCTGAAAACTTAGTCCAAAAAACTTACGACAGTCCTCCCATTTGCCACAGAAACCTATGCGTTGGGCGTTTTGCTGTGCACAGGACAGTGTTTGGTGTGTGTTTCCACCGTCGCTCACTGGCAATTTTGGAAGCGTATCCAGGCGTGGACACACAAGAGTACCAATGTCTATGACACGAGCGTTAGGTACTATGCCCTTGGAGGATTGCCCTCTCCTCTCCCTTCACATACAGATCAGAGTAAACAATTGTTGCCAACTGAATGCAGTCGTCACACTGTGAGTATGGCAGTCAGGCCATTCCAAAAAAATGAAGTTGTCGGGTCGGGGTTCGGGTCTAAAACGATAGATTTTGACTAGAAGTAACATTTGGTCTTCGTCCGAGGTCTCTGCGACGAAGCGCCAATGAGCTGATTGGTCTGTTCGAAACGCCCTTTTTTGGGCGCCCGATTCGAGGCGACATGTTGGAGCGCTCGCTACGCGCACCCCGAGGTGCCGACAAGTGTGACTCACTGCTGAGGTAGGTCCATATGACCCCTACTTCCAGCCCGACCACCAAAATCCGCTGTCGGCCTGCCCCCGTCACATGCAGGGGCCTAAATGCCGCGAAATACGGCACTCAAGATTGCCAGAAGAAATTCCAAATTAAGTGAGTGATTTTTTCGTGCCCTTATGCCGGGCAGGCTATGACCTTTTGATCGCCGTATGGCATGCCACTAACACTCGTCGGTTGTGGGCGTGAAATAGAAAAAGTGTCAAAAAGGTGAGAATCCGCCTGCCAGGTAGGCAGCCGCATTGCATGTGTGTATAGGTGGTGCCTAGGTCGGCCTGGAAGTAGGGGTCATATGGACCTACCTCGGCATTGAGTAACTCCTGTCGGCACCGCGGGGTGCGCGTGGCGAGCGATTCAACGCGACGCCTCGCATCGGGCGCCCAAAAAGGGCGTTTTGAACAGACCAATCCGCTCATTGGCGCTTCGTCGCAAAGACCTCGGACGAAGACCAAAGGTTACTTTTAGTCAAAATCTATCGTTTTAGGCCCGAACCTCGACAACTTTTTACTTTGGCCTCCAATTTGGAATGGGCTACTTCACATCGACCTACGGTTTATCAGCATTACTAAGCATTTGTAGTTGCCGTTGTCTTGAGATTTTGTGTTTTTCTAGGAAGTTTATCCTAAAAAGCTTGTGGAAGTTGGCTGGCAGAGACAGTTTGGTAGTGGCATTGGCTTCCAGAACATGGGCAATACCTGCTATATCAATGCTACAATTCAAGTTGGTGCATAGGTCAAAATTTGATACTTCACTTTTTTTCCCATTCCAAACTTTACTATAGTATTGTTCTCTGAAAGTTTTAAAGCTAAATTCTAACGTGCATCTCTCTCTCTAGGCACCTTTTCATATTCTCTCTTTTGTGGAGTGGATGAAGCCCACAGGAAGGAGGAACATTCCCAAAACTCATGTGTGACCTGCAGGCTTGGGCGTACTTCCATTGAGAGCCATAACAAAAAGTAGTTCGACCTCGAAGGATTGTGGATAATCTCTACATTGGGTTTAAATCTATTATAAATGTCACCTTTCTTAGCTACTGAAGGCCTTCAAAATATGTTCTTTTTGGCGAAATTAATTTTCTAGCTTATTTTCCAGTTATTGGGAATAACTTTGTAGAGGGAACTCAAGAGGACGCCCATGATTTCCTGAAGTCCCTCCTGTCTCATATTGATAAGTAATTTTTGCCTCGGCCTGGTTAACCCAGGCAGGTTTATTGGCTGAGCGATTAGCGAAGCCTATTACTACGTCTGGTCGGAAAAAACTTTTTCTGTCTGTCTGTCTGTCAACACGATAACTCGAAAACGAATTGAGCTAGCGACCTGGGATTTTCAGGATCGTTTAGTACGATCTAAAGACAGGTCAAGGTCGAAGATGAACATTCTAGCTCAAAAATTAGATTTTAAAAAAAATCTAAAACAACGGGTCCCAAAAATGACACTTTTTGAAAATATTTTTTGATGGCTTTCTAGGGGGTAACTCACGAAAGTAGAGCCCTACGGGTCAAAATTTCGTCTGTTTTGCTCTAGCTCAAACCGTTGAGGCGCTAGAGGGTGTTTTTGGCGAAAATAAGCGAAAATAGTACAACCCTGTATGCTTAGTCAAGGTGACGGGCCGTTGACGGGCCGTAGGCCCGTATCTTTGTGTACATTTCCCAACTACCCGACTCGGGTGTCAGCGCCGCAGGCCATGGTAGATGTATGCCAGGCGCGTCGCAGCGTAACAGTGTTTCGTGAGATATCGCGAAGCCTGTTACGCGAGACGTGGTCTGGCGTACATCTACCTTGTACTATATAAAGACAGATCAAGTACGAAGATGAGCATTCTAGCTCAAAGATTTGGTTTAAAAAAAATCGAAAACAACGGGCCCTAAAAATGACGTTTTTTTGGAAATATTTTTTTATGGCTGCCTATGGGGTAACTCATCAAAGTAGAACCCTTTCAACGAAAATTCCCTCCGTTTTGCTCTAGCTCAATCCGTTAGTTTTCATGGCTCAAAATAGTTAGGTGTATTAACTATTTTGTTTACAAGACTAAATAAATTTAACATTATTTTAAAATCTGTTTGCATTCTTCTATCTTGCATTGATTTTTTAATGCATTAGCTATGTAGAATTTAATGATTTACTGTGTAGAATTAGTTTAAATTTTGATTAGAAGCACTTAGGCCTGGAAATTTTGTTTGCCTAGCTCTGTGCAAAATCTGGGCGGTGTAGCTTAAACGGTTCCGGAGGTATAAGCATTTGAAGATCACATTTTTGCTGCTTTTATGTTTTCTTACTAAAAATTGTCCAAACAAACGAAAAACATAGTATGGGCAGCTAAAACTTGTGTCAATCTTAATCTACATATGTACCCAGCAGTATGTATCGCGCCCAGCGATATTGGTGTGTACCACCTAAAAACATTCCCTTGTAAGAGTAACATGAAGATTAGAATGTCAGCTAATGAAATGCTAGTTTTTGTTCAGCACTTGCCTATTATGATCGGTCATCTAATCCCCACTGATGATGACCATAGGAAATTGTTGTCTATGTTGTATGACATCGTATTGTTTCTTATGTCAACTTCATTTACAAGTGAGAATATAGATTACATGAGTAAATGGTGCTGAACAATTAAGTAAATTTGTTTGGGGAGACACTGAAGCCAAAGCATCATCATCCCTTACACTATTCTAGAATAATTAGATTATGCTGCCCTCCCATTCATTTTTGGAGTATGAGGTTTGAGTCAAAGCACAGATTTCTGAAACGGTATTCTAATGTATGCTTTTCCCGAGTCAACCTGACATTGTCCATTGCTCTTGAAGTTGAATTAAACTTTGCCTTCAGGGTTGTCAATTCTCTTTGCCAATTCTCACTAATTCAGTAGAATAAAATCACAATAATTCAAACCAATTCAAAAACAATTCAACCAAATCAGTCCAATTCAAATTCAATTCAAGCTAATTCAAATTCAATTTTTGGAATTTGTACACCCAATTCAGGAGTTATCCACCCCTCGGGTGGCTTGCAGTTTGTATGCTTCAAGTTAACCTTACTGACTCTTGTCTATCATGCTGTGATGTTTGTTAAATTATTGTTGAACATTTTGTCTGTGATTCATTTGTTTAGTTGCATGCAGCTCTCAGTAACTGCAATATGTTTACATTTCTAGTCATTTATCACACATTTGTTCTGTTAAGATGGTTTTTTTTTTTTGTACTGTGGGAAAGTATGTGAATAAATACAATTACTATAAACACCGTTCTTACTAGTTTAAAACCTTATATTTATATGTTCAATTAGTAGGTGCAGAATACAGTGAATTACACAGTTCGGTTGGGCACATGGGAGAGCTGGGGAAAAGTTATGCACAACTCTAGGGAAAATAAGGCTCATTGCTGGGAGAAAATTATATTTGTGCCTAGCGTAAAATAGGAGCTTAGACATGAGCAATAGGTTCCCTAGTTACTATCACTAAAACAGTGTAAAGTTGAGTACAAATTATCACTATAACTCCAGCAACAAACATTTTTATCGATGACATTATAGTGTATAGTTCCGGGGACTAAGGTCGGTGCACTAAACCCGTTTAGCTCCCAGCGCTAAACGGTATAGTGCAACGAAAAAACTTCGGTCTGGGGACTAGACGTTAAGTGCTCGGCCAGATTTTTTTTTTTACAGTGATAGCTTCTCTGTATGACTACTGTGCCACCTCCACAATAATGGGCCCCATACGCTTCTCTGCTCTGGTGATGGTTTTGGCAGTAATTGTAGGCAAGTTAATGGCTAAAAAAAGCTTGTTAAAATGGTCGTGTCCAACACCTGAGTCCACACATCCTATAACAAAATGGTAAGAAAAATAACATGTCTTGGACTAATGACAATTCGGACTAATGGTTTGGACGACGGATTCTCTTTCCCCACGCAAAGCGTGCATGACACCCAGGGCAACATACCGATTTATGGCACACAGAGGACGACCATCTTGGGTGCTGCGGGTAGCAAGTTCGCTTGTTGACACTTCTTTATCGAGCAAACACAGATGACAGCGGACGAGGAACTTCGAGGCCAGCCCAATACTTCTTTCTTTCTCAGCAAAAGCGAAGGCTCAAGTCCCTCGTGAACACTGACATGTCAAGTCTATAATACAGCGCCCAGCCTCACACATCACAGGTTCAAGTTCCTCACTGATAGCTTTCCTGGCGCGCAAACACTAGACCACTTATCTTTCATGGCCTTGGCAACCTTCTCCCTGCGTGCCCACTCCTTCGGTTTCATGAAGGGCATCTTGAATTTGTGAAATAGCACTGACTAACTAAAATATGGACAGACTTGTTGATGTTGACGCAGAGGGACGCGGCTGGAGATTGAGTATGGCGGCCAGCGCGGCGAGGAAGGCGACGCGGTAGTGGTACCAACATCACAGCGCGCAGGTCTCTCTGTGTTCACGAAGTACTGGCCAGTACGAAAAATTTTAGTCCGCCATTAGTCCGTTTTCTATCCGGAAAGAGTCCGCACCCCTGTAGACCAGTCCGCGTTTGATCCGTCGTGCACTGGACTAGTCCGCTTTAAGTACCCCCGGGCGTGCGGACTAGTCCGCTTTGAGGTCGCAGCGGCCAAGTGCGATGCCGGACCAGTACGCAGACAGTCCGTCCTCAGCGGACCAGTCCGCGGACAGTCCGCCCTCACCGAACTAGGTCACTTTCAGTCCGCCCCATGCCCCATGACGGACTAGGTCGCTATCAGTCCTCCAATGGCAGACTACTGTCGGACCAGTCCGTCCTGAGTACCTACCGCAGCGGACCAGGTCGTTTTCAGTCCGCCCGGGAGCAGAGCACAGCACTGCTTAAAAAAAAGAAAGAATTGTCCGGAGCGAATCCCGAAACAAGTTTAGAATGATGTAACTTAAGAACTTACAGGAATTTTGAGCTCAAATTTTATTAGGGCCATCTACACTCTATTTTAGTAGGGCCATTTTAATTTTATTGAAAACGAAGCAAATTTTTCTGGGAACTTGTGAACGGCTTGAGCTGGGTCAAAACAGACAGCGGATTTGGCTTCGCCTCTTTCCTTACACTCAAGGATTAGTTTTCGACTTACACTATCCTGATATTTTACTTTATTTAGCGATAATTGGCTGAGCGATTAGCGAAGCCTATTACTCTGTCTGGTCGGAAAAAACTTTTTCTGTCTGTCCGTCTGTCTGTCTGTGTATCTGTCCGCACGAAAACTCGAAAACGAATTGAGCGAGCGACCTGGGATTTTCAGGGTCGTTTTGTATCATAAAAAGACAGATCAAGTTCGAAGATGAGCATTCTAGCTCAAAAATTGGATTTTTAAAAAAATCGAAAACAGGTCCTACGAATGACGTTTTTTAAAAATATTTTTTTTGTGGTGTCCTTAGGGGTAACTTATCAAAGTAGAGCCCTATAGGCAAAAATTTTGTCCGTTTTGCTCTAGCTCAAACCGTTGAGGCGCTAGAGGGTGTTTTTGACGAAAATAAGCGAAAAAATGTACAACCCTGCATGATT